>NW_028227260.1:118359460-118959460 GCF_978045245.1 Mus caroli | reverse complement strand
AACTAAAGGGGACCTCCAGGCAAACGAAAATGTTTGACTCAAAAAGACTTTGAATTCATATTAATTGTTGAACATAATAATAGACAAAATCATTTATGTGCTATAAATCATAGAAGTAGTGCCATAGAATATATGTGTTGGGTCTCTTAATCAAAAGAAAAATGTCAAATGTGACTTTTTTATAACATCTGACAAACTAAAACTGCCTCTGGATATTCTTAGCTTGTATGATTTTTTGATGTAAAGATCAATTTCTTCTGTTTAACAGAGTTTATATATCTGTTCAGTTTTATCACTGTACAGGACAGTTTAAGGAAGTGTGAGTTACCTCAGTGATAGGTCACTTGTTAGCAATTCTAAAAGAGGGATGGTTTACTTAGTCTGTTGCATATACAAAGTTTCATAGTACATTAAGTTAGTACTATGAATCAGATTCTGATTTAGTGATATCAGTCTTGAATAAAAAATGAATGGTTACTGACCCTTTCTGAGATTTACTAAATAGAAAAATGTATGCAGAATGATAACAGGATCATTTTTAATATTTTTTATTAATATAGGTTCTTTATCATACAAATTTATCTAAATAAAGTTTCCTCTCCCTCTACTTGTCTCATCCCCACCCTTTTCTCCCATATAGAGCCATTCCATTTCTGTCTCCTATTTTAATTGAACAGGTTTATGAGAGAAAACAAAACATAACAAAATAAAATGTAGTATGATAGAGCAAAATACACACACACACACACACACACACATCAAAGGTGGACAAGACAGCAGAAGTAAGTAATCCCATGAGGAATCAGTGACACATCCATTCATACATTCAGAAATCCCATAAAAGTACTAAACTGAAAGCTATAGTGTATATGCAGAAGACTTGATGCAGAACTGTGTAAGCCCTGTGCATGCTTCTTTGGGCTCTGTGAGTTTATATGACCTTTGCTCAATTCATTTAGAGGACCTCATTTTTACAATGTCCTTTGTCCACTCTGTTTCCACTAATCTTTCTGATTCCTCTTCCACAGTGTTCACTGAGCTTGAACGGGAGGGATTTGCTAGAGACATCTCATTTAGGGCTGTCTTTTTAGAGTGTTCTAAAGTTTCTCTCTCAGAATAATGTTTGGCTGTAGATATCTAAATTTGTTAGCATCTTCTTCATAGGAAGCTTCTCTGATGATGTCTGAACAAAGCACTGATATATAAGTATAGCACACTATTGTTAGAAATCATTTTATTGCTTTATTTTTTAGACAAGTAATATTTGCCATACCCTATGTCTCTGGGCTATCTAGCTTCTGATTGTTGGTTACTCAAGCAGTATCAGGTATGGGTTCCATCTCACGGAGTGGCCTTTAAGTCAAATCAGACATTGGTTGGTTACTCCAAAAAGATTTGTGCCATCATAGCCCTAGAATACTTTACAGGTAGGAGAGATTTTAGGTAAAAGTTCCTATGTGCTTTGGTTGATGTTTACAGAACTCCTTTAACACCTTTCCACATTTAAGTTTTTCTCCATTTATGTTGATATAACCTGCCTCTAGTATGCTTAAGCATGCCTTGTATACCTAATCTCTCACAGAACTTTTATTATTAAGGGACATTGAATTTTGCCAAAGGCATTTTCTACATCTTTTTTTTGGGGGGGGGGTTGTCCAAAGGCTCTTTTTTTTTTACATATAAAACTATTTTTTTATTACATCTTTTCCTCAATTACATTTCCAATGCTATCCCAAAAGTCCCCCATACCCTCCCCCCTACTTCCCTACCCACCCTTTCCTTTTTTTTTTTTTTTTTGGCCCTGGCATTCCCCTCTACTGGGGTATATAAAGTTTGCATGTCCAATGGGCCTCTCTTTCCAGTGATGGCTGACTAGGCCATCTTTTGATACATATGCAGCTAGAGTCAAGAGCTCCAGGGTACTGGTTAGTTCATAATGTTCCACCCATAGGGTTGCGGATCCCTTCAGCTCCTTCGGGACTTGATCCAGCTCCTCCATTGGGGGCCCTGTGATCCATTCACTAGCTGACTGTGAGCATCCACTTCTGTGTTTGCCAGGCCCCGGCATAGTCTCACAAGAGACAGCTATATCTGGGTCCTTTCAGCAAAATATTGCTAGTGATTGCAATGGTGTCAGCGTTTGGATGCTGATCATGGGATGGATCTCTGGATATGGCAGTCTCTAGATGGTCCATCCTTTCGTCACAGCTCCAAACTTTGTCTCTGTAACTCCTTCCATGGGTGTTCTGTTCCCAATTCTAAGGAGGGCATAATGTCCACACTTCAGTCTTCATTCTTCTTGAGTTTCATGTGTTTAGCAAACTGTATCTTATATCTTGGGTATCCTAAGTTTTGGGCTAATATCCACTTATCAGTGAGTACATATTGTGTGAGTTTCTTTGTGATTGTGTTACCTCACTCAGGATGATGCCCTCCAGGTCCATCCATTTGCCTAGGAATTTCATAAATTCATTCTTTTTAATAGCTGAGTAGTACTCCATTGTGTAAATGTACCACATTTTCTGTATCCATTCCTCTGTTGAGGGGCATCTGGGTTCTTTCCAGCTTCTGGCTATTATAAATAAGTCTGCTATGAACATAGTGGAGCATGTGTCCTTCTTACCGGTTGGGACATCTTCTGGATATATGCCCAGGAGAGGTATTGCTGGATCCTCCAGTAGTACTATGTCCAATTTTCTAAGGAACCACCAGACTGATTTCCAGAGTGGTGTACAAGCTTGCAATCCCACCAAATGAGATGATCATTCATGTTTTTTTTTCAGCTTCTTTATATAGTAGATTTCATTTACTTATTTTCATTTGTTCAATCATCCATGACTCTCTGGGATGAAGACTACTTGATCATTATAGGTGATTTTTTGATGTGTTCTTTGATTCAATTTGCAGATATTTATTATTTTTCTACGTATGTTCATACAGACAATTGATCTATAATTCTCTTTTTTGTTCAATCTTTATGTTGTTTCAGTAACTGAGGTCTCATAAAATGAATAGGACAAAATTTATTTTGTTTATATTTTGTACAATAATTTGAGGAGTATTGTTCTTAATTCCGTTTTGAATATATCTGTTAGATTTTTTTGAGGGAATACTTCTATTTCTGTATGGTTTATAGGTCTTTTTAAAGTTCTCATATGATCTTGATTCGACTTCGATAAATGGTATCTATTGAGAAAATTATCCATTTCATTTAGACATTCCAATTTGTTGGAGTACTAGTTTTGAAGTACTGTGTCATTATGATTCTCTAGTTTTGTTAATTTAGACATTCTTTTTTGTTTTTTACTTAATATGGATAAAGATATGTTACCCTTGTTGATTTTCACAAATAATCAACTCTTTGTTTCATTGATTCTTTGTATTGTTCCCTTGATTACTATTTTATTGATTTTAGTCTTGCGTTTGATTATTCCTTGCCATATACTCATTTTATTTATGATTTGTTCTTTGTCTAGATCTTTCATCTATCTGATGCATATGTAGTATCTGTCCCTAAATATTTTGATTAGTTTTGGTTGGATATCTATTTTGTGCTTTTAAGATACTAGTATGAGAACTCCAGTTTTGTTTGTTAGTTTATTTGTTTATATAAGCATTTAATGCTATTACTTGACTCTGAGAAATGCTTTCCTTGTGTCTCATAAGTTCTGGTATGTAGTGCATTGATTTTCAGTCATTTGTTAGAGAGTCTTAATTTCTTTCTTTTTCTTTCTTGACCCGTTTGTCATTCCAAAGAGAATTGTTTAGTTTTCATAAGTTTTTAAACTTTTTGTTGCTTCTGTTATTACTGATACCCACTTTAATCTGTGGTGATCTGCCAGGATGCAGGGAGTCATTTAATTTTCTTATATCTGTTGAGGCTTGCTTTATGTCTGAGTATATGGTGGACTGTGGAGAAAGTTCCATGAGGATCAGAGAAGAAAGTATATTCTCTTGCTTTAAGATAAAATATTCTGTTGATATGTATAAGGTCCATTTGCTTATAACTTCTGTGATTTCTAGAATTTTTCTGTTAAGTTTTCATATAGAAGATGTGTCTATTGGTAAGATTTGGATATTGAAGTCTCCCACTATCAGTGTGTGATGGTCAATGTGTATTTAAGCTGTAGTAGTGTTTCTTTTATAACAATGTGTGTCCTTGTGTTTCGGCTATAGATATTAAAAAATGAAATATCTACTTGGTAGGTATTTTTTCTTTGATGAGTATGGAGTGTCTGTCTGAACTCTTCTGACTAGTTCTGGTTGGAAGTCAAATGTGTTAGATATTTAAATGTCCACCCAGCATATTTCTTTTTTTCCCACATTTTTATTAGATATTTTCTTCATTTACATTTAAAATGCTATCCCAAAAGTCCCCTATACCCTCCCCCGGCCCTGCTCCCCTACCCACTCACTCCCACTACTTGGCCTTTGCATCTCCCTGTACTGGGGCATATAAAGTTTGCACAACCAAGGGGCCTCTCTTCCCAATGATGGCCGACTAGGCCATCTTCTGCTACATATGCAGCTAGAGACAAAAGTTCTGGGGGTACTGATTAGTTCATATTGTTGTTCAACCTATAGGGTTGCAGACCCCTTTACTTCTTGGGTACTTTCTCTAGTTCTTATATTGGGGTCCTTGTGTTCCATCCTATAGATGACTGTGAGCATCCACTTCTGTATTTGCCAGGCACTGGCAACGCCTCACAGAAGACAGCTATATCAGGGTCCTTTCAGCAAATTCTTGCTGGCATATGCAATAGTGTCTGGGTTTGGTGGCTGACTATGGGATGGACCCCTGGGTGGAACAGTCTCTGGATGGTCTATCCTCTATTCTGAGCTCCAAACTTTGTATCTGCAACTCTTTCCATGGATATTTTATTCCATATTCTAGGGATGAATGAAGTATCCACGCGTTGGTCTTCCTTCTTGATTTTCTTCTGTTTTGGAAGTTGTATCTTGGGTATTCTAGGTTTCTGAGGTAATATCCACTTATCAGTGAGTGCATATCCAGTGACTTCTTTTGTGATTGGGTTACCACACTCAGGATGATATCCTCCAGATATATCCACATGCTCAAGAATTTCAAAACATCATTGTTTTTAATAGCTGAGTACTACTCCATTGTGTAAATGTACGACATTTTCTGTATCCATTCATCTGTTGAGGGACATCTGGGTTCTGTCCAGCTACTGTTTATTATAAATAGTTGTGCTATGAAAATAGTGGAGCATGTGTCCTTATTACCAGTTGGAACATCTTCTGGGTATATGGCTAGGAGGGGTATTTCTGGATATAGCAGTAGTACTATATTCAGTTTTCTGAGGAAATGCCAGACTGATTTCCAGAGTGTTTGTACCAGCTTTCAATCCCACCAGCAATGGAAGAGTGTTCCTCTTTCTCTGAAATGTCGCCAACAACTGCTGTCACCTGAATTTTTTATCATAGCCATTCCAACTGGTGTGAGGTGGAATCTCAGGGTTGTTCTGACTTGCATTTCCCTGATGATTAACAATGTTGAACATTTTTTCAAGTGTTTCTCAGCCCTTTGTATTCCTCGGTTGAGAATTCATTGTTAAGCTCTGTACCCCATTTTTAATGGGGTTATTTGAATTTCTTGAGTTCAGCATCTTGAGCTTTTTATATATGTTGGATATTAGTCACCTATCAGATATAGGATTGGTAAAATTTTGTCCCAATCTGTTGGATGCCTTTTTGTCTTATTGACAGTATCTTTTTCCCTACAGAAGCTGTGCAATTTTATGAGGTCCCATTTGTTGATTCTTAATCTTACAGCACAGGTCATTGCTGTTCTGTTTAGGAATTTTCCCCCTGTGCCCATATCTTCGAGGGTTTTCTCCACTTTCTCCTCTATAAATTTCACTGTGTCTGGTTTTATGTGGAGTTCTTTGATTCACTCAGACTTGAGCTTCATACAAAGAGATAAGAATGGATCAATTCTCATTCTTCAACATGATAACAGCCAGTTGGGCCAGTACCATTTATTGAAAATGCTGTCTTTTCCACTGCATGGTTTTAGCTCCCTTGTCAAAGATCAACTGACCATAGGTGTGTGGCTTCATTTCTGGATCTTCAATTCTAATCCATTAATCTACCTGTCTGTCTGTCACTGTACCAGTACCATGCAGTTTTTATCACAATTGCTCTGTAGTACAGCTTGAGGTCAGGCATGGTGATTCCACCAGAGGTTCTTTTATTGTTGAGAAGAGTTTATGCTATCCTAGGTTTTTTGGTAGTCCAGATGAATTTGCAAATTGCCCTTTCTAACTCAGTGAAGAATTGAGTTGGAATTTTGATGGGGATTGCATTGAATCTGTAGATTGCTTTTGGCAAGATAGCCATTTTTACTATATTGATCCAGCCAATCCATGAGCATGGGAGATCTTTCAATCTTCTTTAATTTCCTTCTTCAGAGATTTGAAGTTCTTATCATACAGATCTTTCACTTCCTTAGTCAGAGTCACACTAAGGTATTTTATATTATTTGTGACTATTGAGAAGGGTGTTGTTTGCCTAATTTATATTTCATCCTTTTTACACTTTGTGTAGAGAAAGGCCACTGATTTGTTTGAGTTAATTTTATATCCAGCTACTGCTCTGAAGCTGTTTATCAGGTTTAGGAGTTCTCTAGTGGAATTTTTAGGGTCACTTATACATACTATCATATCATCTGCAAATAGTGATATTTTGACTTCTTCCTTTCCAATTTGAATCCCCTTGATCTTCTTTTGTTTTCAAATTGCTCTGGCTAGGACTTCAAGTACTATAGTACTTATAGGTAGGGAGAAAGTGGGCAGCCTTGTCTAGTCCTTGATTTTATTGGGATTGCTCCAACTTCTGTCCATTTACTGTCCATTTGATGTTGGCTACTGGTTTGCTGTATATTGCTTTTATTATATTTAGGTATGGGCCTCGAATTCCTGATCTTTCCAAGACTTTTATCATGAATGGGTGTTGGATTTTGTCAAATGCTTTTTCTGCATCTAATGAGATGATCATGTGGTTTTTGTCTTTGAGTTTGTTTATATAGTGGATTATGTTGATGGATTTCCATATATTAAAGCATCCCTGCATCCCCGGACTGAAGCCTACTTGGTCATGTTGGATGATTGTTTTGATGTATTCTTGGATTTGGTTTGAAAGGATTTTATTGAGTATATTTGCATCGATATTCATAACGGAAATTGGTCTGAGGTTAACTTTCTTTTTTAGATCTTTGTGTGGTTTAGGTATCAGAGTAGCTTCATAGAATGAGTTGGGTAGAGTACTTTCTGTTTCTATTTTGTGAAATAGTTTGAGAAGAACTGGAATTAGATCTTCTTTGAAGGTCTGATAGAACTTTGCACTAAACCCATCTGATCCTGGGCTTTTTTTGGTTGAGAGACTATTAATGACTGCTTCTATTTCTTTAAGTGATATGGTACTGTTAAGATTGTTAATCTGAACCTGATTTTAACTTTGGTACCTGGTATCTGTCTAGGAAGTTGTCCATCCCATTGAGGATTTTCAGTTTTGTTCAGTATAGCCTTTTGTACAAGGATCTGCTGGTGTTTTGGATTTCCTCAGGATCTGTTGTTATGTCTCCTTTTTCATTTCTTATTTTGTTAATTAGGATACTGACCTTCTGCCATCTAGATAGTCTGGCTAAGGGTTTATCTATCTTGTTGATTTTTCTCAAAGAACCAGCTCCTGGTTTGGTTGATTCTTTGAATAGTTCTTTTTGTTTCCAATTGTTTGATTTCAGCCCTAAGTTTGATTATTTCCTGCTGTCTACTCCTCTTGGGCGAATTTGCTTCCTTTCATTCTAGAGCTTCTAGGTGTGTTGTCAGACTGCTAATGTATACTCTCTCTCTTCATTGTGTCCCATAAGTTTGCGTATGTTGTGGCTTCATGTTCATTAAACTCTAAAATGTCTTTAATTTCTTTCTTTATTTCTTCCTTGACCAAGATATTATTGAGTAGATTATTGGACAGTTTCCATGTGAATGTTGGTTTTCTATTATTTATGCTCTTATTGAAGATCACCCTTAGCCCATGGTGACCTGATAGGATGCATGGGATAATTTCAATATTTTTGTACCTGTTGAGGCCTGTTTTTTGAACAATTATATGGTCAGTTTTGGAGGAGGTACCATGAGGTGCTGAGAAGAAGGTATATCCTTTTGTTATAGGATAAAATGTTCTGTAGATATCTGTTAAATCCATTTGTTTCATAACTTCTGTTAGGTATCCATGTGTCTCTCTTTAGTTTCCCTTTCCAGGATCTGTCCATTGATGAAAGTGGTGTGTTGAAGTCTTCCACTATTATTGTGTGAGGTGCAATTTGTGCTTTGAGCTTTTACTAAAGTCTCTTTAATGAATGTGGCTGCCCTTGCATTTGGAACATAGGTATTTAGAATTGAGAGTTCATCTTGGTAGATTTTACCTTTGATGAGTATGAAGTTCCCCTCCTTGTCTTTTTTGAAAACTTTGGGTTGGAAATCAATTATATTCGATATAATGGCTACTCCAGCCTGTTTCTTCGAACCATTTGCTTGGAAAATTGTTTTTCTTTGTCCTTGAGGTGGGTTTCCTGTAAGCAGCAAAATGTTGGTTTCTGTTTGTGTAGCCAATTTATTAGTCTATGTCTTTTATTGGGGAATTGAGTCCATTGATGTTAAGAGATTTCAAAGAAAAGTAATTGGTGTTTCCAGTCATTTTTGTTGTTAGAGTTGGGAATATATTCTTGTCCCTCTCTTCTTTTAGTTTTGTTAAAGGATTACTTTTTTGCTTTTTCTAGGGTATAGTTTCCATCTTTGTGTTGGTATTTTCCCTTTATTTTCCTTTAAAGGGCTAGATTCGTGGAAAGATGTTGTGGGAATTTGGTTTTATCATGGAATATATTCTTTTCTCCATCTATATTAATTGAGAGTTTGGCTGGGTATAGGAGCCCTGGCTGGCATTTGTGTTCTCTTAGAGGCTATATAACACCTGTCCAGGATCTTCTGGTTTCATAGTCTCTGGTGAGAAATCTGGAGTAATTCTAATGGGCCTCCCTTTATATGTTACTTGACTTTTTTCCCTTACTGCTTTTAATATTCTGTCTTTATTTAGTGCATTTGTTGTTCTGATTATTATGTGTTGGGAGGAATTTCTTTTCTGATCCAGTCTGTTTAGAATTCTGTGGGCTTCTTGTATATTCATGGGCATCTATTTCTTTAGGTATGGGAAGTTTTCTTCTATATTTTTGTTGAAGATATTTGTTGGCCCTTTAATTTGAAAATCTTAATTCTCATCTACTCCTATTATCTGTAGGTTTGGTCTTCTCATTGTGTCCTGGATTTACTGGATGTTTTGAGGTAGGATCATGTTGCATTTTGCATTTTCTTTGATTGTTGTGTCCATGTTCCTTATGGAATCTTCTGCACCTGAGATTCTCTCTTCCATCTCTTGTATTCTGTTGCTGATGCTCACATCTATTTTTCCTGATTTTTTTCCTAGGGTTTCTATCTTCAGAGTTGTCTCCCTTTGGGTTTTCTTCATTGTTTCTACTTCCATTTTTAGATCTTGGATGGTTTTGTTCCATTCCATTGCCTATTTCGCTGTGTTTTCCTGTAATTCTTTAAGAGATTTTTGTCTTTCTTCTACCTGTTTAGCAGTGTTTGCCTGTAGTTCTTTAAGGACTTCTACCTGTTTAGTAGTGTTCTCCTGTAATTCCTTGAGGAAGTTTTGTGCTTCGTCTTTAATGGCTTCTGCCTGTTTAGCAGTGTTCTCCTGTATTTCTTTAAATGAGTTAATAATGCCCTTCTTAAAATCTTCTACCACGATCATGAGATATGATATTAAATCTGTGTCTTGCTTTTCGTGTGTGTTGTGGTATCCAGGACTCATTATGGTGGGTGTACTGGGTTCTGATGATACCCAGTGTTCTTGGTTTCTGTTTTAAGTTTCTTAGGTTTGCCTTTTGCCATCTGGAAATCTCTGGTGTTAATGTTCAAGCTGTCTCTGGTTGGAGTTTGATCCTCCTGTGATTCTTTTAGCCACTGTCAGCACTCCTGGGAGTCCAACTCTTTCATGAGTTCCCATGGTCAAAGCACTCTCTGCATGCAAGCTCTCCTCTTTCAGGGCAGGTGTCCAGCAGTCCGGAACTCTCATCTACCTCCTGAGTTCTGGGGTCAGAACTTTTCCTGTAGACCGACTCTCCTCTGGCAAGGAATGTGCAGAGGTGTCTGGGTCTCAGCTCTGCCTCCTGGCTGAGATGTAGGCCCTATGGGACCCTGACCAAGAAGCTCTGTTGCTTCTATCACCCATGTGTTCTCAGGTTATCAGGAGGTCCAGGATGTGCTAGGGGTCCTGCGGCTTTGAGAGTCTTCTGGTGCCCTAGACACCCTTGGCCGGGTTCATACAGAAGATGGCAGGGCTGGCCCAGACCTGAATGGATCCCAGCCTCTGGTCGGGCTGGGTCCTTTTGTCGTTGTTCCTGCCTGCACAAGACCCTCTGAGATTCTTTGGAGCTGATGTTGCGTTCCACTCACCTGTGATCCCTAGGTTATCCTGAGGTCCTGTGGCATAGAGAGCACTCTGGAGCCCTTAACAGCCTCCACTGGACTCAGAAGGAAGATAGTGGGCCCAGCTTATTTCTTAAGTCCATTCACTTGTAATATTTTTCTAACCATTTACCTTGAAGTAACATATCTTACTGATGTTGAGGTGTGTTTCCTGATGCACCCAAAGGTTGGGGATTTTTCTCATTCACTGTGCTCATATGCAGTATTTTGGGGATGGAACTGAGACCACTGATAATTGGTAATTACTAATGATTGTTGTTTCCTATGCATAACAGAATACTTCAAAGGATGAATGATGTTACTTTTCAAAAGATGATGGTGTCTAAGATTTTGGAGTGTTGAGTTATCCCTCTTCCTAAGATATACATAGAGGTAAGATTATATAGACTAAACAGATTGTGTTTATTAACGAACTAAACAAAGTTAGTTTATAAATATTAAATAATTAGATGTGTGTGTAACTGCATAACATTTAAAAGAAAAGACATCATCAATGTGAAATAGAGAGCAAAGGCACATGGAAGGTGTTATAGCGAGAAAAGACAACAAAGAAAATGGTGTAATTAAAATTTGAAAAATGTTATAAAAATTATCACTATGCTACAGACAGATTATTTCAAGGCACAGAGCATTGTAATAGTATCTTATGCATTATTTCAAAGATGTTAGATTTAATTATCAAATCATTTTATCATATGACTTCATTATTATGAGACTTTCACATGTACCTTTTTTGAATTACTACTAGATATTTCCTTTATTTACTTTTTAAATTTTATCCCCTTTCCTAATTTTCCCTCTGAAAATCCCCTTATCCCATCTTCTCTCCCCCTGCTGACTAACCCACCCACTCCTGCTTCCCTGTCCTGATATTTCCCTACACTGGGGCATCCAGTCTTCATAGAAGCAAGGGTCTCTCCTCTCATTGATATCCCATAAGGCCATCCTCTGCTACATATGCAGCTAGAGCCATGGGTCCATCCATGTGTACTCTTTGGTTGGTGGTTTAGTCCCTTGGAGCTCTGGGGCTACTGGTTTGTTATATTGTTGTTCTTCCTATGGAGATGCAAACCCCTTCAGCTCCTTTGGTCCTTTCTCTAGCTCCTCCATTTAGGACCCCGTGCATAGTCCAGTGGTTGGCCATGAGCATCCAACTCTGTATTCGTCAGGAATTTGCAGAGACTCTCAGAAGATAGCTACATCGGGTTCCTGTCAGTAAGAATTTATTGGCACCCACAATAATGTCTGGGTTTGGTAACTGTATATGGGATGGATCCCCAGGTGGGGCAGTCTCTATATGGCCTTTTCTTCAGTCTCTGCTCCACACTTTGTCTCTGTATCTCCTCCCATGTGTATTTTGTTCCCCCTTCTAAGAAGAACTGAAGCAAACACACTTTGGTCTTCTTTTTTCTTGAGCTTCATGTGTTCTGTGAATTTTATCTTGGGTTTTCTGAACTTTTGGGCTAATATCCACTTATAAGTGAGTGTATACCATGCATGTTCTTTTGTGACCAAGTTACCTAACTCAGGATATTTTCTAGTTCCATCCATCCATTTGCATAAGAATTTCATGAATTCATTGATTTTAATAGCTGCGTAGTACTCCATTGTGCAGACGTACCACAATTTCTGTATCCATGCCTCTGTTGAAGGACATCTGAGCTCTTTCCAGATTCTGGCTAATATATATATGGCTGCTATCAACATAGTGGAGCATGTGTCATTATATGTAGGATCGTCTTCTGGGTATATGCCTAGGAGTGTTATAGATGTCTCTTCAGGTAGTCCTATGTCTAATTTTCTGAGAAACCGCCAGACTGATCGCCAGAGAGGTTGCATCACCTTGCAATCTCACCAACAATGGAGGAGTGTTCCTCTTTCTCCAAATCCTCGCTAGCATCGAATGCCACCTGACTTTTTTATCTTAGCCATTCTGACTGGTGTGAAGTAGAATATCAGGATTGTTTTGATTTGCATTTCCCTGATGACTAAAGATATTGAACAAATCTCTAGGTGCTTCTCAGCCATTAGGTATTTTTTAGTTGCAAATTCTATGTTTTGTATTGTACTCCATTTTAAAATAGGGTTATTTGGTTATTTGGAGTCTAACTTCTTGAGTTCTTTACATATATTATTAGCCCTCTATGGGATGTCATATTGTTAAAGATATTTTTCCAATTTGGTGGTTGTGGGATTGTCCTACTGACAATGTCTTTTGCCTTACAGAAGTTTTGCAATTTTATGAAGTCCTGCTTGTCAATTCTTGATCTTAGAGCATAAACCATTAGTGCTCTGTTCAGGAAAATTAACCCTATTCCCATAAACTCTAGGCTCTTCCCTACTTTCTTTCTATTAGTTTCAGTGTATATGGTTTTACTTGGGTGTTCTTGATCTACTTAGACTTGAGATTTAAGGAGGAAATAAGAATGGATCAATTTGCTGTCTTCACCAGTTGAACCAGCACCATTTGTTGAAAATGCTGTCTTTTTTCCCCTGGATGATTTTATCTCCTTTGTCAAGTGACCATAGGTGTGTGGGTTCATTTCTGGGTCTTCAACTGTATTCCATATATCTACCTGCCTGTCTCTGTACCAATACCATGGATTTTTTTTTATCACTACTGCTCTGTAATACAGCTTGAGGTCAATGATGTTGATTCCTTCAGAAGTTCTTTTATTGTTGAGAATAGTTTTCACTATCCTGGTTTCTTTGTTATTCCAAATGAATTTGAGAATTGCTCTTTCTAACTCTATGAAGAACTGGGTTGAAATTTTGATGGGGATTGCATTGAATCTGTAGATTACTTTTGGTAAGATGGACATTTTTACTATATTAATACTGCTAATCCATCAGCATGGGAAATATTTTCATCTTCTGAGAGATCTCCTTTGATTTCTTTCTTGAGAGACTTGAAGTTCTTGTCATTCACTTGCTTGGTTAGAGTCACACCAAGATATTTTACCTTATTTGTGACTATTGTGAAGGTGTCGTTTCCCTAATATCTTTCTCAGTCTGTTTATCCTTTGAGTAGAAGAAGGCTCCTGGTTTGTTTGAGTTAATTTTATATCCAGCTACTTTGCTTAAGTTGTTTATCAGGTTTAGGAGTACTCTGGTGGAATTTTGGGAGTCACTTAAATATACCATCATATCATCTGAAATAGTGATATTTTGACTTCTTCCATTCCATTATGTATTCATTTGACCTACTTCTGTTGTCTAATTGCTCTGGCTAGGAATTTGGTAGGGATAGAGTGGGCAGCTTTGTCTAGTCCCTGATTTTAGTGGTATTGTTGGCTATTACTTTGCTGTATATTCCTTTTACTATGTTTAGGTGTGGATCTTGAATTCCTGATCATTTCAAGACACTTATCCTGAAAGGATTTGGATTTTGTCAAATGCTTTCTCAGAATCTAATGAGGGGGATCTTGTGTATTTTTTCCTTTGAGTGTATTTTTTTAGGGGATTCCGTGGATGTTTTTCCATATATTGAACCATTTAGGCATCCCTGGGGTGAAGTCTACTTGATCGTGATGGATGATCATTTAGATGTGTCCTTGGATTTGGTTTGTAAGAAATTTATTAAGTATTTTATGTCAATATTCATAAGGGAAATTGGTCTGAGGTTCTCTTTCTTTGTTGGGTCTTTGTCTGGTTTAGGTATCAGCGCAAATGTGGCTTCATGGAACAAATTGGGTAGTATTTGTTCTGTTTCTATTCTGTGAAATAGTTTGAAGTTTGTTGTTATTAGTTTTTCTTTGAAGGCCTAATATAACTGTGAACTAAAACCTTCTAGTCATGATCTTTTTTTTTTTTTTTTTTTGGTTAGTAGACTATTAATGACTGCTATTTCCTTTGGGGTTGTGGGAATGTTTAGATGGTCTATCGGATCCTGATTTAACTTTGGTATGTGGTATGTTTTTAGAAAATTGTCCATTTCATCTGGATTTTCCGGTTTTGTTCAGTATAGGATTTTGTAGTGGGATCTGATTTTTTTTGTATTTCCTCATTTTCTGTTGTTATCTCTCCCTTTTCATTCTTGATTTTGTTAATTTGGACACTGTCTCTGTGCTTTCTGGTTAGTCTTGATAAGGGCCTATCTACTTTGTTGATTTCTCAAAAAACCAGCTCCTCTTTTGGTTGATTATTTGTATAGTTCTTTTTGTTTCTGCTTGGTTGACTTCTGCCCTGAGTTTGATTAATTATGCTGCAGTCTACTCCTGTTTGGTGTATTTGCTTCCTTTTGTTCTAGAGCTTTCAGAAGTGCTGTCAAGTTGCTAGTGTATGTTCTCTCCAGTTTCTTTCTGTGACTGATGATATGGTCAATTTTGGAGAAGGTGCCATGAGGTGCTGAGAAGAAGGTATATTTTTTGTTTTAGGATGAAATGTTCTGTATATTTTGTCCATAATGTGATAATTTCACTGTGTCTATATTTAGTTTACATTTCCATAAGACTGGGATGTTGCAGTCCCTCACTATTATTGTGTGTGTGTGAAATGTGTGCTTTGAGCTTCAGTAAAGTTTCTTTTCTTTTTTTTAAGATATTTTCTTTATTTACATTTCAAATGCTATCCTGAAAGTTCTGTATACCCTCCCACTTCCTGTTCCCCTACCCACCCACTCCCACTTCTTGGCCCTGGTATTCCCCTGTACTTGGGCACATAACATTTGCAAGACCTAGGGGCCTCTCTTCTAGGCCATCTTCTGCTACATATGCAGCTAGAGACACGAGCTCTGGGGGGTACTTGTTAGTTCATATTGTTGTTCCACCTATAGGGTTGCAGACCCTTCAGGGGCTTGGGAACTTTCTCTAGCAGCTCCATTGGGAGCAATGTGTTCCATCCAATAGATAATTGTGAGCATCCACTTCTGTATTTGCCAGACACTGGCATAGCCTCACACAAGACAGTTATATCAAGGTTCTTTCTGTAAAATCTTTCTGGCATATGCAATGGTGTCTGGGTTTGGTGGCTGATTATGGGATGGAACCCAGGGTGGGGCAGTCTCTGGATGATCCATCCTTTGACCTAGTTCCAGACTTTGTCTCTGTAATTCCTTCCATAGGTGTTCTGTTCCCTATTTTAAGGAGAAATGAAGTATCCACACTTTGATCTCCCTTCTTCTTCATTTTCTTGTGTTTTGCAAATTGTATCTTGGGTATTCTAAGTTTCTGGGCCTATATCCACTTATCAGTGAGTGCATATCAAGTGACTTCTTCTGTGATTGGGTACATCACTAAGGATGATTTCCTCCAGATATATCCATTTGCCCAAGAATTTCATAAATTGATTGTTTTCAATAGGAGAGTACTCCATTGTATAAATGTACCACATTTTCTGAATCCATTTCTCTGTTGAGGGACATCTGGGATCTTTCCAGCTTCTGGCTATTATAAATAAGGCTGCTATGAACATAGTGGAGCAAGTGTCCTTATTATCAGTTGGAACATATTCTGGGTATATGCCCAGGAGAGGTATTGCTGAATTTTCCCATATAACAATGTCCAATTTTCTGAGGAACTATATATGCCAGACTGACTTCCAGAATGGTTGTACAAGCTTGCAGTCCCACCAGCAATGGAGGAGTGTTCCTCTTTCTACACATCCTCACCAACATCGACTGTCACCTCAATTTTTTATTTTAGTCATTCTGACTGCTGCTAGGTGGAATTTCAAGGATGTTTGATTTGCATTTCCCTGATGATTAAGGATGTTGAACATTTTTTTCAGGTGCTTCTCAACCATTCAGTATTCCTCAGTTGAGAATTCTTTGTTTAGCTCTGAACCCCATTTTTAATGGAGTTATTTGAATTTCTGGAGTTCAGCTTCTTGAGCTCTTTGTATATATTGCATATTAGTATCCTATCAGATTTAGGATTTGTAAAAATCCTTTCCCAATCTGTTGGTGGCCATTTTGTCTTATTTACAGTGTCTTTTGCCTTACAAAAGCTTTGCAATTTTATGAGGACCCATTTGTCAACACATGACCTTACAGTACAAGCCATTGCTGTTCTGTTTAGGAATTTTTCCCCTGTTCCCATATCTTCGAGACTTTTCCCCACTTTCTCCTCTATTTCAGTGTCTCTTGTTTTATGTAGAGTTCCTTGATTCACCTAGACTTGAGCTTTGTACAAGGAGATAAGAATGGATCAATTCACATTCTTCTACATGATAATCACGAGTTGTGCCAGCACCATTTGTTAAAAAATGCTGTCTTGTTTCCACTGGATAGTTTTAGCTCCATTGTCAAGGATCAAGTAAACACATGTGTGGATTCATTTCGGGGTATTCAGTTCTAATCCATTAATCTACCTGTCTATTGCTGAATCAGTACCATACAGTTTTTATCACAATTGCTCTGTAGTATAGCTTTTGCTCAGGCATGGTGATTCCACCAGAGCTTCTTTTATTGTTGAGAATAGTTTTTGCTATCCTAGATATTTTTATTATTCCAGGTGAATTTGCAAATTGCCCTTTATAACTCATGAAGAATTGAATTGGAATTTTGATGGGGATTGCATTGAATCTGTAGATTGCTTTTGACAAGATAGCCATTTTGACTATATTACTCCTGCAAATCCATGAGCATGGGAGATCTTTATATCTTCTGAGATCTACTTAGATTAATTTCTTCAGAGACTTGAAGTTTTATCATACATATCTTTCAGATACTTAGTTAGAGTCACACAAATGTATTTTATATTATTTGTGAGTATTGTGAAGGGTGTTGTTTCCCTAATTTTTTTCTCAGCCTGTTTATCCTTTGTGTAGAGAAAGGCCACTGATTTGTTTGAGTTAATTTTATATCCAGCTACTGCACTGAAGTTGTTTATAAGGTTTAGAAATTCTCTGGTGGAATATTTAGAGACACTTATATATACTATCATATCATCTGCAAATAGTGATATTTTAACTTCTTCCTTTTCAATTTATATCCACTTGACCTCCTTTTGTTGTTGAATTGCTCTGGGTAGGACTTCAAGTATTATATTGAATAGGTAGGGAGAAAGTGGGCATCATTATATAGTCTGTGATTTTAGTGGGATTGATTTGAGTTTCTTTCCATTTAGTTTGATGTTGGCTACTGGTTTGATAAATATTGCATTTATTAAGTTTAGGTATGGGCCTTGAATTTCTGATCTTTCCAAGGCTTTTATCTACTTTTGTCTACTCCTCTTGGGTGAATTTGCTTCTTTTAGTTCTAGAGCTTCTAAGTATGCTGTCAGGCTGCTAGTGTATGCTCTTTCTAGTTTCATTTTTGAGGCACTCAAGACTATGAGTTTACCTCTTAGGACTGAGTTCATTGTGTCCCATAAGTTTTGGTATGTTGTGTCTTCATGTTCATTAAACTTTAAAAAGTCTTTAATTCCTTTCTTTATTTCATCCTTGACCAAGTAATCATTGAGTAGAGTGCTATTCAGTTCCCACCTGAATGTTGACTTTCTATTATTTATGCTGCTATTGACAATCAGTCTTATTCCATCCTGATCAGATAGCATGCATGGGATAATTTCAATATTATTGTATCTTTGCAGGCCTGTTTTGTGACCAATTATGAGGTCAATTTTGGAGGAGGTACCATGGGGTGCTGAGAAGTTATATAATTTTGTTTTAGGATAAAATGTTCTATAGGTATCTATCAAATGAATTTGTTTCATAACTTCTGTTAGTGTGCATGTGTCTCTGTTTAGTTTCTGTTTCCAGGAACTGTCCATTGGTGAGAGTGGCGTGTTGAAGTCTCCCACTATTATTGTGTGAGGTTCAATGTGTGCTTTGTGCTTTACTAAAGTTTCTTTAATAATGTAGCTATCCTTGTATTTGGAGCATAAATATTCAGAATTGAGAGTTCTTCTTGGTAGATTTTAACTTTGATGAGAATGAAGTGCCCCTCCTTGTCTTTTTTGATAACTTTGGGTTGGAAGTCAATTTTATTCGATATTAGAATGGCTACTCCAGCTTGTTTCTTGGTACCATTTGCTTGGAAAATTGTTTCCCAGACTTTCATTCTGAGATAGTGTCTGTTTTTTCCCTGAGGTGTATTTCCTGTAAGCAGCAAAATGTAGGTCCTGTTTGTGTAGCCAGGCTATTAGTCTATGTCTTTTTATTGGGTATTGAGTCATTGATGTTAAGAGAAATTAAAGAAAAGTAATTGTTGCTTCCTGTTATTTTTGTTGTTAAAGTTGTGATTCTGTTTTGTGGCTGTCTTCTTTTAGCTTTGTTGAAGAATTGCTTTCTTGCTTTTTCTAGGGTGTAGTTCCTGTCCTTGTGTTGGTGTTTTCCCTTTATTATCCTTTGAAGGGCTGGATTCATGGAAAGATACTGTGTGAATTTGGAAATTAAAGAAAAGTGGAAAGAAAAGTAATTGTTGCTTCCTGTTATTTTTTTTTGTTAAAGTTGGCATTCTGTTCTTGTGGCTGTCTTCTTTTAGGTTTGTTGAGGGATTACCTTCTAGCTTTTTCTAGGACGAGCTTTCAGTCCTTGTATTGGTTTTTTTCTGTTACTATCCTTTGAAGGACTGGATTTGTGGAAAGATAATGTGTGAATTTGGTTTTGTCATGGAATACTTTGGTTTCTCCATCTATGGTAATTGAGAGTTTGGCTGGGTATAGTAGCCTAGGCTGGCATTTGTGTTCTCTTAGGGTCTACATAACATCTGTCCAGGATCTTCTTGCTTTCATAGTCTCTGGCGAGAATTCTCGAGTAATTCTAATAGGCCTCCCTTTATATGTTACTTGACCTATTTCCCTTACTGCTTTTAATATTCTATCATTATTTAGTACATTTGTTGTTCTGATTATTATGTGTTGGGAGGAATTTCTTTTCTGGTCCAGTTTATTTTGAGTTCTGTAGGCTTCTTGTATGTTCATGGACATCTCTTTCTTTAGGTATGGGAAGTTTTCTTCTATATTTTTGTTGAAGATAGATGCTGGCCCTTTGATTTGAAAAATCTTCATTCTCATCTACTCCTATTATCCATAGGTTTGTTCTTCTCATTGTGTCCTGGATTTGCTGGATGTTTTGAGGTAGGATCTTGTTGCATTTTGCATTTTCTTTTATTGTTGTGCCCATGTTCTCTATGGAATCTTCTGTACCTGAGATTCTCTCCTCCATCTCTTGTATTCTGTTGCTGATGCTCACATCTATTTTTCCTGATTTCTTTCCTAGGGTTTCTATCTCCAGAGTTGTCTCACTTTGGGTTTTATTGTTTCTACTTCCGTTTTTAGGTCTTGGATGGTTTTGTTCCATCCCATTGCCTGTTTGGTTTGTTTTCCTGTAATTCTTTAAGGACTTCTACCTCTTTAGCACTGTTATCCTGTATTTATTTAAGTGAGTTATTAATGCTCTACTTAAAGTCCTCTACCAGCATCATGAGATATGATCTTAAACCCGAGTCTTTTTTTTGGGGGGGGGGTGTTGGGGTATCCAGGACTGACTGAGGTGGGAGTGCTGGGGTCTGAAGATGGTGAGTGCTCTTGGTTTCTGTTAGTAAGATTTTTTTTAATTTATTATTTTTTAATTAGGTATTTTCTTCATTTACATTTCAAATGCTATCCCAAAAGTCCCCCAGACCCTACTACTACTGTTAGTAAGATTCTTATGTTTGCCTTTCGCCATCTGATAATCTCTGGAATTAGTTGTTATAGTTGTCTCTAGGTGGAGCTTGTTCCTCCTGTGATTCTGTTACCCTCTTTCAGCAGACCTGGGAGTCCAGCTCTCTCCTGAATCTCAATGTTCAGAATACTCTCTGCAGCAAGCTCTCCTCTTGCAAGGAAGGTGCACAGAGTTCTGGTGTTCAGAACTGCCACCTGGTTTAAGATGAAGGCCCAAAACAGGGCCTGTTCCAGAAGATGTGTTGCCTCTGCATTCTCCATGCTCACCTGCAGAGACTGGTCTTGGAAGGACCTGGGACACAAGATGGCTCTCACCTGCTCTGGTGGTCAAAGCCATCCCAGTTGGCCACCTCTTCTCTGGTGGGGAAAGGTGCCCAGATGTCTGGAGCCTGAAAGGGGGGTCTGTCCCAGAAACTGTGTAGCTTCTGCCTGTCTCAGAAGCTTGTCACTTCTGTAGTCTGCTTGCTCACCATGTGTGAGCAACTCACAGGTCTGTGAGTTGACCTGTGCAGACTGGTCTCTGAGGGACCGGGGACACAAAATGGCTCCCTCACCTGCTTTGGCAGTCAGAGCCCTAGTAGGCAGATACCTCTCCTCTGGCGGGGAAGGTGCCCAGATGTCTGGAGCCTGAAAGGGGGGTCTATCCTAGAAGCTGTGTCACTTCTGTCTGTCCTAGAAGTTGTGTGGCTTCTGCAGTCAGCACTCTCACCTGCGCAGTCTGGTCCCTGAGGGACCTGGGACACAAGATGGCTCCCTGACCTGCTCCAGCAGTCAGAGCCCTCCCGGGTGGACAACTCTACTCTAGCAGGGAAGGTGCCCAGATGTCTGGAGCTAGAAAAGGGGTCTGTCCCAGAAGCTGTGTCACTTCTGCAGTCTGCTTGCTCACCCTCAGCAGTCTGCGAGCTGACCTGCACAGACTGGTCTCTGAGGGACTAAGGACACAAGAGGGTTCCCTTACCTGCTCTGGCAGTCAGAGGTTTTCTCTGTTTTAATTTGGTACTGGGTCCCTGCCCATGGAACAATGTCACCAACGATTATTGTAGGTTTTCTCAATTTTTTTCTGAACACATTAAGAAATATAATTATTTATAAAGAGACTGACCATATACTTGTATGTCTTAACTATCTTTAACAATGCACAGCAATTTAATAACTTTTTTAAGATTAGAATCTTTTTATTAGATATTTTCTTTATATACATTTCAAATGCTATCCCAAAAGTTCCCTATACCCTCCCTCTGCACTGCTTCCCTACCTACCCACTCCCACTTCTTGGCCCTGGCATTCCCCTGTACTGGAGTATATAAAGTTTGCAATACCAAGGGGCCTCTCTTCCCAGTGATGGCCGACTAGGCCAACTTCTGCTACATATGCAGCTAGAGATATGAGCTCTGGGGTACTGGTTAGTTCATATTGTTCCACCTATAGGGTTGCAGACCCCTTAAGCTCCTTGGGTGCTTTCTCTAGCTTCTCCATTGGGGGCCCTGTGTTCCAACTTATAGATGACTGTGAGCATCCACTTCTGTATTTGCCAGGCACTGGCATAGCCTCAAACAAGACAGCTATAACAGGATCCATTCAGCAAAATCTTTCAGGGATATGCAATAGTGTCTGGGTTTGGTGGCTGATTATGGGATGGATCCCCATGTGGGGTATTCTCTGGATAGTCCATCCTTTTGTCTTAGCTCCAAACTTTGTCTTTGTAACAACTCCTTTCATGGGTATTTTGTTCGCTATTCTAAGGAGGAATGAAGTATCCACCCATTGGTATTCCCTCTTTTGTGTGTGTGTGTGTGTGTGTGTGTGTTTTGAAAATTGTATCTTGGGTGTTCTATGTTTCTGGGCTAATATCCACTTATTAGTGAGTGCATATGTAATGACTTCTTTTGTGATTGGGTTACCTCACTAAGGATGATAGGGAACTAAAACCATCCAGTGGAAAAAAGACAGCATTTTTAACAAATGGTATTGGCACAACTCATGGTTATCATGTAGAAGAATGCAAATTGATCCATTTTTATCTCCTTGTACAAAGCACAAGTCTAAGTGGATCAAAGACCTCCACATAAGACCAGAGACACTGAAATTAATAGAGGAGAAAGTGGGGAAAAGCCTCAAAGATATGGGCACAGGGGAAAAATTCCTAAACAGAACAGCAATGGCATGTGCTGTAAGATCAAGAATTGCCAAATAGGATCTCATAAAATTGCAAAGCTTCTGTAAGGCAAAAGACACTGTCAATAAGACAAAAAGGCCACCAACAGATTGGGAAAGGGTTTTTACCAATCCTAAATCTGATAGGGGACTGTCCCGAGTTAGTGCCTCGCCAGCAAGAACACACTCAGAAAACCGGATTCTTCTGCAGCCAAGCTTTATTGCTTCATCAGGAGGAAGACCTCGAACCCCGGGCCTCTCACTCTTATATACTCTCAGCCCTCATCCACTCACGGCAGGCCACGTCACCTCACCAGGCACGCAGCTTCAGCTAATCAGGGCAGCAGGGGCATATCTCCACCAAAATGGATTTGTCAGTATCCTGGTACACCTGTGCAGCTCTCACAATGGCTGTGGCTTATATTCAGGTGAGGAAGTCAGGTGCAAGTCATAAGACTTAGCTGCAGTCCCTGGCGCCTTCTTGGGACTGCTGCCACACCCGCTCCTCACATTTCCCCCTTTTTTCTTTTTTTTTTTCTTTTTTGGCAGAGAGAATATCTGTAGATTGCCCCCTGCAGCAATGCCCCTTACCCGTCCTTGGGAGACAAACAGCATTGGTTTGATCCCTGTCTTAGGTTGGTGACTTGCCCAGGAAGTCTTATCTGTCACTGACTACTTCTCTATCATGCCAAGCCACACTTGGGGAGATTGTCCGTTTGCATGCGGCAGGTGCATCAAAAGGCCAGGATGCTGATTAATCTATGGCCCGATTTTGATTGCTGCAAGCAAGCCTCATGGGTGAAGGTAGAGGTCTGATCCCCAGTGTGCAAGCATAGGGGCCCTACACAAAACCATCCCTTGGGCTCATCACCCAGAGAGGTCTTGGCCAGCTCCCGTGTCATTTTTCCTGGGGGAAGGGAATTAGGACACTGAACCTTCATGCAATCAGACATGCCTTCCACGGGATGCCAACAGCAAGCTATCCTCTGTGCAGTGCTTAGCCTCACAACCCAGGGCATAACGCAGCATTATTTCTTTAGAGCAGCAAACCGAATCTGAGGAGATTGCCCCACCTCCACTGTGGCAAAAGCCTATGCTACCATGGCGAAAGTGCGGGCCTGCACATGCTGCACCCGACACATGTGCCAAACACACAACACACACACTATTACAAGCATACATCCCAGGGCTCCCATCAGCCCTGAGGCAAGGGATCTTATAAACAATAAACACAAAAAGAGGTCACATACAAATAGGCATAGCCTGAAAAGAAACATTCCTTCCTCCAGCAAATTGAAATACAAAGTTTCAAACACATTAGAACCATTCCAATAAAATTTGCATTATCCCAGGCACCTCCCGCCACCTGGCTTAAGGGGGAAAGATCAGTCAACTACCATTCACCCCACATAACAACCATACATATAAGGGGCACTGCCCAAGGTGGAAGGGAATCAGGAACACTCCTACAAAAAGGAAGGGGGGCCCATCTAGGTTGGGAGGGTATAGTGTCATTGCCCTTGGATTTACTGGCAGGCCACACCCCTCGAATCCAGGTAGCATTAGTTTTAGTAGATACAGCTGAACACAATCACTCATCTGTGAAATATCTTGAATCATCTGAAAACATAACAATACCTTTAGCTGAAGCAGCATAGAAAAAAAGGCAATTGTAGTGAAGCATTAGATGTAAAGAATTGAGGAAACACTTGAATGCATCAATGACATGGGTTTCAGGAACACAGCCCCAACGTAGCTCTTCAGTTCTCACTAGCAGGAGCATTCCCAGCCACAGGAACATCCACGTCCTCATAGCTCTGCTTGTTTTGAATTGCTCTGGTCAGCCATTCTGGGACCCACAGCTGTTGTCGGTGATCCTGGGGAAACACAAAAACAGACCCTCTCTCCCAAACCAATTGAGAGCGCTCCTCTCTCACCTGATTCAGCACCTCATTACCTCTCTGGAGTTCTGTGCCACATCTTTCTCTTCTATGCAATTTCTCACTAACTTCCAGACTGGCAAAACCCCTTTTGGTAAAACCCCCTGTTCCTCTGCAAACCTCAATTCCCAATGGTGCTTGGTGCAACTTGTCCCAAAACTGTGAACCTTATAGTCTCAATCCGAGAACTTAACTTGTCCCCAAACCTTGAACCTTAATTTGTCCCCAAACCAGGAACCTTATCATCTCAATCCTTTCTTTCCTTCTCTTCTCTCTTTCCCTTCTCTCCTTTCCTTTCCTTTCCTTTCCTTTCCTAATCTCTCCCAGGGCATACTTTCTCTTATATCTCTCTTCCTCGGGCTCAAGGTCCGCGGAAGGGCCTTTTTTCTTCTTAAGTGCACCTCATTTTCTCTGAACTCCTAACCTCTCTCCCCACTCTGTCTCTGATAGACTGTCCTGAACCTCCTCCAGTACCCTCTGCCCCGCCTTAACCATTTGCTGACATTCCTCGTCTTTTAAGCACGATCTTACCAGCTTCCACAATGGCATGGTCCCTGCTTTAAGTTTGCAGTTCTGCTGTTCCCTAACTAGATCTCCTTTCAGTTTTTCCCAGGAGGCGATAGTTAAGGATCCTGAGCACGCATACCACAGCGCTATGCGATCTATCTCTTTAACAAAGCCCTCTAGAGTTTTAGTGGCAATCTTCAGGCCACGCTGCCTCAGGACCAACTGTAAGGCAGTCACCACGGAGTGGGAAGTTCCCATACTGTCCTTTTATCTGACTGTGCCTGACCGCGACTGAGAACCAGTCAGCAGTTCCACCAGTGGAAGCAGAACGCAACCAAAAGAAAAAGAACGAGCCCCGTGAAAACAAACAAAAAAGCCTCTAACACTGGAGAAAGTTCAAGACCGAACATACCTTACAGAGCTTATCTCGTCCTGCAGTTCTGAATCTGCCCCGTGAACCGAGGGTCCCCTCTGCGCCTGGCGATGGTATGACTTTTCCTGGGTTTCGGCAGCAATTGTCCCAAGCTAGTGCCTCGCCAGCAAGAACACACTCGGACAACCAGATTCTTCTGCAGCCAAGCTTTATTGCTTCATCAGGAGGAAGACCCCGAACCCCGGGCCTCTCACTCTTATATACTCTCAGCCCTCATCCACTCACGGCAGGCCACGTCACCTCACCAGGCACGCAGCTTCAGCTAATCAGGGCAGCAGGGGCATATCTCCACCAAAATGAATTCACCAGTATCCTGGTACACCTGCGCAGCTCTCACAATGGTTGTGGCTTATATTCAGGTGAGGAAGTCAGGTGCAAGTCATAAGACTTAGCTGCAGTCCCTGGCGCCTTCTTGGGACTGCTGCCACACCCGCACCTCACAGGGGACTAATATCTAATATATACAAAGAGCTCAAGAAGCTGGACTCCAGAAATTCAAATAACCCCATTAAAAATGGGGTTCAGAGCCAAACAAAGAATTCTCAATGAGGAATACCGAATGGCTGAGAAGCGCCTGAAAAAATGTTCAGCATCCTTAATCATCAGGGAAATGCAAATCAAAACAACCCTGAGATTCCATCTCACACCAGTCAGAATGGCTAAAATCAAAAATTCGGGTGACAGCAGATGCTGGCGAGGATGTGAAGAAAGAGGAACATTCCTCCACTGCTGGTGGGATTGCAAGCTTGTACAACCACTCTGGAAGTTAGTCTGGAGGTTCCTCAGAAAATTGGACATAATACTACCAGAAGATCCAGCAATACCTCTCCTGGGCATATACCCAGAATATGTTCCAACTGGTAATAAGAACACTTGCTCTACTATGTTCATAGCAGCCTTATTTATAATAGCCAGAAACTGGAACGAACCCAGATGTCCAGCAACAGAAGAATGGATAAAGAAAAAAAAAAGGTGGTACATTTACACAGTGGAGTACTACTCAGCTATTAAAAAGAATGGATTTATGAAATTCTTGGACAAATGGATGTATCTGGAGGATAACATCCTTAGTGAGGTTTTCTCAATTTAATTAACCTTATGTAGAAACACCTTTATATGCATTTCCAGAAACTTATCTTCTAGTTACATCTATATCTTTCCAAGTTGACAATATCAGCCATCAGAAGCACACCCCTTATTAAGTTGACATTCAGACATTCAACAATTTAGACATAGCCCATCAAAACTTTCTCACTATTAGCTCATGGCCATCTCATAATACAAACATATTTATTTCAGGTTCAAATGCCCCTGTACCATTTAAAAGTTCTAATACCTCTTAAAACTTTAAAATACAAGTTTGAGACTCAATGAAATCTCTTAACTGTAACCTTGTACAAAATCAAAAACATGCTACAGGGACCAATATACAATAAAATACAATACGTATTTCCATTCCAAAGGGGAGGAATGGTGGCATAGCAAGGAAAGTTCATACTAATCAAGACAGCTCACAAAGAAAATACTAAATCCTGAAGCTCCATGTCAGAAATCTAGGACTTCAAGTTTCTTATTGGTATATCTATCAGTGAGGGCTCCTCTTAACAAAGAAATGGATAATCAATATTAGTAAGAGAAATGTTTTATACATAAACCACCCATAAATGAATGAAGGACTAGGGATATAGAATACTGTACAACATTTGCCTAGCATGTTCAAAACCCTGCCTTTCATTTTCAGCATAGCAAAAAGAAAAGATGATTAAACATTTAAATATGTTGCTAATATGAGTGTAAGTTTATAATTATGCTAAGAAGCTTCAATCCTCCATGTCTGGGAACCAGGATCCAGGAGGGGCGATGGAGCCAGAGTTATGAATACAGGAAACAGACTCCAGAGACCAGCATCTAGGTGCAAATCTACTGTACTGAGCAGCAGTAAGCATTTTTTTATAAAGCCTTTGGACCAATGGGAATTGACACTACCTTTAGAGTAGCCAATTACTGGCACTATGGGGAGGTTCCAGGCTGCCAGCACCTGAGGGGACTTCCATAAACACTGGAGAAGCAGCTACAACCCTTTTCTGAGCCCATTCTGTGTGACTGCTGCTGCTTCTATGGGACATGATTACATGTCCCATAATACCAAAGATTAATGGTTACATCTGGAGGATGGATAGAGGTAGAGAGAGAAGAAGAGAGTTCTACACCTCAAAAATTGAGGTTTGCTAGGATCCTCTATTTTGTGCCACACAGTATTTCAGTGGACATGGGCACTAGAACTATTAAAGCAGTATGGAAGACTCCCTCACCACCATCCAGGCCCAACCCAGGAGCTGTATCACCCACGTCCATGAAGTTTCATATCAAATTAAAATCCTTGGGTTAAATTCATTTTTTGTTTGTTTGGTTGTTTGTTTGTTTGGTTGGTTGGTTTTTTCAAGACATGGTTGGCAGTGACCATTCAACATCTAGAGGGAACAGCACATTAATGTTTCACTGATGGACTTTCATGGTAGCAAGGTCCATAGGAAATTTCTTTCTACTTGTCAAGGACCTGTTGTGAATTTTGGTGGACTCTGTACTTATTACCTAGATTGCATGTGCTACAATCTTTCCTTGCTTTTGCTATGCTGTTTATACAACAGTAATCAGTTTCACTGTGTGGGTAATGGGCAAGGCCTGGAACATACAGACTGAAAGCCACATGGATGGTTTTATGATTTTCTCCATGCTTGAATTTTGAGGTATAAAATCCTTCTCTCATCTTTCTACCTTTATCCATACTTCAGATGTAACCATTAATCTGGGGTATTCTGGGACATGAAATCATGTTCCTAGAGAAGCAGCTGCAGTCACACTAGGTAAGCCTGTGCCAGCTGTGGAAAGCAATGGGTTCTGCTTGCATAACTGTTCTGAGGAAGTTAAGTCTGATCAACAGAGCCTTAAAAATGGGGAAGTTATGTCTGATCACTAGAGACTTAAAAAATGGTTCTTGGCCGGGCGTAGTGGCGCACGCCTTTAATCCCAGCACTTGGGAGGCAGAGGCAGGCGGATTTCTGAGTTCGAGGCCAGCCTGGTCTACAAAGTGAGTACCAGGACAGCCAGGGCTACACAGAGAAACCCTGTCTCGAAAAACCAAAAAAAAAAAAAAAAAAAAATGGTTCTTGGAAAGATGGTATCAGAAACTGATAGGTGTATATCAGGAAAGGTTGCTTGGTACAATGAACATGTAGCTGCCTATAATTTAAAAAAATATGACAGTCGGGTGCTATTTGATGACAGGACTTATACCAGCAAATGGTTACTCTACCTCTCACCAGACACAATTGTGTGGCTATATTTGCTGCCAACTCAGTATATACTCATGTCCACAGGACATGCCTGGCTAGACATTTATTTTTGGCTTGTTGAAATTGTGCATTTTTGTGCAAAATTTGGCTAGGGGTGAAAGACCCAGAGGGAAGGGCAAGGAGGAATGGAAACTACTGGGGAGATTTTACAATGCTGGGGCTTTTATAATATTATAATGCTGATGTTATAGTTTCTTTGAATAAAATAACCAATAACACCACTGCTCAGGAAATCAGGATTGTGGCTATACAAATAAAGACAACTTGAACTATCAGGTCCATTTGGTTGAATGTCAACAAGAGGTAGTGTCATACTTTTTCTGTCATCACAACTCTGTCCTCAGGTTCCAGAACCCCGCTGGAGCTGGGCTCCAGCACAGAGTTTCATTATGTATCCCTGGCTGTCCTGGAACTAACTCTGTAGACCAGACTGGCCTTGAACTCACAAAGATGCACTTGACTATGCCTCCTAAGTACTGGGATAAGAGGTGTGTGTGCCACCACTGCCCTTGATTTAATTCCTATGAAAAGAAACAAAATCTTGAGGATGAAAAGGATCATTGAAAGGATGAAGAAACTTATCAGGAAATTTGACTTCTTCCTTTAGCTGAACTGCATGAAAACTGACTAAAAAGCTAGAGAGAGTAAGAACAATTTTTTTCATCATCATCATCATGCTACAGATTCAGTGCATGTTTGCAATTAGCAACTTGTAAGGCTGTATCCTTTTTGATGATGAGCTTCATCTAGAAGCCCTTCCAGACAATTTAGGACATAAAAGGAAAGAGTTATTACAGGCTAGATGATGGGAATACATGACTGAGCAAGAACAATAAACACAACTCATGACTTGCCAAAACATCCGCACTAGTTTTCAGACAAGTAAACAAGAATTTACAAAACTAGGAAGCAAGTGCTATAATCATGAAATCACTGAAATTTGTAAGAGTTGCAGTTGGAGATCTGAGTAGCACAAATATTACAAGGGAAATTATATATAAATTTAGGCCATAAAGAACCGGCTAGAAGTTACAAGAAAATATTTCCTCAATTTACAAAAAAAAAAAAAAATGGATCAAGGAAGTGATTGCTAAAACAACACTTTCATAACACATGTGAGGAGCTGGGTTTAGTCTATAGTACATTTACAGATAAAATACTACTCACAAATGATTGGGTAGTTAAGAGTATTCCTGGCTCTTGCAGAAGGCCTGAGTTGAGTTTTCAGGACCAATATGGTAGTTCACAGACATTCATAAATCCAGTTTTAAGAGATCTATTAACTTTTTTGAATTCTATAGTCACTGGGCCTATATATTTTACACCGATATATATATATATATATATATATATATATATATGCATATGTGTGTATATTTACATATATATGCATATATATATATAGTATGACTAAAAAAAAAATCAGTGGAAAACATTTTAAAACCAGATTCCACCAAACACCAATCAGAATGGCTAAGATAAAAACCTCAGGTGACAACACATATTGGAGAGGATGTGGAGAAAGAGCAACACTCCTCCATTGTTGGTGGGATTTCGAACTGGTACAACCACTCTCGAAATGAATCTAGAGGTTCCTCAGAAAATTGGAAATAGATCTACCTGAAGACCCAGCTATACCACTCTTGAGAATATACCCAAAAGATGCCCCACCATGCCACAGGGGCACATGTTCCACTATGTTCATAGCAGCCTTATTTGTTATATCTAGAAGCTGGGAACAACCTAGTTGCCCTGTGACAGAAGAATGGACACAGAAAATGTGGTTCATTTACACAATGGAATACTACTCAGCTATTAAGAATAAGGATATACTGGCTTTTGCAGGCAAATGGATGGATCTAGAAAATATCATTGAGTGAGATAACTCAGACTCAAAAGGGTGTGCATCTTATGTACTCACTAATAAGTGTATATTAGCCCAAAAAAGTACAGAATACCCAAGATACAGTCAACAGAACTCGAACAGGTCAACAAACTGGAGTTCCCAAGTGAGGATGCCTCAGTTCCACTAGGGAGAGAGAAGAAAGCAATCACAAGTTGGGAAGGAGAGAGGAACCTGGGAGGGAAAGGAGATGGGGGGGTGGTGGGGGGAGAGGAACCTGATCTGGTATTGGGTGAGGGAAAAAGACTGAAGTCCTGAGGGCGGGCAGAAAGACTGGAATCAGACAACCTAAGGAAATAGGAGGTTGGGGAAACCTCCAGAATGCACCAGAGACCTGGGAGATTAGAGACTCTCAGAAATCAAAGGGAGGGACCTTAGATGAAATGTCTGACAGTAGGAAGAGGGAATTTATAGAGCCCACCTCCAACATGAAGACAGGACATCAAGTGAGGGATGGGGTTGGCATGCCACAGTCACACCTCTGACCCATAATTGTTCCTGTCTGAAAGAACTTCAGGGATAGAAATGGAGAGGAGCCTGAGGAAAAGAAGGCCCAAAGTGTGATCCAGTTCATGGGGAGGGTCCAAGGCCAGACTCTATTACTGAAGCTATGGAGCATTCACAAAAAGGGACCTATGATGACTTCCCTCCGAAAGACCTGCAAGTAACTGAAAGAGTCAAATGCAGATATTTGCACCCAACCAATGGACAGAAGCAGCTGTCCCCTGTTGTTGAATTAGGGAAGGCTGAAAGAAGCTGAGGAGAGAGGCGAACCTGTAGGAGGACCAACAGTTTCAATTACTCTGGACCCCCGAAATCTCTCAAACACTGGACCACCAAACAGACAGCATACACCAGCTGATATGAGGCCGCTAACACATGTATATCAGAGGACTGCCAGGTCTGTGCTCATTCAGAGATGATGCACCTAACCCTCAAGAGACTGGAGGCCCTAGAAAGTTTAGACATCAGGTGGGGTGGGGGAGGGTATCCACATGGAGATAGGGGGTGGGGAGGAAGTATGGAATGTGGAGCAGTTTAAGGGTAGATAGGGGGCAGGGAATGGAATATGGAGTGAAAAATAAATTAATTTTATAATAATAATAATAATAATAACAAAATGCAATTTCACAAAAGAAAAGTGATAACAAGAAAACATCAATAGGATACTGAAAATAAGGAGTTTAAATGAATCAAAATGCAATGATATAATATATATAAAAGACAGACAAAAGAAATCTAAATATAACCAAATTGAGGAAGATGAAGAATTGAACAAGGCTGGAGTTGGAGATAAGTATTATAGCACATACCTAGAATGTGCAAGGCCCTGGGTCTAAACTCCAGCAATACAATAAAATACAATACAATGCTATACTATACTATACTATGATTTAAACAAGGGGAGATAGAAAATATTTAAATCTTCCAACAAATAAAATAAGAATACTGAACACTAGAAAAGTAAAGCAATGTTTGTCCAATCATTTTCAAAAAATTTAAAATGAACAACAGATTCTGACATAATTCTTTTACAAATAAATGGAAAAGAGTTTCGATTCAGATAGCAATTTAGGAACTATTCTAATACAGTGATCTTGATGAAAATACTGGAAAATGAAAGTCAGCTTTTGCAAAGGGTAATAAAGAATCTCTAGCAAGAAGCTGAGCTAGAAGTAAGAAACTGCCCATCATGCTCATTTCGGCAGCACATATACTAAATTGGAACAATACAGAGAAGATTAGCATGTCCCCTGAGAAAGGATGACATGCAAATTTGTGAAGCATTCCATATTTTTTATCGAATAAAATCGACTTCCAAAACAAAGTTATTAAAAAAAGATAAGGAGGGGCATTTCATACTCATCAAAGGTAAATAAAATCTTCCAAGAGGAACTCTCAATTCTGAATATGCTCCAAATGCAAGGGCAGCCACATTCATTAAAAAGACTTTAGTAAAGCTCAAACCACACATTGCACCTCACAAAACAATAGTGGGAGACTTCAACACACCACTCTCATCAATGGACAGATCATGGAAACAGAAACTAAACAGGGACACACTGAAACTAACAGAAGTTATGAAACAAATGGATTTATCAGATATCAACAGAACATATTATCCTAAAACAAAAGGATATACCTCTTCTCAACACCCTGCCTTCTCCAAAATTGACCATATAATTGGTCACAAAACAGGCCTCACCAGATACAAAAATATTGAAATTGCCCCATGCATCTTATCAGATCACCATGGACTAAGGCTGATCGTCAATAACAACATAAATGATAGAAAGACAACATTCACATGGAAACTGAACAACACTCTTCTCAATGATACCTTGGGCAAGGAAGGAATAAAGAAAGAAATTAAAGACATTTTAGAGTTTAATGAAAATGAAGCCACAACATACCTAAACTTATGGGACACAATGAAAGCATTTCTAAGAGGAAAACTCATAGCTCTGAGTGCATCCAAAAAGAAACTGGAGAGAGCACACACTAGCAGCTTGACCACACACCTAAAAGCTATAGAACAAAAGGAAGAAAATTCACCCAAGAGGAGTAGACAGCAGGAAATAATCAAACTCAGGGGCGAAATCAACCAAATGGAAACAAGAAGAACTATTCAAAGAACCAACCAAATGAGGAGCTGGTTCTTTGAGAAAATCAACAAGATAGATAAACCCTTAACCAGACTCACTAGAGGGCACAGGGACTGCATCCTAATTAACAAAATCACAAATGAAATGGGAGACAAAACAACAGATCCTGAAGAAATCCAAAACACCATCAGATCCATCTACAAAAGGCAATACTCAACAAAACTGGAAAACCTGGATGAAATGGACAAATTTCTAGGCAGATACCAGGTACCAAAGTTAAATCAGGATCAGGTTAATGATCTAAACAGTCCTATATCCCCTAAAGAAACAGCAGCAGTCATTAATACTCTCCCAACCAAACAAAGCCCAGGACTATATGGGTTTAGTGAAGAGTTCTATAAGACCTTCAAAGAAGATCTAATTCCAGTTCTTAACAAATTATTCTACAAAATAGAAGCAGAACGTATGCTACTTAATTCATTCTATGAAGCCACAATTACTCTGATACCTAAACCACAAAAAGACCCAAAAAAGATAGAGAATTTCAGACCAATTTCCCTTATGAATATCGTTGAAAAATACTCAATAAAATTCTCGCTAACTGAATCCAAGAACACATCAAAACAGTCATCCATCCTGACCAAGTAGGTTTCATTCCAGGGATGCAGGGATGGTTTAATATACAGAAATCCATCAACATAATCCATTATATAAACAAACTCAAAGACAAAAATCACATGATCATCCCATTTGATGCAGAGAAAACATTTGAAAAAAATCCAACACTCATTCATGATAAAAATCTTGGAAAAATCAGGAATTAAAGGCACATACTAAACATGATAAAAGAAATCTACAGCAAACCAGTAGCCAACATCAAAGTAAATGGAGAGAAGCTGGAAGTAATCCCACTAAAATCAGGGACTAGACAAGGCTGCCCACTTTCTCCCTACCTATTCAATATTGTACTTGAAGTCCTAGCCAGAGCAATTCGACAACAAAAGGAGATAAAAGGGATACAAATTGGAAAGTAAGAAGTCAAATATCACTTTTTGCAGATGATATGATAGTGTATATAAATGACCCTAAAATTCCACCAGAGAACTACTAAACCTGACAAACAGCTTCAATGAACTAGCTGGATATAAAATTAGCTCCAACAAGTCAATGGTCTTTCTCTACACAAAGGATAAACAGACTGAGGAGAAATTAGGGAAAAGACACCCTTTTCAATAGTCACAAATAATATCAAATACCTTACTAAGAAAGTGAAAAATCTGTATAATAAAAATTTCAAGTCTCTGAAGAAAGAAATTAAAGATGATCTCAGAAGATGGAAAGATCACCCATGCTTATGGATTGGCAGAATCAATATAGTAAAAATGGCTATCTTGGCAAAAGCAATCTACAGATTCAATGCAATCCCCATCAAAATTCCAACTCAATTCTTCAACAAATTAGAAAGGGCAATCTGCAGATTCATCTGGAATTAAAAAAAAAAAAAAACCTAGGATAGCAAAAACTTTCCTCAAGAATAAAAGAACCTCTGGTGGAATCACCATGCCTGACCTAAAACTGTAATACAGAGCAATAGTGATAAAAAAACTGCATGGTACTGGTACAGTGACAGACAAGTAGACCAATGGAATAGAATTGAAGAACCAGAAATGAACCTTCACACCTATGATCACTTGATCTTTCACAATGGAGTTAAAACCATCCAGTGGGGAAAAAAACAGCATTTTCAACAAATGCTGATGGCACAACTGGAGGTTATCATGTAGAATAATGCGAATTGATCCATTCCTATCTCCTTGTATTAAGGTCAAATCTAAGGGGATCAAGGAACTCCACATAAAACCAGAGACACTGAAACTTATAGAGGAGAAAGTGGGAAAAAGCCTCGAAGATATGGGCACAGGGGAAAAAATCCTGAATAGAAGAGCAATGGCTTGTGCTGTATGATCGAGAATCAACAAATGGGACCTCATAAAATTGCAAAGCTTCTGTAAGGCAAAAGACACAGTCAATAAGACAAAAAGGCCACCAAGAGATTGGGAAAGGATCTTTACCTCTCCTAAATCAGATAGGGGACTAATATCCAATATATATAAAGAACTCAAGAAGGTGGACTCCAGAAAATCAAATAACCCCATTAAAAAATGGGACTCAGAGCTAAACAAAGAATTTTCACCTGAGGAATACCAAATGGCTGAGAAGCACCTGAAAAAATGTTCAGCATCCTTAATCACCGGGGAAATGCAAATCAAAACAACCTGAGATTCCACCTCACAGGAGCCAGAATGGCTAAGATCAAAAATTCAGGTGAGAGCAGATGCTGGCGAGGATGTGGTTGAATTGCAAGCTTGTACAACCACTCTGGAAATCAGTCTGGCGATTTCTCAGAAAATTGGACATAGTACTACCAGAGGATCCCGCAATACCTCTCCTGGGCATATATCCAGAAAATATTCCAACCGGTAAGACAGACATATGCTCAACTATGTTCATAGCAGCCTTATTTGTAATAGGTAGAAGCTGGAAAGAACCCAGATGCCCCTCAACAGAGGAATGAATACAGAATATGTGGTACATTTACACAATGGAGTACTACTCAGCTATTAAGAAGAATGAATTTATGAAATTCCTAGGCAAATGGTTGGACCTGGAGGGCATCATCCCGAGTGAGGTAACCCAATCACAAAAGAACTCACATGATATGTACTCACTTATAAGTGGATATTAACCCAGAAACTTAGAATACCCAAGATACAAGATACAATTTGCATAACACATGAAACTCAAGGAGAATTATGAGGAATGTGTGGATACTTTTCCCCTTCTTAGAATTGGGAACAAAACACCCATGGAAGGAGTTACAGAGACAAAGTTTGGAGGTGAGACAAAAGGACCGACCATCTAGAGACTGCCATACCTGGGGATCCATCGCATAATCAGCCTCCAAACTCTGACACCATTGCACACACTAGCAAGGTTTTGCTGAAAGTACCCTGATATAGCTGTCTCTTGTGAGGCTATGCTGGGGCCTAGAAAACACAGAAGTGGATGCTCACAGTTAGCTATTGGATGGGTCACAGGGCCCCAAATGTAGGAGCTAGAGAATGTACCCAAGGAGCTAAAGGTGCCTGCAACCCTATAGATGGGACAAAAATATGAACTAACCAGTACCCCCCGGAGCTCATGTCTCTGGCTGCATATGTATCAGTAGATGACCTAGTCAGCCATCAGTGGAAAGAGAGGCCCATAGGTATGGCAAACTTTATCTGCCTCAGTATAGGGGAATACCAGGGCCAAGAAGTGGGAGTGGGGGGAGGGTACTAGGGGGGAAGGGTTGGGGGACTCTTGGGGTAGCATTGGAAATGCAAATGAAGAAAATACCTAATTAAAAAAAGAAAGAAAAAAGAAACTACCCATCTAAAAGAGTAAGACAAAACAACCCTGGAAATTATGGTTACATAATAGAACATATGTGTCTAAATTAATAAAAATAAAATTTCTGAAAATTACCAACTGATAATACATGATTTTCCCAATTCAGTTACTTTCCAATATATCCTGTATCAAAAAGAAAGAATCAAACCAATATGTATCCTAAGAAACTTTTATAAATATATATATATATATATATATATATATATAATGGTCATTATAAAACAATTCAAATGGATAATGGTTTATGAATAGATAAGGAAATGAGTTTTATATGCAACAGTATGGATAGACCTTGAAAGCAAGATGCTATGTGAAATAAGTCAGCTACTATGTGATTCCACTTATGGGAGATAACTAAAGCATTAAAATCCATAGAAAGAAAACATAAAATGATGCTTAGTAAGGATTCTAAATGGAAGCAGAAATTCAAGGGTTATTTAGACAGTAAAATTTTTCCTGTGTAAAGGAAATACAGGGACAAAGAGTGGAGCAGAGACTGAAGGAAAGGCCATCTAAAGACTGCCCCACCTAGGTGTCCATAATATGCAGCCTCCAAACCTGGCCACTATTGGTGATGCCAAGAAGTTCTTGCTGACAGGAGCCTAATATAGCTGTCTCCTGAGAGGCTCTGCCAGTGACTTACAATTACTGAAGTGGATGCTCACAGCCATCCATTGGACAGAGCACAGGGTCCCCAATGAAGGAGTTAGAGAAAGGACCCAAGAAGCTGAGGGGCTACCAGTCCCCCATAGAAGGAACAACAGTATCAACCAACCAGACCCCCCAGAGCTCCCAGGGACTAAGCCACCAACCAAAGAGTACACATGGATGGACCTATGACTCCAGCTACAAATGTAGCAGAGGATTTGTTCACATTTCGAAGAAGCATTGAAACATCCATATTTTGGTCTTCTTTTTTGGCTTCATATGGTCTGTGAATAGAATCTTGGATATTCCAAACTTTTGGGCTAATATCCACTTATCAGTAAGTACGTACCATGTATGTTCTTTTGTGACATACTTACCTCACTCAGAGTAATATTTTTAAGTTCCATCTATTTGCCTGCGATTTTCATAAAGTCATTGTTTTTAATAGCTGAGGAGTATTACATTGTGTAAAATGTATCACATTTTCTGTATCCATTCCTCTGTTGAGGGACATCTGGGCTCTTTCCAGCTTCTGGCTATTATAAATAATGCTGCTATGAACATAGTGGAGCATGTGTTCTTATTACAAGTTGGAACATCTTCTGGGTATATTCCCAGGAGTGGTATATCTGGGTACTCAGGTAGTAAGTACTATGTCCAATTTTCTGAGGAACCGCCAGACAGATTTCCAGGGTGGTTGTACCCGCTTGCAATCCCACCAAAAATAGAGGAGTGTTCCTCTTTCTCCATATCCTCAATAGCATCTTCTGTCACCTGAGTTTTTGATCTTAGCCATTTTGACTGGTATGAGGTGGAATCTCAGGGTTATTTTGATTTGCATTTCCCTGATGACTATGTTGAACATTTTTTAAGGTGCTTCACGGTCATTCAAGTTTCCTCACGAATATCTTCTGTTTAGCTGTTTCCCATTTTTATTACGTATTTTTATTTATATTTCAAATGTTATACCCTTTCCTCGTTTCCTCTCTGAAAACCCCTATTCAATTTCCCAACCCCCTGCTCACCAATCCACCCAGTCCTGCTTCCCTGTCCTGCCATTCCCCTACACCGGGGCATCGAGTCTTCACAGACCAAGGGCCACTCCTCTCACTGATATCTGACAAGTCCATCTTCTGCTATATATAAGGCTGGAGCCATGGGTCCCTCCATGTGTGCTCTTTTGTTGGTGCTTCATTCCTTTGAAGCTCTGAGGGTTCTGGGTGATCCATATTGCTGTTCCTTCCATGGGGCTGCAAACCACCTAAGCTCTTTCAGTCCTTTCTCTAGATCCTCCATTGGGGACTTCTCACTGAGTCCACTGGATGGCCATGATCATTCACATCTGCACTTGTCAGGCACTTGCAGAGCCCCTCAGACAGCCACATCAGGCTCCTGTCTGCAAGCACTTGTTGACATCTACAATACTGTCTGTGTTTGGTAACTGTACATGAGATGGATCCCCAGGTGGGGCAGTCTCTAAACACCCCACGTTGGTATCCACTCCATACATCTTCTCTGTATCCCCTCCCATGGGTATTTTGATTCCCCATCTAAGAAGGACTGAAGTATCCACACTTTGATCTTCCTTCTTGAGCTTCATGAGGTCTGCCAATTGAATCTTGGACATTCTGAGCTTCTGGGCTAATATCTACTTATCACTGTGTGAATGCCATGTGTGATCTTTTGTGATTGGGTTACCTCATTCAGGATATTTTCTGGTTCCATCCATTTGCCTAAGAATTTCATGAAGTCATTGCTTTTAATAGCTGAATAGCACTCCATAGCGTAAATGTACCACATTTTCTGTATCTATTCTTCTGCTGAGGAACAACTGGGTTCTTTTCAGCTTCTGGCTATTATAAACAAGACTGCTGTGAACATAATGGAGCATGTGTCCTTATTACATATTAGAGTATCTTCTGGTTATATACCCAGGAGTAGTATTTCTGGGTTCTCAGGTAGTACTATGTCCAATATTCTGAGGAACCGCCAATCTGATTTCCAGAATGGTTGTACAAGCTTGCAATACCACCATCAGTGGAGGAGTGTTCCTCTTTCTACACACCCTCGCCAGCATCTGAGGTAACCTGAGGTTTTAATCTTAGCCATCCTGACTACTGTGAGATGGAAACACAGGGTTGTTTTGATTTGCATTTCCCTATTGACTAAGGATGTTGAACATTTCTTTAGGTACTTCTCAGCCATTTGGTATTCCGCTGGTGAGAATTCTTTGTTTAGCTCAGTACCCCATTTTTTAATAGAGTTATTTGTTCCTCTGGAGTCTAATTTCTTTAGTTCTTTGTAAATATTGGATGTTAGCCCTCTATCAGATATAGGATTAGTAAAGAACTTTTCCCAATTGGTTGGTTGACATTTTGTCCTTTTGACAGTGTCCTTTGCCTTGAACCCAAAAGAAGCTTTGAAATTTTATGAGGTCCCATTTGTCAATTCTTGATCGTAGAGCATAAGCTATTGGTGTTCTGTTCAAGAAATTTTCCCCTGTGCCAATATGCTCAAGGCTCTTCCCCACTTTATTTTCTAATATTTTTAGTGTATCTGGATATATGTGAGCATCCTTGATCCACTTGGACTTTAGCTTTCTACAAGGATGTAAGAATGGATCAACTTTCATTCTTCTACATGGTAACCTCCAGTCGAACCAGCACCATTTATTGAAAATGCTGTCTTTTTTCCACTGGATGGTTTTAGCTCAACGGTCAAAAAACAAATGACTATATGTGTGGGGGTTCATTTCTTGGTCTTCAATTCTATTCCATTGATCCACCTGCCTGTCACTGTACCAATACCATGCATTTTGTATAACTATTGCTCTGTCATATAGCTTGAGGTCACGGATGGTGATTCCTCCAGAAGTTCTTTTATTATTGAGCATACTTTTGTCTATATTAGATTTTTTGTTATTGCAGATGAATTTGCAAATTGCTCGTTTTAACTCTATGAAGAATTGAGTTGGAATTTTGATGAGGACTGCATTGAATAGGTAGATAGCTTTTGGCAAGATGGCTATTTTTTACTATATCAGTCCTGCCAATCCATGAGCATGGGAGATCTTTCCATCTTCTGAGATCTTCTTTGATTTCTTTCTTCAGAGACTTGGAGTTTTTTCCATACAGATCATTCACTTGTTTGGTTAGAGTACCACTAAGATATTTTATATTGTTTGTTACTATTGTGATGGGTGTCATTTACCTAACTTTTTTCTTTGCCTGTTTATCCTTTGAGTATATGAGGCTACACCCTAGAAAAAGCAAGAAAGTAATCTGCTTTCAACAAACCCAAAAGAAGATAGCCACATAAACATAAAAATAACATCTAAAATAACAGGAAACAACAATCACTATTCCTTAATATCTCTTGAAATCAATGGACACAATTCTCCAAGAAAAAAAAAAAGATATAGACAAACAGACTGGATACATAAACAGGACCCTGCATTGTGCTGAATACAGAAAATACACCTCAGTGTCGAAGACAGACACTACCTCAGAGTAAAGGGCTGGCTGGAAAAAATTTTCAAAGCAAATAGTCCCAAGAAACAAGCTGGAGTAGCCATTCTAATATCAGATAAAATCGACTTTTAACCAAAAGTTATCAAAAACTATAAGGAAGGACACTTCATACTGGTCAAAGGAAAAATCTACCAAGAAGAACTCTTGATTCTGAACATATATGCTCCAAATGCAATGGCACCCACATTCATAAAAGAAACTTTAATAAAGCTCAAAGCATACATAGCACCTCACACAATATTAGTGGGAGACTTCAACACCCCACTATAATCAATGGACAGATCATGGAAACACAAACTAAGCAGTATTTTTAATTGCATTGCTGTTTCCATTGGGTATCTAGCTGGCTAACTTGCTTATAAATATACTAATTATTTCCTTCTATTCTCCATTTATTTATATTTTCTAACTCTACAAGGTAACCATTTAGTAGAAATTATAAAGCTTTATATTTTCCTGGCTGAACAGCATTCCTTAGTTGGATGAAATGGTGCATTCTTATTGTAATTTGTATGCATTCGGGAATTGTGTTTTTCCCCCTAAATTCAAGAATTATGTTTTACACACAGTCACTGCTTTTGCTATTTTTTTGTTCTCAGAGCAGTATAGAAATTTCTAAAAATATTAGCAGGAAGAATTTTCAAGAAGGTTCTATGGTTTTGATTCCACTTGGCATATAGAATGAAAAATGAAATGATATAAATAATATTTCTTTCCCATAGACAAGTTATTTTTCACTAGCAAGATAATTTTTGTCATTTTATATCTTGATTTAACCACTATTAGAAATAAATATTTATTTGGTAAAAAAAATAAAAATCATTAATTAAATGCATATAAATACTATGTATCTGTACAGTCAAGATAGCTGCATGAATAAAGCCGCCAATATCAACACTGATTACCTGAGTTTCATTCCAAGGTAGAGCATACTACACAGAGAGAGATGGACAGACTTACATAAGTTTTTATCTAACTTCCACACAAGTGCTCTAGCATACATTATTAAAACATATACACAAGAACATAAATGTAATTCTAAAAATTAAAAAAAATTCTTTGGTATTTAACAAATATTATTACTGTTGTTGTTTTGTTGTTATTGTTGCTTTTTAATTTTTTAATAGGTATTTTCCCAATTTACATTTCCAGTGCTATCTCAAAAGTCCCCCACACCCTCCCCCCCCACTCCCCTCCTCTGCCACTCCCACATCTTGGCTCTGACGTTCCCCTATACTTAGGCATATAAAGTTTGCACGACCAATGGGCCTCTCTTTCCACTGATGGCCAACTAGGTCATCTTCTGATACATATGCAGCTACAGGCACGAGCTCCGGGGGGTACTCGGTAGTTCATATTGTTGTTTCACTTATAGAGATGCAGATCCCTTTAGCTCCTTGGGTGCTTTCTCTAGCTCCTCCATTGGGGGCCCTGTGATCCATCAAATACCAAACTGTGAGCATCCACTTCTGTGTTTGCTAGGCCACGGCATAGTCTCACAAGAGACAGATATATCAGGGTCCTTTGAGCAAAATTTTGCTGGTGTATGCAATGGTGTCAGCATTTGGAGGCTGATTATGGTATGGATCCCCGGGTATGGCAGTCTCTAAATGGTCCATCCTTTCGTCTCTGCTCCAAACTGTGTCTCTGTAACTCCTTCCATGGGTGTTTTGTTCCTAATTCTAAGAAGGAGAAAAGTGTCCACACTTTGGTCTTCGTTCTTCTTGAGTTTCATGAGTTATGCAAATTATATCTTATATCTTGGATATTCTAAGTATCTGGACTAATATCTACTTATCAGAGAGTACATATCATGTGAGTTCTTTTGTGATTGGATTAGCTCACTCAGGATGATGCCCTCCAGGTCCATCCATTTGCCTAGGAATTTCATAAATTCATTCTTTTTAATAGCTGAGTAGTACTCCATTGTGTAAATGTACCACATTTTCTTTATCCATTCATCTGTTGAGGGGCATCTGGGTTCTTTCCAGCTTCTGGCTATTATAAATAAGGCTACTATGAACATCGTGGAGCATATGTCCTTCTTACCAGTTGGAACATCTTCTAGATATATGCCCAGGAGAAGTATTGCAGGATCATCCAGTAGTACTCTGTCCAATTTTCTGAGGAACCACCAGACAGATTTCCAGAGTGGTTGTACAAGCTTGCAATCCCACCAAAAATGGAGAAGTGTTCCTCTGTCTCCACATTCTTGCTAGCATCTGCTGTCACCTGAATTTCTAATCTTAGCCATTCTGACTGGTGTAAGGTGGAATCTCAGGGTTGATTTGATTTGCATTTCACTGATGATTAAGGATGCTGAACATTTTTTCATGTGCTTTTCAGCCATTCTCTATTCCTCAAGTGAGAATTCTTTGTTAAGTTCTGCACCCCATTTTTTAATTGGGTTATTTGATTTTTGTGGAGTCCACCTTCTTGAGTTCTTTATATATATTCGATATTAATCCCCTACCTGATTTAGAATTGGTAAAGATCCTTTCCCAATCTGTTGGTGACCATTTTGTCTTATTGATGGTGTCTTTTGCCTTACAGAAGCTTTGCAATCTTATGAGGTCCCATTTGTTGACTCTCGATCTTACAGCACAAGCCATTGCTGTTCTATTCAGGATTTTTTCCCTGTGCCCATATCTTCCAGGCTTTTCCCCACATTCTCCTCTATAAGTTTCAGTGTCTCACTGTGCCCCTTCTTAGAATTGGGAACAAAACACCCAGGGAAGGAGTTACAGAGACAAAGTTCGTAGCTGTGATGAAAGGATGGACCATTTAGAGACTGCCGTATCCAGGGATCCATCCCATAAGCAGCTTCTAAACGCTGACACCATTGCATACACTAGCAAGATTTTGCTGAAAGGACCCAAATATAGCTGTCTCTTGTGAGACGATGCCGGGGCCTAGCAAACACAGGAGTGGATGTTCACAGTCAGCTATTGGATGTATCACAGGGTTCCCAATGGAGAAGCTAGAGAAAGTACCCAAGGAGCTAAAGGGATCTGCAACCCTATTGCCGGAACAACATGATGTACTAACCAGAACCCCGGAGCTCTTGTCTCTAGCTGCATATGTATTGAAAGATGGCCTAGTCGGCCATCACTGGAAAGAGAGGCCCATTGGACTTGCAAACTTTATATGCCCCAATATAGGGGAATGCCAGGGCCAAAAGAATGGGAATGGGTGGGTAGGGAAGTGGGGGGCGCTATGGGGGACTTTTGGGATAGCATTGGAAATGTAACTGAGGAAAATATGTAATAAAAATATTAAAAATTTAAAAAAAAGTTTCAGTGTCTCTCATTTTATGTGGAGTTCCTTGATCCACTTAGATTTGACTTTAGTACAAGGAGATAGGAATGGATCAATTTGCATTCTTCTACATAACTGCCAGTTGTGCCAGCACCATTTGTTGAAAATGCTGTCTTTTTTCCCCACTGGATTGTTTTAGCTCCCTTGTCAAAAATCAAGTGACCATAGGTGTGTGGGTTCATTTCTGGGTCTTCAATTCTATTCCATTTGTCTACTTGTCTTTTGCTTCAGGGACTAGACAAGGCTGCCCACTTTCTCCCTACCTATTCAACATAGTACTTGAATTCCTAGCCAGAGCAATTTGACAACAAAAAGAGATCAAGGGAATACAAATTGGAAAGGAAGAAGTCAAGATATCACTTTTTGCAGATGATATGATAGTATATATAAGTGACCCTAAGAACTCCTAAACCTGATAAACAGCTTCAGTGAAGTAACTGGATATAAAATTACCTCGAACAAGTCAATGGCCTCTCTCTACACAAAGGATAAACAGGCTGAGAAAGACATTAGGGAAACAACACCCTTCTCAATAGTCACAAATAATATAAAATACCTTGGCATGAGTCTAACAAAGAAGTGAAAGATCTATATGATAAAAAGTTCAACAAGTCTCTGGAGAAAGAAATTAAAGAAGATCTCAGAAGATTGAAAGATCTCCCATGCTCATGGATTGGCAGGATCAATACAGTAAAAATGGCTATCTTGCCAAAAGCAATCTACAGATTCAATTCAATCCCCATCAAAATTCCAACTCAATTCTTCAACGAATTAGAAAGAGCAATCTGCAAATTCATCTGGAATAAAGCAAAAACTCTTCTCAAGGATAAAAGAACCTCTGGTGGAATCACCATGCCTGACCAAAAGCTGTACTACAGAGCAATTGTTATAAAAACTGCATGGTACTGTTATTTTTTAAGATAGGCATTCTCTGGAACTCTCTCTGTAGACTAGGCTGGCCTCAGACTCTGAGATCCGTATGCCTCTGCTTCCTAAGTGCTGGGATTAAAGCATACACCACCACCATCCAGCCTTGTCTTTTCTTAAGTATATGGGAGGTTTGCATTTACTATTTGAAATTAGTTCCAAATGCTACATAATTGTGTTTTAGACCTGTTTCTTGAAATGCAGTCAATACTATGCTTAATATGCAATCATATTTTTCATGTCCCTAGTGTACTACCAAATAAGAGTTCATTGTTAAAAATTCTGTTAATAAATTCAACTTTATTAATTAAATTACTTAAATTCATTGTTTGACATGTGTGTGTTTCTATTTTCATTTTTAAAGCTATGTAAATGTGATCCTTTATCATGTTTCTTTTGTCAGACTCTTTGTATTTGCCAATACTAATTTCATATGTGAATGTACATTCTGATGTATTTTCACTTTTACTGCATTGTTTACTCAGGCCCTTAAAGTGAACACAAATAATAGAATGTTCTGTTTCCAATATAACACCAATGAAGTACTGAGCACTTTCTGTGGGACAAGTACTAATGCAAATGAAAATTTTATTTTATTTTAATTGAACCTATTTTATTCAACCTTGCTTGGACCTTCTTTTTTGTGCTCTTTCTGATATTTTCCTTTTCTTTTATTGATTATTTTTTTATTTATATTTCAAATGTTATCCCCTTTCCCCTCAGGAAGCCCCCTATCCCATCCTCCCTCCCCTGCTTCTATGAGGGTGCTCACCCACCCACTCCCACTGCCCTGCCCTGACATTCCCCTATACTGGGGCATCTTCTGAGTACTTTGGGTATTCGTTGGGAATTGCCCCAACCTTCCCTAAGGGATCTGTAGAAGGTAGTTTCTAAGGTTTCCCAATTCTGAGAATACTTTCATATTACATTGGCAAGGTATAGAACTACCTGGTCAAAATATCTTTCTACTAAAGATGCAATGACTGCTACGTTGTCTTAAAACATTCAGTATAATAGAAAAGTCTAGGAATATCTGTTTTTAAAAGAATCCATTTTCAATTTTTGTTGTTTGTTTCATACTACCTCTTTTTATTTTTTTAGAAGGAAGAAATATATAACTTTTTGCCTGATACTTGAAACTTAGAACATTCAAAGAGCTTGTGAGTACATTGGTTATTTCTTGGGAATTGTCCCAACTTTGCCTAAGGGATCTATAGAACTTATGCTTCTAGTTTGAATAGAACTATGTAATTCCTTTCAGCTACAGAGTTAGCTATTTCTGTACCTGAGGTATGCTTTTATCATTTCTTGTATGACATAATTCTCTCATTTAATATGTAGATTAGTAAAATTTTTGCCCTCTCTTAGTTGGCCTATTCTATTTATTTTACCTTTCTTCTTTTTGTTTTCTGAGTCCTGAGAGATGTTAAAGTTGTACCAATGTTCTGATTTCATTTTCAGCAGTATAAAACCTGATTCCTATTAGTGTTAATTTAGTTTCTACATGCTAGTAATATGATTATAATTAACTATTTTGAATTAAAAATAATTACAGAATGATTACTACAACATAAGTGATCATGGTAAAAACTTGAACATAGCAAATATGCATTAAATAGATATGATTGAATAAACTGTGGTATATCTGTGTCTTGGCTATTATGCTCTCATTCAGACAGATCAGAAAATTTTATCAAATATTCTAGGAACTGATTGATAGAAAATGAGACAGAAAAGAATACTCTTCCTCAAAGCAGCTATCTGAAGATACTGTTAATTTAGTAACTTCTAATTTTCTTATATCACATTCACACTTCCAATACATAGCTTACAGTAATTTACAGTTGTGTAACCTAAAAATCCAATGGTAATAAAGGGGATTTAAGAGTCCCACACAAACACAAGTCCCTTCTGGTCCACGCCAGCACCAGGGTTCCTTGCCCACGGAGTATTTGGACACCTGCAAGGACCCCCACAGGATACCTCACGGGATCTTAAGACCTCTGGTGAGTGGAACACAGTGTCTGCTCCAATCCAATCGATTGGACCTGAGACTGCATCAATTAGAGAAGCAGAAAACCCGGCATGATCAGGGTCACAAGTTCCTTCTGGTCCACGCCAGCACCAGGGTTCCTGATGCAAGGATTATCTGGACACCCCCAAGGTCCCCACAGGACCCTCCACGAGATCTTAAGACCTCTGGTGAGTGGAACACAACTTCTGCAAGGAGGCAGGTTCGAACTCCAGATATCTGGGCACCTTCCCTGCAAGAGGAGAGCTTGCCTGCAGAGAGTACTCTGAACACTGACACTCAGGAGAGAGCTAGTCTCCCAGGTCTGCTGATAGAGGCTAACATAATCACCTGAGGAACATGCTCTAACCAGAGACAACTACAACAACTAGCTCCAGAGATTACCAGATGTCAAAAGGCAAAAGTAAGAATCCTACTAACAGAAATCAAGACCACTCACCATCATCAAAACACAGCACTCGCACCCCACCTAGTCCTGGGCATCCCAACACACCCGAAAAGCTAGACCCAGATTTAAAAGCATATCTCATGATGATGGTAGAGGACATCAAGAAGGACGTTAATAAGTCATTTAAAGAAATACAGGAAAACAGAGCTAAACAGATAGAAGAACTTAAAGAGGAAACACAAAAATCCCTTAAAGAATTGCAGGAAAACACGACCAAACAGATGATGGAATTGAATAAAACCATCCAAGACCTAAAAAGGGAAATAGACACAATAAAGAAAACCCAAAGTGAGGCAACGCTGTAGATAGAAACCCTAGGAAAGAAATCTGGAACCATAGATGTGAGCATCAGCAACAGAATACAAGAGATGGAAGAGAGAATCTCAGGTGCAGAAGATTCCATAGAGAACATCAGAACAACAATCAAAGATAATACAAAACATAAAAAGATCCTAATTCAAAACATCCAGGAAATACAGGACACAATGAGAAGACCAAACCTAGCAATAATAGGAGTGGATGAGAATGAAGATTTTCAAATTAAAGGGCCAGCAAATATCTTCAACAAAATTATAGAAGTAAACTTCCCAAACCTAAAGGAAGAGATGCCCATGAACATACAAGAAGCCTATAGAACTCAAAATAGACTGGACCAGAAAAGAAATTCCTCCCAACACATAATAATTAGAACAACAAATGCACTAAATAAAGAGAGAATATTAAGAGCAGTAAGGGAAAAAGGTCAAGTAACATATAAAGGCAGGCCTATCAGAATTACACCAGACTTTTCACCAAAGACTATGAAAGCCAGAAGAACCTGGAGAGATGTTATACAGACACTAAGAGAACACAAATGCCAGCCAAGGCTACTATACCTAGCCAAACTCTCAATTACCATAAATGGAGAAACCAAAGTATTCCACGACAAAACCAAATTCAAACATTATCTTTCCACGAATCCAGCCCTTCAGAGGATAATAACAGAAAAAAAAACAATACAAGGACGGAAATCACGCCCTCGAAAGAGCAAGAAAATAATTTCTCAACAAACCAAAAAGAAGACAGACACAAGAACAGAATGCCAACTCTAACAACAAAAATAAAAAGAAGCAACAATTACTTTTGCTTAATATCTCTTAATATCAATGGACACAATTCACCAATAAAAAGATCTAGACTAAGAGACTGGCTACACAAACAGGACCCAACATTCTGCTGCTTACAGTAAACCCATCTCAGGGAAAAAGATGCACACTACCTCAGAGTGAAAGGCTGGAAAACAATTTTCCAAGCAAATGGTATGAAGAAACAAGCTGGAGTAGACATTCTAATATTGAATAAAATCGACTTCCAACCCAAAGTTTTCAAAAAAGACAAGGAGGGACACTTCATACTCATCAAAGGTAAAATCCTCCAAGAGGAATTCTCAATTCTGAATACCTATGCTCCAAATGCAAGGGCAGCCACATTCATTAAAAACACTTTAGTAAAGCTCAAAGCACACATTGCACCTCACACAATAATGGTGGGAGACTTCAACACACCACTTTCATCAATGGACAGATTGTGGAAACAGAAACTAAACAGGGACACAGTGAAACTAACAGAATATGCAAAAATGGATTTAACAGATATCTACAGAACATTTCATCCTAAAACAAAAGGATATACCTACTTCTCAGCACCTCACAGGACCTTCTCCAAAACTGACCATATAATTGGTCACAAAACAGGCCTCACCAGATACAAAATTATTGAAATTATCCCATGCATCCTATCAGACCAACATGGACTAAGGCTGATGTTCAATAACAACATAAATAATGGAAAGCCAACATTCACATGGAAACTGAACAACACTATTCTCAATGATACGTTGGTCAAGGAAGGAATGAAGAAAGAAATTAAAGTCTTTTTAGAGTTTAATGAAAATGAAGCCACAACATACCCAAACATATGGGACACAATGAAAGCATTTCTAAGAGGGAAACTCATAGCTCTGAATGCCTCCAAAAAGAAACTAGGGAGAGAACACACTAACAGCTCAACAATAAACCTAAAAGCTCTAGAAAAAAATGAATAAAATTCACCCAAGAGGAGTAGACAGCATGAAATAATCAAACATAGGGGCGAAGTCAACCAAGTGGAAACAAGAAGAACTATTCAAAGAATTAACCAATTGAGGAGCTGGTTCTTTGAGAAAATCAACAAGATAGATAAACCCTTAGATAGACTCACTAGAGGGCACAGGAACAGAATCCTAATTAACAAAATCAGAAATGAAAAGGGAGACATAACAACATATCCTAAAGAAACCCAAAACACCATCAGATCCTTCTACAAAAGGCGGCTATACTCAACAAAACTGGAAAACCTGGATAAAATGGACAAATTTCTAGACAGATACCAGGTACCAAAGTTAAATCAGGATAAAGTTAATGATCTAAACAGTCCCATAGCCCCTAAAAAGATAGAAGCAGTCATTAAATGTCTTCCAGCCAAGAAAAGCACAAGACCAGATGGGTTTAGTGAAGAGTTCTATCAGACCTTCAAAGAAGATCTAATTCCAGTTCTGCACAAACTATTCCAAAAAATAGAAGTAGAAGGTACACTACCCAACTCATTCTATGAAACCACAATTACTCTGATACCTAAACCACAGAAAGATCCAACAAAGATAGGGAACTTCAGACCAATTTCCCTTATGAATATTGATGCAAAAATACTCAATAAAATTCTCAGTAACCGAATCCAAGAACACATTAAAGCTATCATCCATCCTGACCAAATAGGTTTTCTTCCAGGGATGGTTTAATATACGGAAATCCATCAATGTAATCCATTATATAAATAAACTAAAGGACAAAAACCACATGATCATTTCCTTAGAAGCGGAAAAAGCATTCAATATTATCCAACACCCATTCATGATAAAAGTCTTGGAAAGATCAGGAATTCAAGGACCATACCTAAACATGATAAAAGCAATCTAAAGCAAACCAATAGACAACATCAAAATAAATGGTGAGAAGCTGGAATCAATCCCACTAAAATCAGGGACTAGACAAGGCTGCCCACTTTCTCCCAACCTATTCAACATTGTACTTGAAGTCCTAGCCAGAGTAATTCGACAACAAAAGGAGATCAATGGGATACAAATTGGAAAAGATGAAGTCAAAATATCATTTTTGCAGATGATATGATAGTATATATAAGTGACCCTAAAAATTCCACCAGAGAACTCCTAAACCTGATAAACAGCTTCGGTGAAGTAGCTGGATATAAAATTAACTCAAGCAAGTCAATGGCCTTTCTCTATGCAAAGAATAAACAAGGTGAGAAAGAAATTAAGGAAACAACACCCTTCTCAATAGTCACAAATAATATAAAATACTTTGGCTTGACTCTAACTAAGGAAGTGAAATATCTGTATGATAAGAAATTCAAGTCTCTGAAGAAAGAAATCAAAGAAGAACTCAGAAGATAGAAAGGTCTCCCATGCTCATGGATTGGCAGGATCAACATTGTAAAAATGGCTATCTTCCCAAAAGCAATCTACAGATTCAATGCAATCCCCATCAAAATTCCAACTCAATTCTTCAACGAATTAGAAAGAGCAATCTGCAAATTTATCTGGAATAACAAAAAACCTAGGATAGCAAAAACTCTTCTCAAGGATAAAAGAACCTCTGGTGGAATCACCATGCCTGACCTAAAGCTGTACTACAGAGCAATTGTGATAAAAACTGCATGGTACTAGTATAGTGACAGACAAGTAGACCAATGGAATAGAAATGAAGACCCAAAAATGAACCCACATTCCTATGGTCACTTGATCTTCGACAAGGGAGCTAAAACCCTCCAGTGGAAAAAAGACAGCATTTTCAACAAATGGCGCTGGCACAACTGGTGGTTATCATGTAGAAGAATGGGAATGGATCCATTCCTATCTCCTTGTACCATGGTCAAATCTAAGTCGATCAAGGAACTGCACATAAAAGGAGAGACATTGAAACTTATAGAGGAGAAAGTGAGGAAAAGTCTCGAAGATATCGGCACAGGGGAATAAATTCCTGAATAGAACAGCAATGGCTTGTGCTGTAAGACTGAGGATTGACAAATGGCACCTTATGAAACTGCAAAGCTTCTGCAAGGCAAAAGACACTGTTTATAAGATAAAAAGACCACCAACAGATTGGGAAAGTATCTTTACCAATCCTAAGTCAGATAGGGGACTAATATCCAATATATATAAAGAACTCAAGAAGGTGGACTCCAGAAAATCAAATAACCCCATTAAAAAACGGGGCTCAGAGCTAAACAAAGAATTCTCATCTGAGGAATACCACATGGCTGAGAAGCACCTGAAAAAAATGTTCAACATCCTTAATCATCAGGGAAATGCAAATCAAAACAACCCTGAGATTCCATCTCACACCAGTCAGAATGGCTAAGATAAAATATTCAGATGACAGAAGATGCTGGCGAGGATGTGGAGAAAGAGGAACACTCCTCCATTGTTGGTGGGATTGCAAGCTTGTACAACCACTCTGGAAATCAGTCTGGAGGTTCCTCAGAAAATTGGACATAGTACTACCAGAGGATCCAGCAATACCTCTCCTGGGCATATATCCAGAAGATGTCCCAACCAGTAAGAAGGACACATGTTCCACTATGTTCTTAGCAGCCTTATTTATAATAGCCAGAAGCTGGAAAGAACCCAGATGCCCCTCAACAGAGGAATGGATACAAAAAATGTGGAACATTTACACAATGGAGTACTACTCAGGTATTAAAATGAATGAATTTATGAAATTCCTAGGCAAATGGATGGACCTGGAGGGAATCATCTTGAGTGAGGTAACACAATCACAAAAGAACTCAAATGATATGTACTCACTGATAAGTGGATATTAGCCAAGAAACTTAGTATACCTGAGATATAAGATACAATTTGCAAAACACATGAAACTCAAGAAGAATGAAGACCAAAGTGTTGCACTTTGTTCCTTCTTAGAATTGGGAACAATCACCCATGGAAGGTTTTACAGAGACAAAGTTTGGAGCTGAGACAAAAGGATGGACCATTTAGAGACTGCCATATCCAGGGATCCCTCCCATAACCAGCCTCCAAACGATGACACCATTGCACACACTAGCAAGAGTTTGCTGAAAGGACCCTGATATAGCTGTCTCTTGTGAGACTATGCAGGGGCCTAGCAAACACAGAAGTGGATGCTCACAGTCAGCGATTGGATGGATCAGAGGGCCCACAATGGAGGAGCTAGAGAAAATACCCAGGGTGCTAAAGGGATCTGCAACCCTGTAGGTGCAACAACATTATGAACTAACCAGTACCCCGGAGCTCTTGACTCTACCTGCATATGTAACAAAAAATGGCCTAGTTGGCCATCACTGGAAAGAGAGGTCCACTGGACATGCAAACTTTATATGCCCCACTACAGGGGAACGCCAGGGCCAAAAAATGGGAATGGGTGGGTACGGGAGTGGGGCAAAGGGTATGGGGGACTTTTGGGATAGCATTAGAAATGTAATTGAGGAAAATACATAATAAAAATATTTAAATTAAAAAAAAATAGAGTCGCACACACTGCTGGCAAAGGGGATTTGTCTTCATTTTCTCTTTTTATTCAGTGGAACGCCTACATTTCTAACCATACTTAAGCTTGTTCAGGATTGTACTTTATAAAATCGTGATATATTCTCTTCCAAGATAATGCTGGACCTTCCCAGTTTAAGAAACGGTTTTTATCTATATTTCTTCTATTTTCTATAGAACTGAAATTCTTAGAGTCCAATTAAAAGATTTCACTGTTTCTTTTGTTCCCATCTGTACTCAATCAGTTGAACTAGTCTTTCCTTCTTTACATTTAAGCTAAGTTTAAATTTCTATTCTAATCTCCTATGTATTTAACATTATATGTGTTTCTTAAATATAGTCTTTTTTAGAGCATGGATTGTTGACTATCTGAGTTGTTGTTCTGAGACAAGATGTCACTATTTACTTTAGACCAGCTTCAACATCACTTTATGTCCCAAGCTTGCCTTCCTAAGCATTAAGATTTGCAACAAAGCTGTTGAATGTTGCATTTCACAGGACATAATAATCAATCTATATCTTAGTATTGTCATTCCCTACAGATCACATTTAAACTAGTAACACATCTTTAAAAGCTTTCTCTCCTCTTTAATTCTACCTCCTTAGGACCTGTGCATTGTGACCTCATATCCCATCAATGTTTTTATGGAATCTGAGTTAAAGGCTGTTTTCATACTCTTAATTGTCAAGCCTTACTTTAAATTTTCATAATGCTTGGGGCCAAATTTAGCTTTTTTTTTTTGCTTAGGCTGTCCAGAGTGGCAAAGAAGCAAGGGCTCTTTAAACCTATAATCTCACTTCCAATTGGCACTCTATAATTTTCAACAATGACAGTTCAGACAAGAAAAATGCCTTGAAAGAGAACCTCTGCTTCTCATAACTAAGAAAAAGGCACTTGTTGTCAGGTTTTGACAAAGAGGCCTCAGTGAGTGTGCAATAGTTCAAGACTCCATATAAGCAAGACTCTCTCCGGTTTGGCCTCAGCTTTCTCAAATGCAGGATTCTGTGAACTATGTAACCCTCACATTCAACCTCATGAACACTGGTTCCTTAGTCACAGACGACTATCAACAATTTATGCTAATTTAACAGCATGAATTCAGTAGAAAACCCTTTACCATTGCTGCATAAGAGAATGCTATAGTGGAAAATTATGAAAGTGAATCAAATGGACTCTAAGTAGCTTGGATGAATTCAAATAATTTTAGAAAAATCAGACACCATACAGCATTGGTATCCATGACCTACATGTAACATTACACAGGTAGAAGTTAAATAGGGTGTAAAACATGGTTGAGACAAGCCATATTTCAAAGTAAATTTCGCAGCTCCAAAAAATCTCTCCTCCTAATCCCAAGTTACAATCTGTCTCCTATAGACCTGCCAAGACTCTTAAAATTCCTACCCTTAAAGTGCATTTTGGTTAAAGGTATGGAGTGCTGTTGATAAAATTTAACTGGGAAATTCTAAAATAGACAATTCAAACTGTTATTTAAAAATAGATAAGACCTTAGAAGTTTGTTTGTATATTAGGCATTTTTCCTACCAAAAAAACCCAATACTGATACCTCATAACATAATATTTTATAAACTAAACATTATTTTCACATCCAAACCACATATATGATACAGGTAATAAGACTGTATTATCCTGGTTATCTGTAGGAAGTTGAGAATCAAAGATTTGACATGATCATTTATCTAGCAAACAATATCTATTTGCATTATCAATGAGTGAAAGAACAGAGGGACTGTAATGGGAGAAAGAAAATTTGAAAAAATCCTGAGCACTGGCAGTCACACTATGGTGGGACCTCATGCTAAGGACATGAAACCTGAGAGCAGATAAAGAAGGAGGAAATATACAATCAAATGAGACAACTTATTTTCCTATTCCACACCTTTCTAAAACATTACATATGCATTCAGTGTGTGTATATCATCATTTGAGGATCTTCCTAAAGCATGGCCCACCATGGTGCTGGATTGGTCAGTGTGAAAAAATAAAGTATCATAAAGCTTCTTTTCTGGGAAGTAAGCAAACCAATCATGGTCCTAACATTCTATCAATTGATATGTATGTGATCCTTCACACTTTTATATGTTTAAATAATAAAAAATAATGAGTAACTGTAGCAAATTTAGAAGATCACAGAACTTTAGACAAAAGGTTGATCTCGTTCATGATGCAACAAAAGTATTTATTATGGGATGCACTGTTCAAGGGGTTCTAGCAGCAAACATGAAAAATAAGGCTCTAGTCACATCAGCTCACCCTCCACCTGTGGAGAACACAGATAATAGGCAAACAAAAATCAAGAAAACTGTACCTGATGCTGCCGTGCAGACAATAGACATTGATAAGACTATATGCATAAATATGTTACACCTGACCTCTCTGTATCTCAGTGCCCTTATCTTTAAATCAATACTAATAGCTCACATGGAGCATGATATACATTTTTGTTATGGGGATCAAAGAATGTATTGGAAAGCTCATTGTAAACTACTAAGAATTTATGTATTCTTTACCAGATAGAAAGGAAAATCTTGTAGCAACTTCAGTGATGTGAGATAGCAAAGAAACTGAACAACATTCAGATTCTGCTGTTTCTAAAGAGGGGATTGAAAGTCAGTATTCAGTTTAAAAAGGGGGGGGGAGCACATAAAAGTAGACCAGTCAATATATCCCAAATGTTCTTCCTAATGAATAGCTAGAACTGAGAGAAGTAAATGAATTGAGAATAAAGCTGAATCAGAATTTTTTTCATTTCATATATTTTGGTTTTATTGCTGGAATTGGAACATGTGAAAGTTAAAAATGAGATAATACTGAATACCTACAAAGTCCTCAACTACATAAAGGGCCAAAATTTGCATGTTCATATTAAATCTCGATCATGAAGACACTGAAAGTGCTCCCTTCCACTACTGAATCAGAGAACTGAGCCCAGTATAAAAGATGACACAGGGAAGAGGACCTAGGTGACCAGAAGAAGGCTGACATCACAGATGCATGCATTACAAGGCAAGTTAAAATCCATCTCATTAGTGTTCCCCAGATAGTTTGGTATCTATTATCATATATACATACAAGGTTCATGTACTTACATAAAATACATATACACAAACCAGAGAAAGCTGTTTAATGGTTGTCTTTCTGTGTCTAATATAGTTTTCTTAATATGATTATCTTCAGCTCTATGCATTTCCTTACAAAGGGTATAACTAAGTAACTCTGTATATATAGTATACAGACCTTTGCTATGTATGTGCCAGGAGCCTCAGGCTTGAGAAGACCTATTGTAAATTCCCTCATCTTTCAATAAGGAAATGCAGAACAAAATTAAATTGTGCTAAGATATGACAGAGATGAAGCTTAAAGCTAAGTTCTCAGCTCCCAGCCTAGTGTGCCTCTCCTACACTACATTGGTGTTTTCACCATGTTGTCAGTGTCAAAGAAAAGGGGGACCTAGACTTATTGAAAAGCAAAGAAGCAAGATGTACTTGGCTTATTCTAGAAAAAGTTTGCTATGTGTCACAATTCCTCAGAACTCCTAAACCCACTTTCCAAAGTACATTGTTGATTAAGTACAATACCAATTACACCAACCTCTATGCACAGGAAGCCATGGCTAATACTATTGAGGTGTTTACCCTTCTAACACTATTTACAAAGTCCCATGAATCCCCCAAAGCAGGAACACTATAACTATCTAAGGCATAATGAAATTTGCAGAAATATGGACAGCAATGAAGCATAGAGGAGGCATAGAGGGACCAGGAGGTACGTTTCCTTATTTTTCTCAACTTTTACTAAGCAGAAAACCAATCCTGTTTAGCAATCATTTTGAGGACAGTCAACTTAAATTCATCTACTTTCTGTTGTTACTACTATAGCCTTGAGTCATATGGCTGGCAGCCTCAAAGACAGCATGTGTTACTCTTTGGATATCTTGGAAGATGTTTCTTCCTTTCCTTTTCTGAAGTAACCCCTTGGTTCTGAGAGTATAGTTCAGAATTTATGGCTCTTGAATTCAACAGATCCATCCAACTGATTATAATTTCATATTATGCAAGAATGAATAGCTTAAAGCTCTGCTGGCTTGGGAATTTCTAATTGGCATCTGTTGAGATTGACATCCCATTAACTGCTGGAGCACATGTATTTGAATAACCTTCATGCACTGACATAAACTGGGAGTGAAGGACTGGCTGTGGCATTTAGATACAGGAAAACACAGTGATTCAAAGAATTTTCAGAGACTGTAGAGAAGGAGTAGCAAGTTCACTAGCATACATCACCCTTACACCATGCCTGACTATTAAAAGTAATATGTCCTAAAAACCTAGAGAATCACAAAATTTTAGATACAACCACAAAATAAATTACATAAATCACATTATTAAATGCATGAGTCAGTTTGTAATTGTGAAATTATCTGTATTTGTTACTGTAACTACAAAAATATGATGAAGACACTATGATTACAATTTGAAAGAGATAGACTATTGTGTGTTCAGAGAGAATACTGCCTCTGTTAAAAACTTAGGTACCCTCCAGTGTATTAAAATGGCTCTAAGTGACTTATTGCTACACCCAAAAGTTAATTTAACTCTCAGTCCTCATTAGACAGGTTTCATTTTGTAATATATGACAGTTAACAAAAGATACACTACTGATGCAATTTCAGAAAAACAGAGACTGAAGGATTCAGTCCTAAATGGGACAGCACCATTGCATACACACACACACACACACACACACACACACACACACACACACAAGCACACACCAAAATATAGGGATCTTAGTGAGAAGAGGTCAGAAAAATTGTAACACCCAGAAACACTGGACTAATACAAGGAAACAATATCTTCCAGTCACAGCAGAGCAGATGCACATGGGAAGTCACAACAATTGTGACAGCTTGTCAAAAAATGTGCAGTCTTAAGCCAGAGAAAACAGAGCATGGAGAGGAAAGGTAAGCACAAAGTCTAGCCCCTAGGTGAGGAACTATTGACAACTGATAGCTTCTGAAAGAGGAAGAGGCCCTTTTTTTCTTAAGGGTTTAATCTCTTGTAGGTCAACCAAACTCTAGGGTAGGCCCCACAGCCAAGAGTATTTGGGCAGCCCAAATTGGACTATATGGGTTTATGAAGGAAACAAGAGGACATGAAAGTGGATGCACAGAGTATGGGAGAGGTGTGAAAGGGACTGGGGAAGGGGGTAAATATGATAAAAATACATTGTATGAAATTCTCAATTAATAAAACATAATTACTTCTCTAGGGTCTAGCCATGTGAGTTCACCAGATTCACACACACCCTCCTTCAAGTACCCTCCCAAGCACCCAAGATCTAGCCTATAGTTTAGCTTGGCTACCCCTGTTGTTGCTATCCTTAACACCTAGGCTTCCACCAGGATATACCCTGCCTGCCCCCAGACTAGGGGACCCTCTCAGGCCACATGCAATCTCTCCACCCATCCAGACCCTGAATACCATTTTTCAGAATCTAGGTGGTTCAGGACTGATCCTCCCTTCACCACACCCTTCTCAACTGGTTCATGTTACCCCCAAATGCCATGTTGCTATGCATGTTCTGTGCTGCTGCTGAGTGTTACACTTATGTCCTTGGTCCTGCTGCCACTTTATGCTTTGATGATGTCTGTAGTCCATGCTACCAACAGGATAATACAAATAAGACTTGGTGGGTTCTTTTCTTTCTTTCTTTTTTCGTTTGTGTTCTTTGTCTTCTTTTGTTTGGGGGTGATAACAAGAGTGAGGAGTAGACATGAGAGGACTGGAAAGTAAATGGGTGCATTGTGCAAAATTTACAAATAATAAAAAAAAATTATGTTAAAAAATAGAAAGAGCCTGGCAGTGGTGGGGCACCCCTTTAATCCCAGCACTTGGGAGGCAGAGTCAGTCCGACTTCTGAGTTCGAGGCCAGCCTGGTCTACAGAATGAGTTCCAGGACAGCCAGCCAGGGCTACACATAGAAACCCTGTCTCAAAAAAAAAAAAAAAAACAGAAAAAAGAAAGAAAGAAAGAAAGAAAGAAAGAAAGAAAGAAAGAAAGAAAGAAAGAAAGAAAGAAAGAAAGAAAGGAAGGAAGGAAGGAAGGAAGGAAGGAAGGAAGGAAGGAAGGAAGGAAGGAAGGAAGGAAAGAAAGAAAGAAGGAAAGAAGCAGGAAGGAAGAAAGAGAGAAGAGAAGAGAAGAGAAGAGAAGAGAAGAGAAGAGAAGAGAAGAGAAGAGAAGAGAAAAAAAATAAAAGAAAGGAGGAGAGGAAAGGAGGAAGAATAAAAGAAAGAAAATATTTTTAACAGGTAAAACTTCAATGTTGGAAGTAATAATCTGGCTGAAAAAAAATGAGGATTGCCAAGAGACTATAGAAATTAACAAACCTATAATTTTTATAATTTATAAATAAAATACAGTATACCACAGAGAAGTAAGAATCAAAACCAAAAATTAATAACACAATGACCACAGTGAACACACAGTTTCAATAATTTTAAATATTTATGACCTTGAATCTCCAATCAAAAGACACAGGGTGGCTACATGGATCAAGAAACATAATTTGTTGTCTATAAGAAACACATCTTACTTTAAAGACAGGCACCACCTTATGAATGTTGCAAGTAAATGAATAGAACTAAAAAGTATATAGAGTGAGGCAACCTAGACCTAAAAAGACAAATGTAGCATATTCTCTCTCATCTGAGGTTCCTAGCTCCATATCTTTAGTTTGAGTATAACCTGGAATAACTTCTACACCAGCAAAGAAAGAAGGGAAGATGGACCGGGCGTGGTGGCGCACACCTTTAATCCCAGCACTTGGGAGGCAGAGGCAGGTGGATTTCTGAGTTTGAAGCCAGCCTGGTCTACAAAGTGAGTTCCAGGACAGCCAGGGCTATACAGAGAAATCCTGTTTCAAGAAAGAAAACAAAAACAAAACCAAACAAACAAACAAAAAACAACAACAACAACAAAGGAAAGATGGAGGAGGTGGTAGGCTAGAAGATAGGAAGAGAGAAAATACCAAGATACAAGATTTGGAGATAGGAATGGGAAAAAACGAGGACTTAAATTTTCCATCTGTGCCAAAAATACCTTTCCCAGAGAGCTATAGACTATCTAGCCAAAATCCCAATGCAAGACACAAGTCTTTCAAATAATATGTAAAGCTGATCCTTCTTAAACTATTTAAAAATATTTTATAGGCTATTACAATTACCACTGGTTGTCTCCATAAGGTATAAAGTAACTCCCTTTTGTTAAAGATGCCATGTACTTCAAATAAAGGAATGAGAGGACATGAGCTGAGTTAGACCTGATAGCCTCCTCACTGAGCACTAGAATTTATGGTACCACAAGTTACCACATAAGCTTCAATGTCAGAAAAACAGTCAACAGCCCTGACTAGTTATAATACCTTTGAGACATAATAATGACAAAAATGGCATGATAACCTTAAGAATACATTAGTAGCACAAATAATTATGTGGTAACCAACAGATCTCTTGTTGGACTAAGGCCCACTCAACAAAAAGGAAACTATGTTTGCTACTAGAAAACTAATAAAATACTTGTAGCTAGTGAAGTTATGCATCTTGGAGAAGAATCTATACACTCCCCTTTACAAAAGCAGTACTCTAAATATTCATCCTTATACTCACATATAAGTGTACTTCACACTTCTCAGGGAAACTTCTCTTTGCAACAGAGACCATTGCAGAAAACCACAACCAATAAAAATGCAGCATTATGTAATCCTGTACCCAATGGACATATCTACAACAAAAACCCTGTTTCTAAATCTCTTGGGGGTCATTGGAAAAGATGTATGCAAAGATTTTAAGAGACACAGATACTGGAAGTTTGCTATATGATTTTGTCTCCTAGAAATGTCAGAAAGGATATACCCATGAAGTCTAACCAACATGGCTGCATTGACAAGACCTGAACAATAGTAATATATATGCTAATATGGAAGAGGATACACTCAGGAGTCCTCAGCTCTTGACAAAATACTACAGATAACTGAAGAATTCTTAGATTGGGAGAAACAATCTTCCCTGGGGAAGGACACACCAGCTGAATAGCTTGTTCCATGGTCAGTCCTAAAAATATATACACACAAGTAATATTTTGCAGACTGCATTTTGTATTTTTATATTTAGGTACATAACACATATATAATCATTAAAGTAAATAAGGCATTAATTTAAAGAAAACAAAAAAGGGAATACATGGAAGGAGTTGGAGGGAAGAAAGGGGAATAATTTAATTATAATCTCAAAATTTACTCTAGGAAGAAGTAAAAGCCTAGATCTTTGCCTTAGACTAATTTAAAAATTACTTTGATAAATAAAATATATCATAAACCTAGGATCATTCCTTGATGTTAGTAAACATTGTGAGTATCACACTGCCTTATAAAAATGTTTGTCTGTATCCACAGGTGAGTGTTGCTATCAGCTTTTATCAGAGATGTTTCTATTTGCATAAGGTAATGAGGCAGATTCAGACCTAGTCAAAATGCCAAAGATAAGTAAGTGATGGGAACCCAGCACTAGATGGAACTCTATGGGGAGGGAAGGCTGCAGGAGCTGAAGTATGAGGTAGAGTGCTGGGAAAAGCTGTTTTCTGCATATGACAGAGCAAATGCAATCATGAACACTTAACAACTGTGGCTACCTGGACAGAGAAAGACAGAAAATTAGAAGGGACACCAGTTGGGAAGAATACATGCAACCAGCAGGAGTAATAAAGGAATTAGAAAGGGTAAGGGAAGGAGATGTGCTCAACAATATACTGAATATATTTACAAAACTTACTAAATTTTAAAATGAATAATAAAGAGGGAGTGGGTGAATTTGGGAGCAGGGCAGTGAGAGGGTATAGGAGGCTTTGGGGATAGCATTTGAAATGTAAGTGAAGAAAATATCTAATTTAAAAAAGGAAAATATCCAATAAAAAGTAAAATAATAAAAAAAAAGAACTGTTGATCACCTTTCTCCTTCAGAATATCTTTACATAGCATCTTTGGGTGCTATGATAGATAAACCCTAGTGGTCTCTAGCTCAGTTTCAACTCAATTCTTTCAGGTCCTGTGTCTGAAATATGTGGTGCCTTCAGTGATAGGTTATTATTATCTGATGTTTTGGGGGACAACTATGGACAGTGAAAATAGGCTACATTATTTTGGGGATCTTACATCTCTCTCCTACTATCAACTTGAAGGGAGGTTTTCCTTGTCTAGAACTAGGCTTTTGTTCAGTGGTCTGTGGCTTTTGGAGGGACCATTATTACCCCATGTTGTGTAACTCTATTTAATATATATGTACATACATGCATGTATTGTTAAGTAAACTTATAAAAGAATCCTATCCAGCTGTAAAGCCTAAGACCCACAACAGTAACTAGCCAGACAAGATATTCCAGTTGTCAATAGTGACACTTACATCCTGGAGTTAACAATCCACTGTCTAATTGATATTAAGTCCTGAGGAATCCTAAGTCCTAAGGAGGAAATCTGTGCCTGGACTTTGAACCTAGCCAACTACCAATGAACAGTGAAGTCACAGACTGTAGAGAGCTTACTACTGTTCTTTTTCTAAATCAATATCTTTTCTAACTGTACAGGAAGATTGTCAGAGCTAGAGGACCAGGATACTTGCTGCAAGGTAGTATTTTTGTAATGGACAGAAAGTGGAGGGAGGTAGGGAGGAAAGGTTAGATCTTTCAGGAGTTTGGTGAAAGGATGGAGTGACTATAATCAAATATATTACATAAAATTCTCAAAGAATTAATAAAATGCATGAGGCCAATGAACCCCAATTACTAAAATGGTAACAGTTCCACAATGTTGAAATAGTAACAATTTTTTTCTGGAGGTTGCTCACAGCTCTCCAGTTGGCTAGAAAAACCTACTCAAGAGGACAGAAATCATGCTGGTAATAGAAACTGGCCAATTACCCATAGCTAGTAAGGTCACAAATTTTAAAGGAAAACGTACCACTTCCACTTTCCAAAATCAGTATAATTCCTACCTCTATTATAACTAGGGTTTTAAATACCCACTGATAAGTATAGCTCTCATCCCTCATCAAAGAAGCTTCATTTTTCAGTAAATGGAAGCCATTACAGAAAGCCATAAGTGGTAAAAATGCAGGGAACAATTCACTGTCAAGTGCTTATTCCCACTTGATAAAACTGCAGCACAACCTCTGCACCTATGGCTCAAGGGATGTCTCAGAAAATGGTGTGTAAAGAAACTGTGGCTAGAAGTTTATATTCCCTAGAACAGAACCCACTATTTATATTTTGCTAAATTATCATATTATCAAACTGTCTTCTAAATAGTCAACTTTATACTCATATATCAATGCACATCCCAATCATCTTCACAGAAGCTTCATTTTGCTCTGGATAGTGGTTAACAGGGATATTTATAACTAATCAAAATACAGATAACAAGTGACCATGGAGTGCTCATGTCTAAATGAGCTATCTGTACCACTTTTCTCACACTGTGAGAACATCGTGGGAGTTTGGGCTTAAACATTATAAGATCCAGAAGTTTTTGAGGACTGCTGCAAAACAGTGTCTACTGGACTTGACAGCACTGCTATACTCCTGAACTCATTGCACCTGTTACTGTTTGTACAAAACAAGATCAAAACTCAAAATTCCAGTTTTGATGGGAGAGAGCCTCACAAAGCCCTATCTCTTGTTAATGGCTATTAGGGAAGCCCTATATCTTGTTAAAGGCTATTAGGGGAGACAGAGTTACTTACCTGTGGGGGTATGATCCTTGGTATGTTGCCTAGGATCCAATGCATGGCTCACATTCACATAAAAGAAACACTAGTTGTATTTGGTTAGTTATTTTTTAAAAGAGAACCCCAGAGAATGGGGATAGATATGATGAAAATTCATTATAAATATATTTTAAATTCTAAAGAAAAAATAATATATTTTTAACAGTTGATAGATCTAAATGCCTATCAGCTGATTAATGGATAGAGAAAGATATATTACTGCAGGTCAGTTATTATTTAGCCATAAAAGGAATGGAGTGTAGGCTTGTAAATCTAAGCACTTGAAAGACTCAGGGAGGAGGACTACTAGTTACAGGCCAGACCGGCCTATATACTGAGATTATGCCTAAAAAAATGAAATGGAATACTGAAAAATCCCACAAGTGAAGCTTTGAAACAATATTCCAATACTCTATATGAAAGTAGTCACTCACAATAGACTATGTATTCTAAGATTACATTTATAGATAATGACTAAAATAAGCCTTGGGGAAGGAAAAAGAAAAGTAAGTTAGTGTTATACTGTAGTATAAAATTTGAAGGAAAATGGGTAGTAAATATTTACAATTACTGGCTTTCTTTGGGTTTTGATAACAATGCTATAAAACATATAGTGTGACTGAAAAAATCATGATTTTGGAAATTTAATCTCCATTGCAATAGTGGTGTATCGTGAACATAACAGCGTGTTTAGATTCTGATAATATAGTGAATTAATATCATTATAAAAACTAAAGTTTTAATCCAGTCTTTCTTGGCTTTGGGATCACAACTAGACAACACTCATCAAATGCCAGAAATTTGATCTTGGACTTGTCAGCTTCTGTAACTATAATAAGCAGATTTCTAGTTTTCAACAATTAAATAGTTTATGGAATTCTGTAACAGTAGCACAGAAGAGACTAAACCAATAGTTGTTTTGGATGCATGAGTCTATAAATATACTATAAATCAGTGAATCAAACAGAAACATTGGTGTGTCTAAGCAAACCATGATTTACAATGTTGTCTCATAATTAGAAGGGAGAAGCATTAAGTCTGTATGTACATAGTGCTACTTAATTTTTATTTAAAAATTACCTTAATATGAATATATTTATTCTTAGGAAAAAGTTACTTTCTATATGTATATGTCCATATTTTATAATAATATATTACTTTCATATCATAACTATACTGAGAAACATAAACATACATCAAAAAGAAAATGCAAGGAAAAACAGAGGCCAGCATTTCAACTCTGCAATGCAAAGTCAAAAAAGTCATCAGCATTGAAGGATAAACAATACATCTGTCCAAATGGATATTTAGACTGAAGGAAACTGTCTGAATTTATAATTTTGGAAGTCCCAGGTATACTGAGAAGTTGAGGGAGAACTTGATGGCAATTTGTAGTTCAACTGATTTTAGCTATCAATCCAGTGGCTTTAAAAGTGAGTCCCTTGATTTCTAATATTGATGATTTCTCTCTCCATTTTGATTGTGGGCTGCTACTCTAATGGATAAGGTACTAGAATGGAAACTGACCACTACCACCTCAAACCCTGCATGCCAAGCCAGTTTTGGAAGATTGAGAAGAGTTACACTTGTGTTTAGATTGCTTTGATTCACTGTAAAGTCTGTTTTACTACTGTACATGCCACCAAAGAAAAGATGGACTGGAAGATTTTCTGAAGAACTGTAAAAAAAATTTTCATATCAGGCACATTCTTGGTATACCTTCTACAAGTAAAGACACAATATATTTCCAAACCCCAAGCAAGGCAATCAGATTTGAGAGATATTTTATAAGATTAAAATAAATAGTTTTCAAAGTAAAAATTCATCAAACACAGAGAACAAAAGAATAGTCCTTTTAATTTTTGATTAAGGAAAACCTCAATTAAAAGAAAGAATACCCGAGGAAGCCTATGTGTTATAAATATACTGTATAAAGAATTTAACATCTTGGTTCCTGGATCCCTAGGAGACTAGTCTGCACAGGTGAGAGTGTGGACTACAGAAGCTACACAACTTCTGGGACAGGCAGAAGCAACACAGCTTCTGGGACAGAAAACTTTTCGGGATCCAGACATCCGGATATCTTCCCTGCCAGAGGAGAGGTGTCCGCCCCACCCAGGAGGGCTTTCCTGGAGCACCTAGGGGAGCCATCTTGGTTCCCAGATCCCTCAAAGACTAGTCTGCGCAGGTGAGAGTGTGGACTTCAGAAGCTACACAGCTTCTGGGACAGGCGAAATTGACACAGCTTCTAGGACAGGCCCTGTTTCAGGCCTTCATGTTCTGCCAGGAGGCAGGTCTGAATGCCAGATATCTGTGCACCTTCCCTGCAAGAGGAGAGCTTGCCTGCAGAGAGTACTCTGACCACTGAAAATCAGGAGAGATCTAGTCTCCCAGGTCTGCTGAGAGAGGCTAACAGAATCACAGGAGGAAGAAGCTCCAAGGCCCAACCAGACACAACTATAACAACTAACTCCAGAGATTACCAGATGATGAAAGGCAAACATAAGAATCTCACTAACAGAAACCAAGATGACTCACCACCATCAGAACACAGCACTCCGACCTCAGCCAGTCCTGGATACCCTAACATACCTGAAAAGCTAGACCAGGATTTAAAAGCATATCTCATGATGATGTTAGAGGACGTCAAGAAGGACTTTAATAACTCACTTAAAGAAATACAGGAGAACACTGCTAAAGAGCTACAAGTCCTTAAAGAAAAACAGGAAAACACAACCAAACAGGTGATGGAATTGAAGAAAACCATACAAGACCAAAAAAAGGGAAGTAGACACAATAAAGAAAGCCCAAAGTGCGACAACTCTGGAGATAGAAAACATAGTAAAGAAATCTGGAGCCATAGAAGTGAGCAGCAGCTACAGAGATGTACAAGAGATGGAAAAGAAAATCTCAGGTGCAGAACATTCAATAGAGAATATGGGCACAGCAATCAAAGGAAATGCAAATGCAAAAAGATTCTAACTCAAAACATCAAGGAAATCAAGGACACAATGAGAAAACAAAACCTACATTATAGGAGTAGATGAGAATGAAGATTTTCAAAATAAAGGGCCAACAAATATCTTCAACAAAGCTATAGAAGAAAACTTCTGAAACCTAAACAAAGAGATGCCCATGAACATACGAGAAGCCTATAGAACTCCAAATAGACTGGACCAGAAAAGAAATTCCTCCCGACACATAATAATCAGAACAAAAAATGCACTAAATAAAGATAGAATATTAAAAGCAGTAAGGGAAAAAGGTCAAGTAACATATAAAGGCAGGCCTATTAGAGGTACACCAGACTTCTCACCAGAGACTATGAAAGCAAGAAGATCCTGGACAGATGTTATGTAGACCCTAAGAGAATGCAAATGACAGCCCAGGCTACTATATCCAGCCAAACTCTCAACTACCATAGATGGAGAAACCAAACTATTCCATAACAAAACCAAATTCACACAATATCTTTCCATGAATTCGGCCCTTCAAAGGACAATAACAGAAAGAAAAAAAAAAAAAAAAAACAATGCAAAGAGGGAAACTATGTCCTAGAAAAAGCAAGAAAGTAATCCTTCAACAAACCTAAGAGAGCCACAAGAACCAAGTGCCAAATCTAACAACAAAAATAATAGGAAACAACAGTTACTTTTCCTTAATATCTCAATATCAATGGACTCAATTCTCCAATAAAAAGACATAGACTAACAGACTGGCTACACAAACAGGACCCAACATTCTGCTGCTTACAGGAAACAGGAAACCGATGTCAGGGAAAAAGACAGACACTACCTCAGAATGAAAGGCTGGAAAACAATTTTCCAAGCAAATGGTATGAAGAAAAAAGCTAGAGTAGTCATTCTAATATCGAATAAAATCGACTTCTAACCCAAATTTATCAAAAAAGACAAGGAGGGGCATTTCATATTCATCAAAAGTAAAATCTTCCAAGAGGAACTCTCAAATCTGAATATCTATGCTCCAAATGCAAGGGCAGCCACATTCATTAGAGAAACTTTAGTAAAGCTCAAAGCACACATTGCACCTCACACAATAATAGTGGGAGACTTTAACACCCCACGTTAATCAATGGACAGATCGTGGAAACAGAAACTAAACAGGGACACAGTGAAACTAACAGAAGTTATGAAACAAATGGATTTATCAGATATCAACAGAACATTTTATACTAAAACAAAAGGATATACCTTCTTCTCAGCACCTCATGGTACCTTCTCCAAAATTGACTACATAATTGGTCATAAAACAGGCCTCAACAGATACAAAAATATTATAATAATCACATGCATCCTATCAAATCACCATGGACTAAGGCTTATCTTCAATAACAATATAAATAATAGAAAGCCAACATTCATGTGGAAACTGAACAACACTCTTTTCTAAGATACCTCGGTCAAGGAAGGAATAAAGAAAGAAATTAAAGACTTTTTAGAGTTTAATGAAAATGAAGCCACAACATACCCAAACTTAAGGGACACAATGAAAGCATTTCTAAGAGGAAAACTCATAGCTCTGACTGCCTCCAAAAAGAAACTAGAGAGAGCACACACTAGCATCTTGACAACACACCTAAACCCTCTAGAACAAAAGGAAGCAAATTCATCCAAGAGGGGTAGACAGCAGGAAATACTCAATCTCAGGGGCAAAATCAACCAAGTGGAAACAAGAACTATTCAAATAATCAACCAAAGGAGGAGCTGATTCTTTTAGAAAATCAACAAGGTAGATAAACCCTTAGCCAGACTCACTAGAGGGCACAGGGACAGCATCCTAATTAACAAAATCAGAAATGAAAAGAGAGACATAACAACAGATTCTGAAGAAATTCAAAATACTATCAGATCCTGCAACAAAAGGCTATACTCAACAAAACTGGAAAATCTGGATGAAATGGACAAATTTCTAGACAGATACCAGGTACCAAAGTTAAATCATGATCACATTAATGATCTAAACAGTCCTATATCCCCTATAGAAATAGTCTCTCATCCAAGAAAAGCCCAGGACCAGATGGATTTAGTGCAGAGTTCTATCAGACCTTCAAGGAAGATTTAATTCCAGTTCTTCTCAAACTATTCCACAAAATAGAAGCAGAAGGTACTCTAACCAAGTCATTCTATGAAGCCACAATTACTCTGATACCTAAACCACAGAAACACCCAACAAAGATAGAGAACTTCAGACCAATTTCCCTTATGAATATCGATGCAAAAATCCTCAATAAAGTTCTCAATAACTGAATCCAAGAACACATTAAAACAATCATCCATCCTGACCAAGTAGGCTTCATTCCAGGGATGTGGGGATGGTTTAATATATGGAAATCCATCAATGTAATTCACTATATAAACAAACTCAAAGACAAAAACCACATGATCATCTCCTTAGATATGGCAAAACATTTGACAAAATCCAACACCCATTTATGATAAAAGTCTTGGGAAAATCATGCATTCAAGGCCCATACCCAAACATGATAAAAGCAATCTACAGCAAACCAGTAGCCAACATCAAAACAAATGGAGAGAAACTCGAAGCAAATGGAGAGAAACTCAAAACACAAAAATCAGGGGCTAGGCAAGGCTGCCCACTTTCTCCCTACCTGTTCAGCATAGTACATAAAGTCCCAGCCAGAGCAATTTGACAACAAAAGTAGGTCAAGGGGATATAAATTGGAAAGGAAGAAGTCAAAATATTACTGTTTGCAGATGATATGATAGCATATATAACTGACCCTAAAAATGCAACCAGAGAATTTCTAAGCCTAATAAACAGCTTCAGCACAGAAGCTATTTATAAAATTAACTCAAACAAATCAGTGGCCTTCCTCTACACAAAGGACAAACAGGATGAGAAAAAAATTAGGGAAATAAATAGTCACAAATAGTCACAATAGTCACAAATAATACAAAATAACTTGGCATGACTCTAACTAAGAAAGTCTAAGACCTTTATGACCAGAACTTCAAGTCTCTGAAGAAATAAATCAAAGAAGATCTCAGAAGATTGAAAAATCTCCCATGTGCATGGATTGGCAGGATCAATATAGTAAAAATGGCTATCTTGCCAAAAACAATCTACAGATTCAATACAATCTCGTTCAAAATTCCAACTCAATTCTTCAATGAATTAGAAATGGCAATTTGCAAATTCATCTGGACTACCAAAAAACCTAGGATAGAAAAAACTCTTCTCAAGCATAAAAGAACCTCTGGTGGAATCACCATGCCTGACCTAAAGCTGAACTACAGAGCAATTATGATAAAAACTGCATGGTACTGGTATAGCTACAGACAAGTAGAACAATGGAACAGAATTGAAGACCCAGAAATGAACCCACACACCTATGGTCACTTGATCTTTGACAAGGGAGCTAAAACCTCCAGTGGGAAAAAGACAGCATTTTCAACAAATGCTGATGGCACAACTGGTGGTTATCATGTAGAAGAATGGGAATTGATCCATTCCTATCTCCTTGTACTAAGGACAAATCTAATTGGATCAAGGAACTCCACATAAAACCAGAGACACTGAAACTTATAGAAGAGAAAGTGGGGGAAAGCCTTGAAGATATGGGCACAGGGAAAAAATTCCTGAATAGAACAGCAATGGCTTGTGCTGTAAGATTGAGAATTGACAAATGGGACCAAAATTGCAAAGCTTCTCTAAGGCAAAAGACATCCTCAAAAAGACAAAAAGGCCACCAACAGATTGGGAAAGGATCTTTACCAGTCATAAATCAGATAGGGAACTAATATCCAATACATATATATATATATATATATATATATATATATATATCTCAAGAAGGTGGACTCCAGAAAATCAAATAACCCCATTAAAAAATGGGGCTCAGAGCTGAACAAAGAATTCTCACCTGAGGAATACCGAATGGCTGAGAAGCACCTGAAAAAAAATGTTCAGCATCCTTAGTCATAAGGAAAATGTAAATCAAAACAACCCTGAGATTCCACCTCACACCAGTTAGAATGGCTAAGACCAAAAATTCAGGTGACATCAGATGCTGGCGAGGATGTGGAGAAAGAGGAACACTCCTGCATTGTTGGTGGGATTGCAAGCTTGTACAACCACTCTGGAAATCAGTCTGGCGGTTCCTCAAAAAATTGGACATAGTACTACCGGAGGATCCCACAATACCTCTCCTGGGCATATATCCAGAAGATGTCCGAACTGGTAAGGAGGTCACATGATCCACTATGTTCATAGCAGCCTTATTTATAATAGCCAGAAGCTGGACAGAACCCAGATGCCCCTCAACAGAGGAATGGATTAAAACAATGTGGTACATATACACAATGGAGTACTCCTCAGCTATTAAAAAGAATGAATTTATGAAATTCCTAGGTAAATGGTTGGACCTGGAGGTCATCATCCTGAGTGAGGTAACTCCATCACAAAAGACCTCACATGATATGTACTCACTGATAAGTGGATGTTAGCCCAGAAACTTAAATACCCAAGATACAAGATACAAGATACAAGTTGCAAAACACATGAAACTCAAGAAGAACAAAGACCAAAGTGTGGACACTTTACCCCTTCTTAGAATTGAGAACAAAACACCCATGGAATGAGTTACAGAAACAAATTTTGGAGCTGCGATGAAAGGATGAACCATCTAGAGACTCCCACACCCAGGGATCCATCCCGTAATCAGCCTCCAAATGCTGACACCATTGGATATGCCAGCCAGATTTTGCTGAAAGGACCCTGATATAGCTGTCTCATGTGAGGCTATGCCATTGCCTGGCAAACACAGAAGTGGATGCTCACAGTCAGCTATTGGATGGAACACAGGGCTCCCAGTGGAGTATCTAGAGAAAGCACCCAAGGAGCTGAAGGGGTCTGCAACCCTATACGTGGAACAACAATATGAACTAACCAGTACCCCCAGAGCTCATGTCTCTAGCTGCATATGTAGTGGAGGATGGTCTAGTTGGCCATCATTGGGAGAAGTGACCCCTTGGTTTGCAGTCTTTTTATGCCTCAGTGCAGGGTATCGCCATGGCCAAGAAGTGGGAATGGGTGGGTAGGGGACTGGGGGAGGGCGAGTATGGGGAACTTTTGGGATAACATTTGAAGTGTAAATGAAGAAAATATCTCATTAAAAAATTTGGAAATAATAAAAAAATTTCAAAAAGAACCCCAGAATTTAACATAAACAAAAAGCTCACAGTTGTCACAGACAAAGACAACTTATAAACAACAAAATGATTATATTGATTAAAAAATAAGAATTGAAAAATTCTAGGTTTGAGAAATATAAAACTTTACATGTACAATAATATATGAACAGTGGGTCAAAAGTAGATCTGAATTTACTGAACATGGAACCAGCAAAATTAAGAATAACATTATTGAAGTACTATGAGGACCTGAAATAAAAGCATTAAAGAAAATGAAAAACTTAAACAACCTCTATGGTATCATCAAATAAATGTTTGTGTGCATGTAAATAATCTTAACAAAAGAGATAGATCATATAAGTATTTGAAAAAAAATGACTGAAATTTTCTACACCAGTTCCATACTAATCCATATTAAAGGTATTAATGAAAATCTCACAGTTAATGTCACACTAAAATTCACAGACTATAAGTTTAACAAGAAGGCAGGTGCAAGTGAAGATGCTTTAATCTTACTTAGAAGGGTAAGCAAAATAATCACTGGAGGCAGAGAGAGGGGAACCTGGGTGGGAGAAAGGAGGAAATGGGGAAAAGAAGGGCAGGATCATGTATGGGGGTTGGGGAAGGGAACAGGAGAGAAGCCCAGAGGCACAGAAAAAGGAATGGAATTTTACAACTTCTGGGGCTGGGAGGTAGAGGGACCCTCTAGAAAGTCCCAGACACCAGGGATGTGAGAGGCTCTTGGGACTCAGTGAGGCTGTCCTTAGCTGAAATACCCAGCACTAAGTAGAGGGAACCTGAAAAGACCACCTCCAGTAGATAGAAATGACCCCAAATGAAGGGCTGGGGTTACCAAGCCACTGTCAAAATTTCTGACACAGAATCATTCTTGTCTAAAAGAAATGCATGGACAAAAGTGGAGCAGAGATTGAAGGAAAGGCTATCCAGTGACAGACCAAACTATCTCATAGGAGCACCAAAGCCTGACACTATTACTGATGCCATGTTGTGCTTACAGACAGGAGTCTAAGTTGTTCTCTGAGAAACTCTACCAGCAGCTGACTGAGACAGGTACAGATACTCACAGTCAACCATTGGACTGAAGTTGGAACCCTTATGGAAGAGTTAGGGGAAGGGTTGAAAGAGATGAAGGAGATGGCAGCCCTAAAGGAGAAATAACCTGGACCCCTGGGAGCTTCCAGAGATTAAGCCACCAACCAAAGAGCATACATGGGCCCCAGTACATATGTAGAAGAGGGCTTTCCTGTCTGGCCTCAGTGGGGAAGGATGCACCTAATTCTGTAGAGACTTGATACCCAGAAAAAGGGGATGTTGGGGGTGGGATGAGCTGGGGATAGGTGAGTGGATAAGGGGGTTACTCAGAAAATTGGAAATAGATCTACCTGAAGACCCAGCTATACCACTCTTGGGAATATACCCAAAAGATGGATGCCTGAACCATACCACAAGGGCACATGTTCCACAATGTTCATAGTGCCTTCGTTTGTGAGAGCCAGAAGCTGGAAACAACCTAGGTGTCCCATGATAGAAGAATGGATACAGAAAACGTGGTTCATTTACACAATGCAATACTTCTCAGCTATTAAGAAGAAGGACATCCTGAGTTTTGCAAGCAAATGGATGGGACTAGAAAATATCATCCTGAGTGAGGTAACTCAGACCCAAAAGGACGTGCATGGTTTGTACTCACTTTTAAGTGGATATTAACCAAAAAAGTACGAAATACCCAAGATACAGTCCACAGACCTCAGAAAGGTCAACAAGCTGAAGTGCCCACGTGAGGGATATGCATGGTATGTACTCAAAAAAAAAAAAGTACAGAATACCCAAGATACAGTCAAGAAAACTCAAAAAAGTCAACAAGCTGAAGTGCCTAAGGATGCCTCAGTCCCACGTGGGAGAGAGAAGAAAGCAATCACAAGTGAGGAGGGAGAGAGGGACCTGGGAGGGAAAATCGATGGGAGGGTGGTAATGGTGGGAAGAGAGGGTAACCTGATCTGGTATTGGGTGAGGTAAAAGGACTGAAGCCCTGTGGGCCACCAGAAAGAATAGAAATGGGCAACCTTAAGAAATAGGAGTTTGGGGGGTGAACCCTCCAGAAAGCACCAGAGACCTGGGAGGTGAGAGACTCTGAGTAATCAAAGGGAGAGAGACCTTAGGTGAAATGCTACTCAATAGGGAGAAGGAACTTGTAGAGCCTGCCACCAGCAAGAAGACAGGACATCAAGTGATGGATGAGGTTGCCATCCCACAGTCAGATCTCTGACCCATAATTGTTCTTGTCTTAAAGAACTGAGAAAATGGAGGGGCGCCTTAAGGAAAAGAAGGTCCAGTGACAGGCCAAAGTGGGATTCAGCTCAAGGGGAGGTTCCAAGCCCTGACACTATTACTGAGGCTATCGAGTATTCACAAAGAGGGATCTATCATGACTGCCCTCCGAAAGACCCAACAAGTAGCTGAAAGAGTCAGATGCAGATATTTGCACCCAACCAATGAACAGAAGCAGCTGTCCCCTGTTGTTGAGTTAGAGAAGGCTGAAAGAAGCTGAGGAGAAGGCCGACCCTGTAGGAGGACCAGCAGTCTCAATTAATCTGGACCCCTGAGATCTCTCAGACACTGGACCACCAAACAGACAGCATACACCAGCTGACACACATACAGCAGAGGACTTCCAGGTCTGTGGTCATTCAGAGATTATGCATCTAACCCTCAAGAAACTGGAGGCTCCAGGAAAATTAGAAGTCAGGTGGGGTGGAGGTGGGGTGGAGGTGGGGAAATCTACATGAAAACAGGGTGTGGGGAGGAGGTGTGGGATGTGGAGCAGTTGAAGTGTGGGAAGCCATCCTGGACTCCCTGGCCAGCTGGATGGAAATCTGTGCCAGGCAGTAAACAAGCCCATATTTGGTGGATGGCTCGCCCTTAATCCCTGATTGGCTGGGCAAGCCTGCCTGGTGAGGTGATGTGACCTGTAGTGATTGGTTGAAGAGTGGTTGTGGCTTGAGTGGATAAAAATGCTTGTACCCCGAGGCTCGGGAAATTTGAAGAGAGAAGCTACCTGAGTAAACTGCTTTAAGAAGAATCCGTGGTTGCGTTTTTCTTGCTGGTCTAGTTGGACGCAACATTGAAGGTTGGATGGGGATGAGGGGAATCGAACATGGAGTGTAAAAAATAAATTAATTTTTTAAAATTTAAAAAGGAATAATACAATTCTTAAAAATCAATAATAAAAACATTTATTCAAAAATAGTCAAAAGACAGGGGTTTTTGAAATAAGATATGAAAATAATCAGGAGTACATGACTGTACTCTTGTGAAGTATTAAATGAAATAATGGGCTGCATGTAAGAAATTTAGTGATATATATATGGGACTTGTTAAGTCCTCTAAAAGATAAATAAACTGTGGAGGAATGTAGTTTATTAATGTAAGCACCAATGCATTCATTAATTACACAGCAAATGGATGTTGTGTTAGCATGAAACTTTTGATGAAAGATTATATAAGCAACTATCTGGAAAATTTTGCTATAAAGAGCAAATAGATACTCCAGATCTGTAGACTATAAAGTCTCTGTTGCAGCTAATTGGTTCTATGACTATAGCATAAAAACAGCCATTAATAAATGAATATATAAAAGGTACTTCTGAGAATTCACAGAGATATTAGCTTTTCCATTTATAAATGAAATATTTTGGGGTAAATTCAAATATAATATTTTATTATAAGTACTTCTCTTTAGAATAACAAACCTATCTCTCTTAAAACATATAGTTAACTTTGAATCTAGAATGCCTTCACTATTTATTCCTTTTAAACACATGAAGTGATACTAATGCTTATAGGGCAAAAGAGAATGTCGACACCTACATCTAGATCATTTGGTTTCAGCTGAGTGAGATTTTCCAAGACCTTCATTCCTATTAATATTACTTTCATCTTACTGTACATCTACCACAGAAATTAATATCTCTAAAATGTATTACATTGTTCTGAATTCAGAATCCTTTATTAAGTATTTATTTTTCTTACTGTAATACAATGGCTAAAATATAGTAAACTTAATAAGATTTAGTTATTTTTCTTTCATCAGCTCATTCATATTTAATAGAGACATAACACAAACATGAAATCTGAATTTCCTCATAAAGGCAGCTTGCCTTGGCCTATATTTACCACAACTACTAAAATGTATGTCACCAACTAAGAAAAGTCTTTTTACAAAAATTCTAAAGAATCACATACAGAATTTCCCCCTAAAAACCACATGTGAAATAGAATCCTTCATCAAGCATATCTTGTTCATATTCTCTGAACTGTATTGTAAGCACAAAATGTTTCATGGTATGAATCTAATTGTATATTTCAGGAATCCAGTACATACCAAAGGCTACATCACCTGCCATTTTTCATCAGGGTACAACAGACAAGCTGTACAGCTTACACTGCCAAGAGAAAATAGTTCCTTCCAGAACTATATGCATCTTTCTTCCTTACTCCCTTGAGATTTGTGAACATATTCTTAAAAAAAAAAAATTCAATGACTGTTACAATAAACCAAGGATGTACAGAAAGTTTAGGTGTGCTGATATTCTCCACTTGAAGCTGATCAGTACATAAAAACTAAACTTACAAAAATAATTTAATTTGGGAGTTCTTTGCTTTATTTTAAATACATAAGTTTAGGAACACATATACATGTTTACATGTAATAACAGTTCCAAAAGAGGTCATGAGCTTGATGGAGAGTCAAGAAAGATATATGTGAAAAAAAGTATAGAAAGAGGAAAGTTAGGGGAGTAATGTTGTACTTTAATTAAATTATAATCTTAAGAAAAAGAAATATAAGCCAGGTAATGGTGTTGCACACCTTTAATCCTAGCACTCGGGAGGCAGCGCTAGGCCGATCTCTGTGAGTTCAAGGCCAGCCTGGTCTATAAAGTGAGCTATAAGACAACCAGGGCTACACAGAGAAACCCTGTCTAAACACACACACACACACACACACACACACACACACCAAAAACAATAATAACAGCAATAACAACATCTACAAACAATAACAACAAAGAAATGTGAGTTTGTTTGGTTTGTTTTGATGTTTATTTGTTTGGTTAGTTGTTGTTTTTTTCAAGACAGGGTTTCTCTGTGTAGCCCTGGCTGTCCTGAAACTCACTCTGGAGACCAGGGTGGCCTCGAACTCAGAAATCCACCTGCCTCTGCCTCCCAAAGAAATATGAGTTATAGCATTTTTTATAAAAAACATCATGAGCAAAGTTTAAAATAATCCAATTGAGAGATCAATTACTTTTCACCATTTGAGTTCTTATTACCTATTCAATATAGTACTCAAAGTCCTAGCAAGAACAGTTACACAACAAAAGGCGGTCAAAGGGATACACATTGAAAAGGAAGAATTCAAAATATCACTTTTTGCAGAATGATATGATAGTATTCTTCAGTGACCCCAAAATTTCGACCAGAGAACTCCTAAACCTGGTAAACAACTTCAGCAAATTAACTCAAACAAATCAGTATCCTTTCTCTACACAAAGAATAAACAGGTTGAGAAAGAAGTTAGGAAAACAACACCCTGCACAATAGTCACAAATAATATAAAATACTGTGGTGTGACTCTAACCAAGCAAGTGAAAGATCTGTATGACAATAACTTCAAGTCTCTGAAGAAATAAATCAATGAAGATATCAGGAGATGTAAAGATATCCAAGGCTCCTGGATTGGTAGGATTAATATAGTAAAACTGGCCATCTTGCCAAGAGCAATCTACAGATTCAATGCAATCCCTATCAAAATTCCAAATCAATTCTTCATAGAGTTAGAAAGAGCAATTTGGAAATTTGTTTGGAATAACAAAAAACCCAGGATAAAGAAAACTATTCTCAACTATAAAAGAACTCCTGGGGGAATCACCATCCCTGACCTCAAGCTGTACTATAGAGCAAATGTGATAAAAAAAAAAAAAAACAAAACTGCATGGTATTGGTACAATGACAGACATGTAGATCAGTGGAATTGAATTGAAGACCCAGAAATGAACTCACACACTTATGGTCATTTGATCTTTGAAAAAGGAGCCAAAACTATCAAATTCAGAAAAAAAAAAAAAAACCATAACATTTTCAACAAATGGTGCTGGTTCAACTACCAGTCAGCAGGTAGAACACAATTTGATATTCTTATCTCCTTGTAGAAAGCTCAAGTCCACATGGATCAAGGCCCTCCACATAAAACCAGATACTTTGAAACTAATAGAAAAGAAAATGGGGAAGAGCCTCAAACACAAGGGCACAGGGGGAAATTTTCCTGAACAGAACACCAATGGCTTGTGCTGTAAAATCATGAATTAACAAATGGGACCTCAAAATATTGCAAAGCTTCTGTAAGACAAAGAATACTGTAAATAAGACAATAAGGCCACCATCAGATTGGGAAAAGATCTTTACCAACTCTGCATCCAATAGAGAGTTAATATCCAATATGTACAAAGAACTCAAGGAGTTAGACTCTGAAGAATCAAATATCCCTATTAAAAATGGGGTACAGAGCTAAACCAAGAATTTTCAACTGAGGAATATCAAATGGTTGAGAAGTACCTAAAGAAATGTTCAACATCCTGACTTATCAGGGAAATGTAAATCAAAAAACCCTGATATTCCACCTCACACCAGTCAAAATGGCTAAGATCAAAATCTCAGGTAACAGCAGATGCTGGCGAGGATGTGGAACAATCCTCCATTGTTGATGGGATTGCAAGCTGGTACAAGCACTCTGGAAGTCAGTCTGGCAGTTTCTCAGAAAATTGGAATACTTCTAACTGAGGATCCAGCAATACCACTCCTGGGCATATACCTAGAAAATGCTCCAACATATAGGAAGGACAACTACTTCATTATGTTCATAGCAGCCTATTTATAATAGCCAGAACCTGGGAACAGCCCGGATGTCCTTCAACAGAGGAATGGATATAGAAAATGTCATTCATTTACTAAGTGGAATACTACTCAACTACTAAAAACAGTGTCTTCAGGAAATTTGCAAATGGATAGAACTTGAAAATATCATCCTGAGTGAAGTAACCCAGCCACACACACATACACACACACACACACACACAAAAAAAAAAAACACCCATATTATATACTCAGTGATAAGCCCAGAATACCCATGATACAACTCACAGACCATAGGGAACCCAAGAAGAAAGATGACCACACCAAAGTGTGAATGCCACAGTCCTCCTTGGAAAGGGGGAGAAAATCATCTAGGGAAATAGAGAGAAAGAGGGATCTGGGAGGGAGAGAGGAGAAAGAGGGAAAATAGGGTAATGGTTCAGATATGGAAGGAGATGGGAAAGAAGTATAGAGGTTCAGGATTTTGAAAGGGAGTGTATAGCAGTGGGGGAGGGGAACTAGGGTTAGAAACTAGAAAGTTCCAAATGCCAAGAATCTGAGAGGTTCCCAGGTCCCAACAGCAAGGAATTTAGCCAAAATACCCAACAAAGGAGAGATCGAACCTGTAGAGACCATATCCAATAGATAGACATGAACCTCCAGTTGAGGGATAAAGGCCACCCACCCACCACAAAAAATAATAATCCAGAATTCCTCCTGTCCAAAGTAAATTCAGGAAAAAATGTGGAGCAGACTGAAGGAAAGGACAACTAGAGACTGCCCTACCTAGGTATCCATCCAATCCGCAGACACTAAAACCAGACACTATCATTGAAGCCAAGAAGAGCTTGCTGACAGAAACTTGGTATAGCTGACCCCTAAGAGGCCTTACCAGAAGGATGTGGAGAAAGAGGAACATTCCTCCATTGCTAGTGGGATTGCAAGCTTGTACAACCACTCTGGAAATCAGTCTGGCGGTTCCTCAGAAAACTGGACATAGTACTACCAGAAGATCCAGCAATACCTCTCCTGGCCATATACCCAGAAGGTGTTCCAACTGGTAATAAGGACACATGCTCCACTATGTTCATAGCAGCCTTATTTATAATAGCCAGAAGCTGGAAAGAACACAGATGCCCCTCAACAGAGGAATGGATACAGAAAATGTGGGACATTTACACAATGAAGTACTACTAAGCTATTAAAAACAATGAATTTATGAAATTCTTGGGCAAATGGATGTATCTGGAGGATATCATACTGAGTGAGGTAACCCAATCACAAAAGAAGTCACTTGATATGCACTCACTGATAAGTGGAGATTAGCCCATAAACCTAGAATACCCAAGATACAATTTCCAAAACACAAGAAAATCAAGGAGGAAGACCAACACGTGGATACTTCATTCCTCCTTAGAATATGGAACAAAATACCCATGGAAGAAGGTACAGAGACAAAATTTTGAGCTAAGACAAAATGATAGACCATCCAGAGACTGCCCCACCCAGGGGTCCATCCCATAATCAGCCACCAAACCCAGACACTATTGCATATGCCAGAAAGTTTTTGCTGAAAGGACCCTGATATAGCTGACTTATGTGAGGTTATGCCAGTGTCTGGCAAATACAGAAGTGGATGCTCACAGTCATCTATAGGATGGAAAACAGGTCCCCCAATGGAGGAGCTAGAGAAAGTACCCAAGGAGCTGAAAGGGTCTGCAACCCTATAGGTGGAACAACAATATGAACTAACCAGAACCCCCAGAGCTCATGTCTCTAGCTGCATATGTAGCAGAAGATAGCCTAGTTGGCCATCATTGGGAAGAGAGGCCCCTTGGTCTTGCAAACTTTATATGCCTCAGTACAGGGGAATGTCAAGGCCAAGAAGTGGGAGTGAGTGGGTAGGAGAGCAGGGTTGGCAGAGGGTATAGGGGAATTTTGGGATAGCATTTGAAATGTAAATGAAGAAAATATTTAATAAAAAATGTTTTAAAAGAGGCCTTGCCAGAGCAATACAAATGAGGATGCACAAAGCCAAACATCTAACTGAGCATGGGGACCCCAAAGGAGGAGTTGGGGAAAGAACTGAAGGAGCTTAAGGGATTTATAACCCCATAGGAAGAACTATATCAGCCAAGGAGACACCCAGAGCTCCCAGGGACTAAGCCAGCAACCAGAGTACACATGAGGGGATCAGTGGCTCCAGCTGCATAAGTAGTAGATGATTGCCTTATCAGGCACCACTGGACAGAGAGTCCCTAGGTCCTGTGGAGGGTCGATGACCCAGGGTAGGGGAATGTTCTGGTACTGAGGCAGGAGTTGGTGGTCATGTGGGGGAACATCCTCAGAGAGGCATGGGGAAGATGGGAAGGTATAAGAGTTTTGTGGAGGGGAAACTGGGTAGGAGGATAATATTTGAAATATAAATAAATAAAAGAAACGATAAAAAATCTAAAAAGAATATTTATTTTTTTTAATTTTTAATATTTTTATTACATATTTTCCTCAATTACATTTCCAATGCTATCCCAAAAGTCCCCCATAGCGCCCCCCACTTCCCTACCCACCCATTCCCATTCTTTTGGCCCTGGCATTCCCCTATATTGGGGCATATAAAGTTTGCAAGTCCAATGGGCCTCTCTTTCCATTGATGGCCGACTAGGCCATCTTTCGATACATATGCAGCTAGATACAAGAGCTCCGGGGTTCTGGTTAGTACATCATGTTGTTCCAACAATAGGGTTGCAGATCCCTTTAGCTCCTTGGGTACTTTCTCTAGCTTCTCCATTGGGAGCCCTGTGATACATCCAATAGCTGACTGTGAACATCCACTCCTGTGTTTGCTAGGCCCCGGCATCGTCTCACAAGAGACAGCTATATTTGGGTCCTTTCAGCAAAATCTTGCTAGTGTATGCAATGGTGTCAGCGTTTAGAAGCTGCTTATGGGATGGATCCCTGGATACGGCAGTCTCTAAATGGTCCATCCTTTCATCACAGCTACGAACTTTGTCTCTGAACTCCCTTCCCTGGGTGTTTTGTTCCCAATTCTAAGAAGGTGCATAGTGTCCACACTTTGGTCTTCATTTTTCTTGGGTTTCATGTGTTTAGCAAATTGTATCTTATATCTTGGGTATCCTAAGTTTTGGGCTAATATCCACTTATCAGTGAATACATATTGTGTGAGTTCTTTTGTGATTGTGTTACATCACTCAAGATGATGCCCTCCAGGTCCATCCATTTGGCTAGGAATTTCATAAATTCATTCTTTTTAATAGCTGAGTAGTACTCCATTGTGTAAATGTACCATAATTTCTGTATCCATTCCTCTGTTGAGGGACATCTGGGTTCTTTCCAGCTTCTGGCTATTATAAATAGGGCTGCTATGAACATAGTGGAGCATGTGTCCTTTTTACCGGTTGGGACATCTTCTGGATATATGCCCAGGAGAGGTATTGCTGGATCCTCCAGTAGTACTATGTCCAATTTTCTGAGGAACCGCCAGACTGATTTCCAGAGTGGTTGTACAAGCTTGCAATCCCACCAACAATGGAGGAGTGTTCCTCTTTCTCCACATCCTTGCCAGCATCTGCTGTCACCTGAATTTTTGATCTTAGCCATTCTGACTGGTGTGAGGTGGAATCTCAGGGTTGTTTTGATTTGCATTTCCCTGATGATTAAGGATGTTGAACATTTTTTCAGGTGCTTCTCTGCCATTCGGTATTCCTCAGGTGAGAATTCTTTGTTCAGTTCTGAGCCCCATTTTTTAATGGGGTTATTTGACTTTCTGGAGTCCACCTTCTTGAGTTCTTTATATATATTGGATATTAGTCCCTTATCTGATTTAGGATAGGTGAAGATCCTTTCCCAATCTGTTGGTGTTTTTTTTTTTTGTCTTATTGATGGTGTCTTTAGCCTTGCAGAAGCTTTGTAGTTTCATGAGGTCCCACTTGTCAATTCTCGATCTTACAGCACAAGCCATTACTGTTCTATTCAAGAATTTTTCCCCTGTGCCCATATCTTCAAGGCTTTTCCCCACTTTCTCCTCTATAAGTTTCAGTGTCTCTGGTTTTATGTGAAGTTCCTTGATCCACTTAGACTTGACCTTAGTACAAGGAGATAGGAATGGATCGATTCGCATTCTTCTACATGTTAACAACCAGTTGTGCCAGCACCATTTGTTGAAAATGCTGTCAAAAAGAATATTTATAACCTATCACACAGTGTACTTTTGCAGGGCATTATGTAGGCTTGTGGAAACTGCATGTTCTAGTAGGTTCTATATATAGTAGTCACTAGCTTGTCAACGATATTGCTTTAATTTATACATAAAAAGCTTTGCAATGATGCTTAAGTGGTTGGTAAACCCTCAAAATTAGAACTTGCAAGCTTACAAAGCAAGTGTCAGGTCTAGATGCAGATTCATCTGTGGGTATGTAATGCATATGCAATGAATTACTTAAACAAAATCTTAACTTGTATATGTATTTTCTGCCACTTTTTAAATGTATAATGTTGCCAAATATAATAATTCTAACCTGTCTTTTGGGCAGCAATCAGCATTCAATAGGAAGTATCTATCAGAAGACATTCTGAAACAAAGTTACATGAGGACAATAACTCCAGTGCTTAGGTAGCTGCTGACCCCAAAATGGAACCCTGGGGATTAATCTGACCCTCAAATGCTAAAGAGGAGAGAACACACACACACAAACCTTTGTTTTCAGATCCCTGTTGCTTTATATCTCTATCATGTAGCCTTGGAAAATGTGCTTAAGCCATCTGAATTTTAGGTTGCTCATGTATATGACTAAGATATAGGATAGTTGTAGGTAAGCACTAAATCAATTGGATTTGAACCAAAATAGTCTTTCTAATGTTTGAGAACTGTTTTTAACCAAAGACAGCAAAGGGAACAGATGTTAGAAATCACTCTAAAAACTCCAACTAATCTGAACTCCAAACCCACTCTTCTTCCCCTCTTCCCAGACATCATCGTGCAGATTCACACACATTTCCTTATCACACATGCAAGAAAACAAAGTCATTCATGAGTTTCTTTCCTTCCATTAAAACGGACTCATTTCATAATTGGAGTGCCACTTCCAACAGCTGCTGTAACTTCCCATTTCAAATTTTCGAATCCTCAGTTTGCAAAGAAAATATAACCGCCTCCCCCTTAACTTGGCTTTCAGTTGATTCTTCTTTCATTATTTCTCCTGTGTTTGAGAGGGGTGATATAAATCAGATAAAATTTAGGTTCCAGGCTACTTCTCTGATCTGTTCTTGGTTCTCACAGCTATGATAATGTATGGTAGAGTAACAAAAGGTATGGACTAAAAGAGGACAATCTGAACTTTTGCCTCATAGAACCAATAGAGGCTTATACCTAAGATGAACTTTCAGTAAATCATAGTCTACTCTGCAAGATAAATTTCTTTTTATCATCTAAGCCTCATTAATTTGGTTAGTAAGACATGTTGACACATCATTTTCTTTATTCTAATATAAATCTAGAGAGACATACTACTTAGGGATGCTTGTGTGATAAGAGAACAGAGTGAGGAGGATCTGGCTTAGCACCTAATAAAATATAATCTGCAAGATATTGAAAACTTCTCAAGCAAGAAGCTATTGTATACTTTCAGGAGTGATTTTTTTGTTTAAAACCTCACTAGCTTCTAAGCTAATACCATCCCTTTGCAAGCACTTCAGTAAAGTTCTTCTATCTACCATGGGGAATAAAATTTGATACTTTTTTAAATTATGGAAAAATTTGATACTTTCAGAAAAGATAATATTCAAAAATATTCAAATTTCAGTTCTGTCTCAGTACTCTGTGTAATAGCATGTTTTTAAGACTCCCGACTAGAGTTTTGCTTTTCCCTCAGAAATCAGAATTCATTCATTCACTCATTCATTGATTCTCTCTAATTTAACTGGAATCCAACATTGGTTTTTATTACTTTGTTTATTGATTTAACAAAATAATTGGCTTTACTGGAACACACACACACACACACATATATACATATATATACATATATATACATATAAACATATCTATATTCCTACAAATATTATTTTTAAGGATTTTATTTTATCTTCAATTATGTATAAATGCAAAAGGGGTGGGTATGTAGATATGAGTGCATGTGTCTGTGAAGTATAGAAGAGGATGTTTGATGCCCTATACTTGGAATTACAGGTAGTTGTGGTCTGGGAACCAAGCCCAGTTCCTCTATAAGAACGGTATACTTTTTTCACTGTGAAGTCATCTCTCCAGCCCTTACTGTGTTTCAAGACTAGCATCCTTAACAATATTTAACAAATTATACACTTGTCATTTTTCAACAGTTTATCATGATCTCCTTGCTCTATGAGGCACTATTTATCATCTCCATGTATTTTGATGGTTCGTTTACTATCTTAACAACCTTATAAACATTTTCATTATTATTCAAATGTTGTAGCTAAAATGGAAACTGATACAGGGTAGAATTTATTTTTCTTTTGATTAAGAGATTATAATTATAACTATATCATTTCCCCTTCTCTTCACTCCCTCCAAATCCTCCCATACAAGCCTCTTTGTTCTCTTTCAAAGTCATGATTTCTTTTTCATTAAGAGTTTTATTTACATACATGTATATAAATATATGTCACTAAATATAACATTTTTAATCTATATAATGTTATTTGTACATAAGATTTCAGGGTTGATCATTTGGTATTGAATAATCAGTCAATCATGATGTTCTTCCCAGGGTAGACTATTTCTCCCAATCTCAGAATTCTTTGGTTGCCTATAATTCTTTGTATGAAGTTAGAGCCTCCTGGACTCTACTGCCAAACCCTAGTCATGTTAGGTTACCTACTTTTATCCTTGTTTAAGCAATTTTCTTGGTAAGACTTAATGGTGCAGCTTCTGACATTCCTAGAAGACAGAATCTCACAATAACATCTATGATCCCTTGGCTTTTACAGTATTCCAGCCCCCTCCTCTACAATGTTCCCTAAATCTTAATGACAGTAGTTGCTTACTATGTGTATCCATCTGGACAGGTTGGATATATTTTAATTGGTTAATCATGCAGAGTAGACTTTGATTTATTGAAAGTTCATCTTAGGTATACACCTCTATTGGTTCTATGAGGCAAAAGTTCAGATTGTCCTCTTTTAGTCCATACCTTTTGTTACTCTACCATACATTCTCATAGCTGTGAGAACCAAGATCAGATCAGAGAAGTAGCCTGGAACCTAAATTTTATCTGATTTATATCACCCCTCTAAAACACAGGAAAAACAATGGAAGAAGAATCAACTGAAAGCCAAGTTAAGGGGACTCCAATTATTAAATGAGTCAATGGAAACAAAGAAACTTACGAAAATCAATCTAGCAATTACTCAGAAAATTGAAAATAGTTCTACCAGAAGACCCAGATATATACCCAAAAGATGTTATACCATATCACAAGAGTACGTGCTACACTATGTTCATAACAGCCTTATTTGTGATAGCCAGAAGCTGGAAAGAACCCAGAAGTCCCTCAAATGAAGAATGGATACAGAAAATGTGGTTCATTTACACAATGAAATACTACTCAGCTATTAAAATCAAATGCATCATGAGTTTTGCAAGCAAATGGCTATTACCAGAAAATAACATCCTAAGTGAGATAACCTAGTCCCAAAAGGACATGAATGATATGTCCTCACTGATAAGTAGATATTAACCAAAAAGTAAAGTATATCCATGATACAATCCATAGACCATAAGAAGTTTAACAAGAAGGAAGACCCTTCTTGTAAGGATGCTTCAATCCCACTTAGAAGGGGGGGCAAAATAATCATTGGAGGCAGCAGGAGGGAGAGAGCTAGGCAGGAGAGGTGATGGGGATGGGAAATGGAAGACATGATCAGGTGTTGGGGAAGGATACAAGAGAGAAGCCCAGATGACCAGGAGAATGAATGGAAATATTCAGCTACTGGGGGTAAAGGGTGGGGGAACCTCTATTCTAAAAAGTCCCAGAGACCTTAGATGGGGAAGGCTCCCAGGAATCATTGTGGGTTACCTTACCCAAAATGCCCAACTGTAGGGATATGGAACCAGAAGAGACCACCTCCAGTAGTCAGACAGGAACCCCAGTGGAGGGATGGGGACACCAACCCACCTATAAAAATGTTTCCTGTCTTAAAGAAATGCAGGAACAAAAAATTCCAGCCCAACTTGGAATCCATTCCATGTGTAGGCAGCAAACCCTGACACTCTTACTGATACCATGTTGTGCTTGCAGACAGAAGCCTAATATGACTGTTCTCTCAGAGGTTCACATAAGTTGACTGAAACAGATGCAGACACTTACAACCAACTGCTGGACTGAGGTCAGTACCCATATGGAAGAATTAGGGGAAGGACTGAAAGGGCTGAAGTGGGTGGCAACCTCATAGGAAGACCAACAGTGTAAACTAACCCAGACTCCTGGGAGCTCCCAGAGACTATGCCACCAACCAATTAGCATACATGGGCTGGTCTAAAATCCCTACCACGCATGTAGCAGAGGGCTGCCTTGTCTGGTCTCAGTGGGAGAGGATGTGCTCAATCCTGTAAAAACTTGATGCCTCAGGGGAATCTGAAGGGGGGTAGTCTCTCGGAGTTGAAAGGGAGAAGCATGGGGTAAGAACTCTGCAAGGGGGCACTGAGGGCAACATTTGGGATGAAAATAAATAAATAAATAAATAAATAAATAAATAGATAGATAGATAGATAAATAGATAAATAAATAAATAAATTTAAAGACCCCAATCTAACAGTAGGTCAGCTCAGGACATAAGCTCAACCCCCAAATTTGTCCAAGTGTCCAGCCTGATCACTTGAAACTTTTAGCAGCCTCTGCCAAATTCTTAAACTGTCCCTCTTCTTGTTAAGTCTGTCTTTCTCACCCAAAGAAACAGTGAGCACTTGTAGCCAATGTCAGATAACGACGAGACAGATTTCCCAAGTGACAGGATGATCCTCTCACATCTTCTGGAGATTGGTTCCTGCCAACCAACTGGCAGAGAGAAAAAGTGACAGCAAGCCACATAAGTACAAGTATCCGTGGGTGGAAAAATGTCAGAAACAAAGAAAACTCCTTAAAATATTAAATGCAAACTCATTTACTGGGGGCTGCAGATAAAATGGAAGAGTTTGCCATCAACAGGGAGTGTGACAGTGATGAATGAAACCATTCTGGAGCTTTGAATACAAGTGGCCACTGAGAAGGAGGGGGCAGGCATTTAGAGAGAGGGAGCAGGAAGATGATGTGGGTGGGGGGAACAGGAAGAGAATGAGAACCAGTTATGTGTGGGCTGAGGCATTTTCAGTGGCAGAACAAAAAATTTAGAACTAATGTTGCTGCTGGTACTGAAAAAGCCCAGGCAGGCATCAATTCCCACCCACCCCAGTCCTCCACATTCTAAACTCAGGGAAGCCAAGGCTTCAAAGGAAAAATGAGGGGGCAGGTAGAGGAGACTAAGATGTATTTTGACAAATGCAATTAAACCTGGGTCAGTTCTCAAATTCCTAACAGATGAAAATTTTAGCAGAAGAACAATGTAATGAATGATCGAATCAGGGACTGCACAGGTGACCGGCACTCAGCCCTCCAGAAAGACTTAGAGAATTACTCAAGAAGTTCAAAAGTCACTATTCAAAGTTTCTTTCACTTCTCAGTTAAAAGATGACAGTGTTGTCAGAAATAGAAGAACCTGAATCATGGCTATGATTGAAAGACCGTGTTGAAACTGAAAGGTGCTTTATGGAAATGAGTTATTTTTCACATAATTGAAAACAAATTTGGTATAAAATTCTCTAAAACTATTGCAGGGAGAAGAAATAATACTGTGTTGCTAAAGTATTTGAGTATTTTAGTGAATATAGCCACACATCTGGTTTCACTTCACTATTTTGTTTCTCCATATAGCTTTGGTAAATCATGTCCTCTGAAATCCTTTCCCAGATTCTGAAAACATCTAGTATGCTCCTACTCATGACAAACATCCCAGAATTGCTACAGAATTGAAGAAGGGGTTAAAAGAAATATGACATAGTGTTCTACCACAATGGACTCAGAAACTGGTTAGGGAGATGATCCCAGTAAGTATGAAGCAAGGGAGACCTAATCAAGTCATTGCTTTATAAAGGCAAGCTGAGAAAGTCTTCTTGATAAATGACAAATGAAAGGATCAATAAGGGAACAAAGTCACCTCTGACTTCCAACTCTACCTACACACACACACTCACACACACACACAGACACACATACACACACACACACACACACACAAAACCACCTTCATTAACTCACTGGAGTGGCTATGGAACATATAAGAAGAGATGGGTTCTTGGCATCATTGTAGTATGGTCAATTTTAAACTAGAATTGCAAAATATAAAATGTGTTCCAAAATGTGTTGGTCCTTCCATAACAAACTTTTCTTCTTTTGACATAGAAATCCAACTTTTCTGTATTTTAATAGATTTTATTATTTATCTATGTATGTACTTCCAGGAGTTAAAGTTACCACAAGTACAAGTGCATACAGAGGCCAGAACAAAGGTGTTGGAACAGGAGTGACAGGTGATTGTAAGCCAGTTATGAGTGTTAGCAAATGAACTAGAGTCCTTTTCAAGAGAAGTGCATGCTCTTAATCACTGAGACATCTCTCTGGTTCTTATGTTTTAACATTGTTAAAAACTCATTTTATTAACTTTATGATCTCCTTCATCATCTTTTTCAAGTTCAAAGCTTCACTTCTTGTTTGTTTGTTTGTTTGTTTGTTCTTTCTGTTTTTGTCATTTGAATGGCCATCAAACCTGGACATGTATCTCAGTTTAAGAATTTATTGAACAAGCTTATATTGACTTTCCCCTATCTTCTCCCTTCCCCATCCCTCCCCTCCCTCCTTGCCTTCCTCAGTCGCTGTCTCCCTGTCTTTGTCTCTGTTTTCACTCTTGCTCTCTCTCCTGCTCCCTCCCACTCCCTCTCTTCCCTTCCCCTCTTCCTCTGGTGTGTGTGTGTGTGTGTGTGTGTGTGTGTGTGTGTGTGTGTGTGTGTGTGTGTATGCACATGTGCATGTGTGTGTGTATGTGTGTTTATGTGTGTGTGTGTTGTGTTGCACGTGTACATGTACAAAGTTCATAGGTAAACACTGCATATCTTATTCTATTAAACCTGGAGCTTACAATTTAGAGCAGCTGGCCAACAGACTCCTGGAATCTTTCTTTCTCACTTCCCCAGTGCTGGGAACACAGGGAATGTACCTTCTATATGGGTACTGAGGATCTAAATCCAGGTCTTCACACTTTTATACCAAGAATTGTGTTGTCTCATCCATTTGCCCAGCTCTTGCTCCAATACTGGGTCTACCATCTAGATTTTCTCAAGATAAATCTTATAAAATGCAGTCAAGGAGGGTCATACTTGTATGAACACTGGAGATTTTTGTTGTTTTATAGTCTTTTTATTGGGCATTTTATTTATTTGCATTTCAAATGTTATCCCCTTTTCCGGGTTCCCTTCTTGAAACCCCTATTCCATCCCTCCTCCCTCTGCTTCTATGAGGGTGCTCCCTCATCAACCCACCCACTCCTGCCTCCCCACCCTGGCATTTCCCTACACTTGGGCATCAAGCCTTCACGGTACCAAGGGCCTCTCCCCCCAATGATGCCTAATAAGGCCATCCTCTGCTAGATATGTGGCTGAAGCCATGGGTCATCCCATGTGTACTCTTTGCTTGGTGGTTTAGTCCATGGGAACTCGTGGGGGGGGTAGGTCTTGTTGGTTGGTATTGTTGTTCTTTTTATGGGGTTGCAAACACCTTCAGATCCTTCAGTCCTTCCTCTAACTGCTCCAGTTTTATCCCTCTCAGAAATGTATTCCCATGCCATGACCCTCACTATGTTATGACATTAATTCAAAATAAATATAGAGAATATAAATAGATATTTCAGATATAATTCCATGTTCTCCTTACCATAAGCTAGTTTAACATATATGTATGTGATTTGAGTGATAAATAATGGCCACATAAGATCATATATTTGATTATTTAGTCCCCTGCTTGTGAAACTACTTGAGAAGGATTAGGAGACATGGCCTTGTTGGTTTAGGTGTGTTACTAGGGTGCTTTTAAGGTTTTGAGGTTTTGAAAGCCCAAATCATTCCAGTTCTCTCTCACCCACTCCCTTTCCCTCACCCACCTCTTCACTCTCACCCTCGCCTCTTCTCTCTCTCTCTCTCTCTCTCTCTCTCTCTCTCTCTCTCTCTCTCTCTCTCTCTCTCTCCCTCCCTCCCTCCCTCCCTTCCTCCCTCCCTCCCTCCCTCCCCCTCACCTGCGCCTTGTGCTTATGGGTCAGACAAAAGCTCTCAGCTACTGCTAGAGCACCATGTGTTCCTGCCCTTTGCACTGTTTCTTGCTGGCCATAATCTAACCCTTGGAACATAGACGCAAGCCTCCATTAAATGCTTTTTTTAAAAAGTTCCCTTAGTTATAGTGTCTCTTCACAGCAATAGAAAAGTAACTAAAATAATATGATGCAGAAACCCTGAATTATATAGAAGATAAATCCACAAATCACAAAGCATCTAATATGCTATAAAAAAGGGAAAGAGCAGAGGAAATTCCATAGGTAGTTCTCTCCCAAAATTAGAAGATACCATATATTGGTATGTGTGCATAAATATACACATACAACAAAAGAATACCATGGGAAAGTTGTCCTAGATTTAACATAAATCACACAAAGTTCATGTAGGCTCAAAACCTAGAAGAAAAACATGTACCCTATCATTCCAGCCAGGCTAGTTTTCTTGGCCTGAGCCATGACCTGCGGACTATCAATCTAGTAGCAACCAATAAAAGAAAAATATAGCTCCAAGTCTGCAAAGCCCAGTGCATTACATCTTGAGTATCAGAAGCAATGGATCCATTTCTACCTCCCCTGGGGTTAGAGAAAATAGATCAGCATTTAACCTATACTGGCAAGGATGCTCCAAATATCCTTCTCAAGCACACCTATGAGCAAGACACTAACAACTTACTGTATACTGGATAAAAAAAAAATCTTTAACACCTTTATTTGTCTAACTTAAAAACAATTTATCTGACATTCTCTTTTAATTTCCACATCCTGCCTTTATCAGACTATTCTCATCTACAGACTACCTTGAACCTTCCTTATTATGTTATAATAGTCAACATGTTATGTATGGCTATGTTATATCAGTCCTTTTATCCTGAATACCCATGATTTTCACCATTTCCACTTGCCTTCTGATACCCCTGGGATCATTTTTTTATCTCTTAGCCAAAAGTAACCTCCACCTGACTGGTGTTTCCACCACATTTGGTATCTGTTTTATCACATTTAGTACACTCTGCTTTCTTTTTATACAGGATCATGTATCTCTTGTCTCTGCTTTAAAATTTAAACTCCTTGAAGTCAGGTGTCCCCTGTTAAGAATCTCAGTCCCTTATGTAGTGACCTACTAATCATTGCATATATCCTGGCACAAAGGGATTAAACATATACTGATTTATTAACTAACAGATTGTCTGAACAAAACTGTTCTATCAGACTTCTTACCTGGCATTTCTCCAATAAATATGTTGCTGCTTAGAGAACATTTTCCTCTGGATTCTATAAGGTATAATTCTTTTATCTTGTTTTCATTTTTTCAGAAAGAATCATCTCAGGTTTCTGAGAAATGACAGTGTAGTGAAAGTGGTCAAGTTAGATGGTTCAAGTTGTTCTTGATCTATGCTTCATTTTGTTTGTATTAGCTTTGGTATAAACCTTTGATTTACACCTGAAACAATACTCTGGAATTTGAGGCACAGGACCAGTCTCAATGGTAAATTATACTAAAATGTTAGCTTCCACACCGGTTTAAGCAAAATGCCAAGGAGAAATCTCTCGTTGATCTTCAGAACTGGTCTAGAGCTCCACCCCAAACCTGTGGTTTCTACAATTTTATAGTCTTCTTCCAACCACAGCTATGTTGAAAACAGGTCCATCCTCAAGAAATCGATACTCTGACTGGAGTCTGATTATCAACACACCAACAAATACTAACTGAACATTAACATCACTGTGGTGACCAATGAACAATTGGATATGGGTAGACCCTAACTAAGCACAAGTCAAATTGGACAACTGCCCAAGAAACCATGTCATTCAGGCAGCCCTGCTTCAGTGCCTGAAAGCCATTGCCCACTAAAGGTAAAACAATATGGCCATGCATTTCAAATGCAGGCATTCCACAAATCCAAGTTTGATAAACAGGCAACTTTTCCCAAATGTATAAACCAGTAGGAAAACAGGCCTCAGTTGAATAAGAAGAAATCTCAAACAATTGATGTGTCTTCATAGGCACTTTTAAAACTTCTACTGCCTTTGTCCTCTCTATATAACTCATCTGTCTTTAGAATATTTTCAGTTCCTTCACCCCCATCCCCAAAGAGCTTTCTTTCCACACAATAAAAAAAAAAGAGATATAAAAATAGATATCTTCAATAGGATGAGGTAAATGATGAGAGAGATGTAGATGCCATGGAACTCAGGGGAAAAAATTCAGTGGCCCATGAAGTTCTCAAAAAAGGTTTCAGAGGAAGTGCTATCTGAGTAGTGTGTAGGCTTATATTTTTTTGAAACCTATTTTCTTTTTCTTTTTCTTTTTTTATTAGATAATTTCTTTATTTACATTTCAAATGTTATCCCCCTTTCCTAGTTTCCCCTCCAAAAACTCTCTTACCCCTTCCCCATCCCCCTACTCACCAACCCACCCACTCAATATTTCTGGCCCTGGCATTCCCCTATACTGGAGCATACTACCTTCACAGGACCAAGGGCCTCTCTTCCCATTGGTGACTGACTAGACCATCATCTGCTACATATGCAACTAGAGCCATGAGTACCTCCATGTGTACTCTTTGGTTGGTGGTTTAGTCCCAGGGAGCTCTAGGGGTACTGGTTAGTTCATATTGTTGTTCCTCCTATGGGGCTGCAAATTCCTTCAGCTCCTTTGGTACTTTCTCTAGTTCCTTCATTAGGGACTCTGTACTCAGTCCAATGGATGGCTGTGAGCATCTACATATGTATTTGTCAAGCTCTGGCAGAGCCTTTCAGGAGACAGCTATATTAGGCTCTTGTCAACAAGCTCTTGTTAGCTTCCACAATAGAGTCTGGTTTCTCAAATGCTTGGATTTCTCCTTCTAGCCTACCATCCAGAGGTAGTGGAGAAAAGATGGTAAAAAAGACAAGGCGTTATGGACCTATTTAATAATAGGTTTTTTTGGGGGGGGGCATTTCCATTCTCCATTTGCCAGGATACCAAAAATCATATTCAATAATGTAAAAAAAAAATCAAACGCAAATCAACAGCAGCAACATGATCCAACAAAAACTTCTAGGCCTCTGCTTAGTTGACATGAGTCAGCAAGAGTGACTAGGAAACACACACACACACACACACACAACCCTCTTCGTCATGCCTCTCTCAACAAAATAAATATCCACAAAGACAAGAGGCCAACAAGACATTACAAAGCGATCTATGCAAATGCACCATCATTGTCCATTGAGTCTTATTTATACTCTCTCCAAACATCACACATCCTGCCATAGGTCTTGCCTCATCAAAAGTCTATATAAGTCAGACTTAACAAAATAACATGTGAGTCTACATCACATGAAATATCCAAAACCTTCCACTGCAGTAGTGTCTGGATATATTAACAGAAACTAGCAAACAAAGGTAGAAAGAGTATTATGAGAAAGAGCTACATGAACAAAGCCATGGGACAGCCTTTTGGGTTTGTAAGAATGTAATATATATGAAAAGATTACTGAAGGCATGTAAATATCTGTATGTCATTCAATATTACTATAGCACAAAGTATGAGGCCAAAAGGAGGTAGTGAGATTCAATACAGCAAGACATAGATCATTGTGACAGGCAGTCAGTACTTTATGATGAAGTCAACAGGGAACATTGAAGGGTTTTAAGAAGGAGAATTAAACAATCTGATTTATAAACAGGGAGCACAATGGTGGCTTTGTGAAGAAAGGGCTGTGAAAAGACAGGAATAAAAGCAGAAAGTACAATTAAAATGCTGGATAATGGCCAGCAAGATGAGGGCCAGAAAGAAGACTCAGCAGATAATGGCAGTTATCACCATGCATGATGACTGAGTCCATTTTCCAGGACCCACATGATAGAAGAAAGGACTGATTTCCACAAGATGTCCCCTGACCTCCACATGTTGTATATACACTCCAACTTCTTCCTCCCAAAATAGATGAAAGAAAGGCTAGGTAAATAAGCCTATCCATTTCTATCTTTGCTTTTCTCCTCATCTTTACCCCTTTGCATAAAGAAAGCCACTCCGTCCTATAGTCCCTTCTGCCTTATTAGACAGTATTTCTGCCTCAGAACTGGAAATACAACCAACTTGGCATGTGGATGCATTCACTATAATCACTACAGGGAGAGCTACACAGAGAACAGAAAAAGCACCCTCTCAGTAGGATGCGCTTCCTACCTGAAAAGGTCTCTGACAATCCCTTCTCACATGTCTGCTTTCTTCAGTGTGGCAAAATAATTTGAATTCAAAGAAGTGTCAACTTAACTAGAATGATAATGGGTGTTTGTAACTGAGGCAAACTAATGTTCTGTGTTTACTGCCTGTGGGAGTCCCTACTTTTACCCTTCCCCCATCTTTATAAAGCACTGATAGAGAAGTGGGGATTTTTTTCCTCTTAATTCCTTACTGTTTTCCCTTCTGCTATAGCGAGCTCCCTGTAATAGATCACTAACTGAGGAACTTCCACATTACTGGTTTTCCACCTTAGATATCATCTTTAACTGCAAATACCTGATAAAAATCACCAAGACTTAAGTTCATAACCATTGAATATATTGCTATCCAATGCTTATCAACAGAGAATCTTAACATGAAGCTGACCTCAGTACCAACTCGTTCCTTGTGATGGCAATGCTAGCTCTCATTCAAAAGTAGCTTCATCTGCCCTTGAAACTGGGTACCTAAACACAGTGTTACCATGAGAGGAAACAGAGAAACAGTTAGTTTGTGTGAATTCTTTAATTTTCATCAGTCCTCATGGAATCTATCATATTGAGACCATTGGATATTATATTCATCACTTTTGTTACTGTGATTAAATACCTCAAGGAAGGAAGAATATTTATTATTATTATTATTATTATTTCTTTGTAGACTTAAAACAACCTATACTCTGGATAAATTAATGAATCACAGAATCTACTGCTCACTCTCACAAATATACTTAATTAGCATTTTCAGGGAGCTCAATATTGCATTAGGCAAGAACCAACCATGTCCCCCAGGAGAAAACAATATAGTTGTGCAATATAGTTGTGCAACAAAGCTAGTAAAAGAAACTTGCCAACTAACTCAAAGGTGCCAACTAATATGAAGTCACAGCAGATAATAGGAGATGGTGTTGAAGATACAGCCTCAAAGGGAGTGATCCAGTAGGAAAGATTGGTGAGTTCTGAGACAGGAAAAGAGATCACTTTTATTGTTGCTGAATGAAATAAAATCTCACACTGCATGCAGCTCAGACTCGATTTAAACATACCATTTGCTAGCAATCCTGCCTCAACCTTCCCAGCACGGGGATTACAGATAAGACCCATCACCCCTCGCATGAGTTTCCTAAGAGCTACCAATTAACTGTTTGCAGTGTTGTTGGCATTATGGCATGGATGATCAAGCTCATCTATTCCCCCCAAAATACTCCTCTGAAGCAAGTCTCAGCATTAGCCTCAATTTTACACATGATGATCAGAGTGTTTAAAATTCTTCTTGCTAGCCAGGCAAGGTGACACATGCCTTTAATTCCAGAACTCATGGGGTGGGAGTGAGAGAGCAGAGGCAGATGGATGTCTGTTAGCTAAAGGCTAGGCTGGGCTATGTAGAGAGTTTCAGGACTACGTCAGATGGAGACCATGCCAGAGAGAGAGAGAGAGAGAGAGAGAGACTGCTTGTCATACCTCACATAAACTCATAAACATTGCAAGGCCAGAATTAAACTGAAATCTGCCTAACTGTATAGCCCATACTTTTATATATTTTCAGGCTTTGAAAATCATCCTAAACCCTAGGTCCAGTGAGATGAGCTGAATAAGAAGCCTTGACTGTGTTAGCAGGAATGGAAGGCATTTCCTGCACCCAAATAATACTTTCATCACCAATGCCTAGTTAATGCATATTTACTACTCAAAATTCCCATGTACCCTCTTTTTACTTTGACTATACAGACTCCATAAATTTCCCAGTAGAATTGAAAGGCAGGAACCTGTTTAGTTTTAGCAAAATTAACACAAGTTTCTAACAATATTAAAAAAAGAAAAAAGATTTTTTTTTCAGTTCAACCTACTATTCTGTTTCTATGGAAACAAGTAAAGGCAAACTGTAGGAAGTACAGCTTAGGTAAGATTCACCTTTACCCCTAGAGCTGCTAAGCTCCTTTTCCCTTTCAAATAAAGAAATGCTGCGTAAACAAGCCATTAAGACTGGGGGACTGGCGGATTGTTGGAAAGAAAGGATTTAACAATAATGGAATTAAAAGAGAAGTTTCAATTCAACAAAGTTCCTGGCCCTGTGAATTATTTTGTTAACTCCGGTACACGTTTCTTTGGTGTATTAATATGAGGCTACTTAATCTCTAGCAACCAGCTACCCTGAGGTGTGATCATTGGGTGGAAATTCAGAGGCTAATGTGCCTGAACTGAGTCATCTGCAACCTCCCTATGAAAGAGTCCAATTTCAATTAAACAGAACCTAATGGAGTAGAATCCTCAACTAATTGCATCCACTTTTTCCTTAGAATGCCCAATGATAAGATAGATTTCTGAAAACCTATCAAAGAAATTTTGCACAGGGTGTATTATATATTCAGTATTATTGCAACATGAGTTTTGAAACTTTATATTCACTATTCTTCCAATTCCTTACCTGAAAAATGCTTACTGGGAGAGTTAATTAAGATAACAAATGTGGGGTTTTCACACAGTACCTGGAACTAACTAATTTTAACATATATTAATAATCTTTTACTTTATAATGTCTTCCAAAAAACATCTTTCAGAAAGGTTTCTGTGTCAGCCCTTACCTATCTCTCAGCATCTCTCTTGCTGTTACCAAGAATAGATAGTGATTTCCGTTGTCTAAATGATGGTCCAGATACCTAGCAAGGGCTTCAATTATCCTCCAAGAGTCTGTAGCAATACTTTCAAAAGCATGAAAGAGCCAAACATTTCCAAATATTTTAGCAGTAAAACCAAAACAATATTCAAGCCCCTCTTCTCTTGGTATCTTTACTCTCATTGTCCTTATCTCTTCCCATGCAGAGATATTTAATTATGTTTCATATAGTGTACACAGTCTCTAAGACCCAGTATGTCTTTGACTCAATTCAGAAACAAGCTACATCTATGGAGTTCTTTAAGTATAGCACAATGCCCAATTAGATGCTAAATTGGCCACCACTTCCTCATGATGATGATTATCATTATTATTCCCACCACCAGACTAAGGCAAAATTGCTCCAAAGGCAAGCTGTTTTCTCTTTTCTAACACACATTGCATATTTTCCTTTCCTACCATTTTCTCTTGGATATGCAGAATCCAGAACTTTCTCTCATACTGAAGTTTGGAAAACAAATGACAATTAAAACTTAATCCAAAGAGACAAAAAAAAGGAAGAGTTTCTAGCACCATTAAAAATGTTCTAGAAGATGATCAGATCTTTCAGAACTCCTGCCATACCACCTCATATCTTCCCCATAATAAAGGGAAACATGAACTTTATTCTTTAAGTGAGAAAATTGACACATGGGAAGTTCAAAAGTTCTTACTGTGTCATTATTACCAAAATCTAGGGCAAACTAAACTAGTGGGGAGATGATACCAGTTTACCTGATCTAATTAAAGAATATCAAAATATTTACTTCAAAGATCCTCAAGGGTAATTCCAAATGTTGGAAGTCTGTAAGTCAATTCAGAAGCATGAAAAACAGAGTTCAAATTTTCCCAAAACTTCACAGAGAATATGATGATAATAAGATACACTGGATGCTATATTTTCATAGTAGAGGCTGAGAAACAACATTTTTCTTTTTGAGACTATAACAAAATACTTTGTATTAAGCAACTTAAAGAGAACAGAAAATTTTACAAACTAGATATGGTGGCACATACCTATATTCTCAGTACTGAGGTGTTTAAAACAAGAAGATTATGAGTTTGACAGTAGTCTGGATAGATAGAAAATTTGAGGACAACCAAAATTAGTAGAAAGATTATATTTAAAAACCAAACAACAAAAATCAGAAATTTCTTTTTCAAAATTCTGGATCCCAAGGAAATCTAAGATCAAGACATTGGTAAGTTGAGTGTCTACTAAGAAACCTTTTCTCTCCTTACAAGATGATGCTTGGTTTCTCTATCCTGAGGGAATGGCACTATGCCTTCACATAACAGAAGGAACAGAAAGGCACAACAAGGGAATGACAGGAGCTTAATACAATTACCAGAAGCTTTTAAAAAGGTATCCATTTATTCTAGGAAAGCAGAAACCTCATGATTTAATCTGAGTTAGACTCCATATTTTAATACCACTCCAATGGACTTCATTCAAGACATGAATTTTGAAGACCAGTCAGACTATAATAGAAAGGGAATCAGAAAGAGTCTAAAGTTGTTGTAAGCAAACAGTATATGGGAAATACTAACCATGTTTGTTATTCTTTTCCCCTACCATTTCTGTCCTCTCTTCCTCTTAGCAACTGGGAAAATGACACAAGAACAGAGCAAAACAGAGGACGACTTCATAGTTTGCTCCATAACCTACTATTCTGGGCTCAGTTCTCCTCAAATTAAAGGTCTGCCCATATGTTTTCTTTACAAATCCCCCCAAATCTATTTAATGCAGTTAAAAATCTCCAACTGGGTTTCTATCAAAACTCACTATAGGAAAAAAGATACCAAGTGAAAGCAAAACTGCATGTCTGGCCTCATGAAGGGTGAACTATTTGGATAACATATTGGACATTTCAAATACCTTCTATTTTCTGCTGAGGCAGCTGACTTGCTGAGAACATGTTCTTAGAGAAGCAAAAAAGTTAAGTGCTCTATTCCAAATCCTCAGTGGGGCAGTGAGCTTGACAGAACATCAACTAGAGGCAGCCAATTAATGTAGTTTTTACCATGACAACCAGTGCATCTTCCTAAAAAATCAGTGGGGTTCACGCATGCAAGGGGGAGAAGGGAAGAGTGTCAGAGAATGTGCTAACTTTGAAAGACTCCTTTTTGAAATGAGCCTATATTATTCATTTCCTCAATATGTCTATAAAAGGGGGAATTATTCCTGTCAATGGCATGACATTCGTTTAGCTCATGCATGTGTAGTTTCTGGATGGAGGAAAGCATCAGCAAGTGCAGGAATTTTAGAAAGAACTACAGTTACATGTACTGTTTGTAAATAAGCTGGATCAGAGGCATACGACAAAACTGATCCAAGCACATCTCTGCAAATATCACTCAAATGAGGAGGTGCAAACATTACAGAAATTTTCATCTGTGGATTAAAAGGTGTTATCTTTTTCTTTACTCATCAGTGAACAATTTTGCAGCTTTGTCATAGAAATTTACACATTTCAAATGCTCATGCTGCCCTACTCCATACCAATTCAAAACTTGATTCAATTCCCTCTTTCTCTATGAAGACTTCTCTCCAAGAATCTTTCTTTCAGAATTCTTATTAAAGAGCTCTTAATCTACAGTTGAACATTGAATTTCATGTTATTTTAAAATAATAATTGACACTTAGATTTTATTTCCCCAATGTGACTGTAATTTCTTGAGTGCCACACTATACTGACTTATAGGAGATACATATACAAATCTACATACTAATTAATTACTTGGTGAGTCCATCTTATTGAAGGTTAACTATATCATCTAGAACTATTGTAACAGTCTATAAAACTGTTCTTCTATGACATCTATTACAAATAGAGGGAAGGAGACATCAGTGGATAAGAATTAGATTCCATCATGGACTTCCTCTCTATATATTGATGAGATAATTTTAAAAATGTGCCATCTGGTAATAAGAACACTTGCTCCACTATGTTCATAGCAGCCTTATTAATAATAGCCAGAAGCTAGAAAGAACCCAGATATCCCTCAAAAGAGGAATGGATACAGAAAATGTGGTATGTTTCCACAATGGAGTACTACTCAGCTATTAAAAACAATTAATTTATGAAATTCCTAGGCAAATGGATGGATCTGGAGGGTATCATCCTGAGTGAGATAATCCAATCACAAAAGAAATCACATGATATGCACTCACTGATAAGTGGATATTAGCCCAGAAACTTAAGATATACCCAAGATACAATTTGCAAAACACATGAAACTCATGAAGAAGGAAGACCAAAGCGTGGATACTTTGCTCTTTGTTAGAATTGGGAACAAAATACCCATGGAAGGAGTTACAGAGACAAAGTTTGGAGCTGAGATTAAAGGAAGGACCATCCAGAGACTGCCCCACCCAGGCATCCATCCCATAATCAGCCTCCAAATGCAGACACTATTGTATATGCCAGCAAGCTTTTGCTGAAAGACCCTGATATAACTGTCCCTTGTGAGGCTATGCTAGTGCTTGGCAAACATAGAAGTGGATGCTCACAGTCAGCTATTGGATGGATCACAGGGCCCCCAATGGAGGAGCTAGAGAAAGTACCCAAGGAGCTGAAGGGGTCTGCAACCCTATAGGTGGAACCACAATAAGAATAAACCAGTACCCCAGAGCTCGTGTCTCTAGCTGCATATGTAGCAGAAGATGGCCTAGCTGGCCATCATTGGGAAGAGAGGCCCCTTGGTCTTGCAAACTTTATATGCCCCAATACAGGGGAACACCAGGGCCAAGAAGTGGAAGTGAGTGGGTAGGGGAACAGGGCAGGGGGAGGGTATAGAGGACTTTCAGGATAGCATTTGAGATGTAAATGAAGAAAATATCTAATAAAAAAATTGGAAAAAGTAAAAAAAAAATGTGCCATCATTTGTAGTCTAATATTGCAAGACATCACAGCTTATTCCAGAAATAATATTCTCACATCATGCCTTAATTTAATCCTTCCTTCAAATATCAGATAATGTTGTCAGGTTCTTTCCCTGTTTTTTAATATAAAGACCCCCCCATTACATTTTTCAACTATCAAAAAATTTTATCATTCCTCTTTTCACATGTCACTTTTTGCCTTATAAGTTATTTATGTATTTATTTCCACAGGCCTTGTAGACATAGAGTGACATGATAGGTACATAACACTAGTAATATCTTATAACATCAATAGTAGTTTATACTTAGTGAACATGTACTAAGTATACCATGAATGCATTTTTGGCTTAATCTTCAAGACAATTCTGTTAAGATAAATATTATTCACACATGTCAAATTTGCAGATTGAAAACTAAGACTCTGCCAGGCATGGTGGCACACGCCTTTAATCCCAGAACTTGGGAGGCAGAAACAAGTAGATTTCTGAGTTCAAGGCCAGCCTGGTCTACAAAGTGAATTCCAGGACAGCCAGGGCTGTACAGAGAAACCCTGTCTCGAAAAACAAAAAACAAAGAAACAAAAAACAAAACAAAACAAAAAAAAAACAAAAAAAAAGAAAAAAGAAAGAAAGAAAGAAGGAAAGAAAGAAAGAGAGAGAGAGAGAAAGAGAGAAAGAAAGAGAGAAAGAAAGAAAGAAAACTAAGACCCTAAAAGTGTAAATAATATATATATGGTAGGAATATATGGTCAACAATAAGTACTATTTAGAGAATGTAATGGTCAATAGTCTAACAATCATATTCTATTAATTCTCTATAATAAAACAAAAAAAGGTATATAAGACATTAAAATAAAGATTATCTTTGATTACATATTTTCTAGTTAGCATTTCTCCATGACTACTCTTCTATAAGAATCCTTAAGTTCCATCCACTGTTTGGCTGTGGGTGTCTCTATCTGTCTGAGTCAGCTGATGTGTGGAGCCTCTCAGAGGACAACTTTCCCCTGTTTGCAAGCATAACAGAGTATCATTAATACCATTGGGGATGAGTCTCAAGATGGGTCAGTTATTGGTTGGCCATTCCCCTCAGTCTCTGCAGTATCCCCCATGAGTGCATTCTTTGTAACAGGATAAATTTTGGGTTGAACATTTTGTGGGTGGTTTGGTGCTGGACCAAAAGTATTAATGCTGACCAAAGTGAGAAAACCTAGCACAAAGGCATTGTCTAATTTGTAGTCATCCAATGGAGCAAAAGACCAAGGGATAAATGCTAATAAATAACATTTCGAACAGCTTTTTCCAAAGCTCTATTAAATACCTGAGTTCAATAAATCAACACTACTAGGACAGAATGCAGTGCCCAGACACTCAGAGGCAGCTCTTTACTACCTCCTTATATCATCCTAAGTTGGCCCCCAACATAATACTGCTGACAATTTTCTTTAGCTACCCACCATGCTGACCCCCTCCAGATACTCTAGAATTCCTACCAGGTCTCTGGAGGCAATCATCCCAATCCACCTAGAATTTTTAACACTACACAGACATATCTTGATCAGGAAGCTAAGACTGTGACCATGACCAAAGCCTTGAAGAGTCTTACCAAATATTTTCTTTACTCATCTTATGAAGGAAAAAAAAAAAGGAATATGCTGAGAAACTGATTAAACTGTAGAGCCAGTATTAGTGGCTGAACTTGCCTTCAGAATATAAAGAAACAAATACAAGATCACTGGAGATCAGGCTGAAAGCAATGAAATATGCAATAAACTTAGGAAAAGGCATAAATCATGTCAATAGTGTAACTGTACAAAATTCTGGAAACTGATAAAAAAGACTTGCATAACTTTATTGATACACATCACCTTTATATACAAGTAAAACCAAGAAATGTATGACTAGATAACCAATTTGAGGATAGAAGCTTCCCACACACACAATCTAGCATGGTGGAATATCTGTTTGACAAGCACATCCCAAACAAAAATGATAATAAGAGGTTACTATATAAAAAATATATAGCAACACATTATTATATATTTTAACATAATGATAAGGAGTGACTTAGCTCATCAAAGGCAGTGCACATGGATTTGTGTTATCAATTTTTTTTCATAAATTGTGGCCAAACATCCACTTGAATTCTGTGTTTAAGTAAAGAAACTTGACCACCATAGGAAAAGGACTGAATCATACATGTCTATGACTTAAGAATTTATAGAATGCGGCATGCTCGTAATTTGAATCTTATCAAGGCAGTGTCTTAGTTAGTCTAGGATAGTTAATTAAATAGATAGCCAAAATAATCAACATGATTGTGTATGAAACATTGACTACACCATGTAAGGTATTGATAAGCTAAGAAATCCTCAATAATATCTTTCTTTAATTATTTGTTTACCTTTAGTTTCTACAACTCTTCCAAAATTAATATATACATGAGGTATTTGATTCACTTTTAAAAGGTTTTATCCAATTGTAATTTACGTTTAATTCAACCATTGTTCCTGGAATTTCTACCCCTAAAATTATACCCTTCACTTTCATGAGGAATCATATGTCCTTTGTACCTACTGTATGGTAAGCATTGTATGTAAAAGAAAGATTGCACCTAGACATGAGACATGACATAGCTTTTACATATGTAGTAATGGTGATAGTGTATACTCAAATTTTAGATTAAGGAAAATTGATAATTATAAGATCAGATTATAAATAGATTTGTTGATTCAAAGGTTTTCAAGAAAGGTTTTATAATGTGAATTTGAGTAAGTTTGGATTAGTGTAAAGTGGGAGTGGGGTGTAGTTCAACTTCTGTTATTACATAACTACATGAGTTTAGCAAGTTACTTAAACCTTCTAAACTCCACTCTGATCATATTATTATTTAAAACAAGAATAACAACATTCTTACTGAGTCATTACAAGAATTAATCAAGATCATGTAAAGGTTAAAGAACATAATGACTTACTTTCTGGAAGGTGGTCAAGGGTCTTTGTGTATGTTAATTAAAGAAACTATATATGTTCCTCTCCATTGCCCCTGTAATACCGCTACTTGTTTCTGGTTGGAAATCATTTAATCACTTTCTTAGAGCAGAACACATATGTACTTTGCTTATCAGTCCCAGTATATATGAAATTATAAAATAAAAATTCTAAAGATATTATGACAATAACTCTATTTAGCATGCATGTATGGAAATTATATGGCAATTCTTTAAATAATCATTCTAAGCAATCCATTGTTTTATTTTCATTAGTAATTTGTATATTCAAAGGTATGGTAAGTGGAGAATAAAGATGAGAAGAAATAGTAAAAGATGAAGAAAAATAAAGGAAATGGCTGAAAATTGTGAAAGGAATAGGAATAGTATATACAGGACTCAAACTTAAGAATGAGTAAATTAAGCATGAGTTTAACAGTAGTACTGAATCTGAAGAAAAACATTTAAAAAAAGTAAACGACAGGTTTCCACGTACACACTCCCTTTAGTGAATAAAATATTTGCAATGGGGAGGAGATATATCACTATACAGCTCTTACCTAGCATGCACTAAATCCCATATCCAATTCTAGCACCACATTACCCTGGGAGCTTGAAGTAGGAAAATATATTATTCTCCACCTCTTAACAAGTTCAAAGGCAGCCTGTGCTATACAATTCCCTGTCTCAAAACACATGTACACACACACACACAAACACACACACACACACACACACGTACACATGTACACATACATATACACACACACACACACACACACACACACACACACACAACCTATTTTTGGTTTTGATGGCCATATTCAAAATGATAAATTGCAGCTGGCTTGAAAAGAAGATTCAAGATATGGTAGAATTACTACTAGCCCTGGTCATTGTCTCATGTCCTTCTTCCTTAATTTAAATACTCTTGCTGTAGACATATCTGCAACTTCTACCCACAGCATGCTGGCCTGTTCTTTCTGGAAATGTATTATTGCTCACTGAGGCCTCAAATAACCCTGAGTAGAAAATGAGAAGCTGTAAAGTTTATACCATGCCAGCTAAACTCATATATCCTGTACTTTCAAACCAGGCAAGCCTAGCACAAGCCAGGTGGGAGCTGATATGTCCATAATTCAGCATTTTCTCTGTGTCTAGGGGATTTGTTTTAATTTATCACAATTACCATTGCATCTTGGGATCACTTTCCATTCACATACCCCCAGTTATTCTAAATAACATAAATTATCCTGAAATAAATTCAACCAATTTATAAGGGTGAGAGCAAGAGAACAAAAAAAGTAGGAGTTTGGGGAAAGGAATGGATGGAGAAAGAGAAGAAAGAGAAAGAGGTAGGGAGAGAGCAAGTTCATGCACAAATTAATTTCACTTTTTTTAATCTTGGCAAACCAAGCAAATAATATAAAATTAACTACTTCTGTCATTTAAAAATCCAGTGTATATATTAACTGCCAGCACACAGGCTGGCCTGTAGGAAGCAGGTAGTGGACAGTAAAGCCACCTCCTAGCATAGCTAATTAATGTGTGACTCAATTCTCTGTATGCTCTGCTCACTACATTTTCTAAGACATAGACTTCTCAAAGGCAAACAGGGTCATTCTTGCAATATAAAATCATCTTCAGATGCAAAGAGTAACAAAACAAGTCCTAAGCAAATTTGTGAGGCAAATGACTCACAGAACCTTCAGAACCTGTACCACTTCTTTCAAATTGTTACTGATCACCATCCACACAGCCTTCTTTCACAGAAGAAAACAGAAAGCTGAGGATGAGCAATGAAAATACCTTTTCCCCAACCACTTATTCTGTGGTTGGTCATAGATGTGTATTCTATCTGGACCTCATTTGAATAAACTATAAAATATTTTTTAAAATCATACTTGTTTCATAAGCATATTATGGCCAGTAGTAACAACTTTTATGTTACTAGGGATGGAACCAAAGGCTTAGCTCTTTGTCTGGCCAAGACTGCAAAATTAATAGTTCTTCCAACATAATCCAAGATAGCTCTTACCACATGGAAATTACGTAATCCTTTTGTGGAAAAAGAGTCACAATTCATTCATTAATCCCATAAACAAATAGTACATTCTAGTTTATGAATTAAAATCTGATGTTTTAATACAGAGCCACAGCAAGAATATCAAGAAATAAGAAGAATCTCAAGAGATACAATCCTGTGAGGTGGGAAAGAGGAATTTTCAAGAGTCAATCCACATTATTTGGAGATCAGAACAGAAAAGTTAACACAAGAAGACTGTGGCTTTGTAAATACTCCAGGGAACTCCAGGCTTGGGCCACAAATACATACCAACTAGGAAACTTGGGGGAGGCAAACAAACTTAGATTTTACTTTATATAGATCCTCCAGTGGCCAGACTGAATGCTAGGCTAGAGTAACTGAATCCATAGATTTCATATCCTTCAGTTATATGGACACAGAATTCATCAATGAATATCAACAAACACCGTCCAAAGTAATTTAAAGTAAGATTACTTCCTGCACAGCCTGATCTCATGGCATAAAATGGAAAGCTGAGCCTCAGGAAAAAAACTATGTTTATCCACACCACTTACTCTGTGGCCTTAGCATGTCTCTAATCTGACTCTAATTTTAATAATAATTGTGAGTAATTCAAAGGGGATTTCTCTTTGCCTTAGTGGAGCATACAATGCAGTACATAGTACACAGTACACAATACATACACAAACATACACACACACACACACACACACACACACACACACACCACATGAACAGAATAATAATTACAGATAGGTAAAAATTCCAAAACCCAAACTTTGCCCACTATTACTGAAATTCATAGATTCCACATATGATATTCTATTTCCAGAAAAATCTAAGTGTGTAGGCAAAGGAGTGACAATTTAGAAGGCTAACCCTCTCAGATAGCATATGTACATTTAGGAATGGCCATCTGGAGACAGTGTTTACCCCTCAAAGGAGTGGCTGCGATGGCAGCATTCCAGACACTGTGGCACACCAGTGGAAGCTGTATTGTTTAAACCACCTTTTAGCACATTTCACAGCATAGTGAGGCCATCTGTTCCTGCCCTACTGTTTTCTAAAGTGGTGACACTAGAGAGCTTGTCTCCATGCACATCAAGTTTTCCTGCTCTAGTCTCTTCACTAAAAATAACAGCTTTCTTGAGAAAGGGGCAACACAATTGTATTTTTCTACTCATTCACTCATCACCTCATGGTGCTCACAACAAACAACCAGTAAGGACATACAACATGCCAAACAGTATCAGAATCCAGGAGTAAAAAGACAGAATCCCTGCCATCAGGGAGCTCACAGTCTACCAGAAGGTAAACCATTAAATACTCATTTACTTGAGAGAATGATAAATACACCAGTGGAGTCATCACAGAGTAGTAAATACTCCAGTGTTTTAGGTGAGCCTAAAACACTGGAGTGACTATTGACAGAAATTATGAGCCTGACAAACCTTCTGAAAGCAGGAAACATTCAAATGATACATAAACTGTGATAGACAAAGGAGGAGAAATTGAATTTTCAGAGAAAAGCCTACCATGGGCAAAGTTATGCGTACAAAAGTCATTTATGACTGACTAATAAAGCCAGATTTCCTGGGGTCTATCCAACATGATCCACATTAGCTCAACACAGCCCAACTTACAAGAATTATCTGGGCATAATTACTACTAGTAGCTGAGTCATTTTCAAAACTATTCCACTAATTTAGCAGAGAGGTGGGAATAATCTTGGGGGAACTGGGGGAAGGAAAAACATGATCAAAATATATTATATGAAATTTTTTCAGTAAAATAAAATGATTTCACTTTAGACAATGGATTACAGAGTCTCCCTGCACAAGGAACTACAGGAAAGAGGGAGAAATAGTCTGAGAACACAAGATGTACAGGCTTCAGTTTACAATGAATTCTATAGGTCTAAGTCAAAATAAGACCATTGTGAAGTTTGGTTCACTTTGAAATTCTAGCCACAAACTGTGAAATCCTTAATTCATGCAAGCCACTTTTCTAACGAAGTCTGAAACATAAATATCAATCACATTCTTTATAGCTACCCTTGGACTGATTGCACCAACTAACTGTATGAGCCTAAGTAAGTTGTTTAAATACTCTGAGCTTTAGCATCCAATGAATAATATGTGAGTAAATTCAATTATTCAGTAAACATTTACATATTATTATAATATATTTTCCTTGTTGATATTAATTGACACAACTCAGAATCATCTTAGAAGAGAATTTCAATTCATGAATTACCCAGATGAAATTGGTATGTGGACATGTCTTTTGAGGACAGGCTTAATAGTCAAATGGTACAAGAGTGCTCAGCCCACTATGGGCAGCCTCATTCCCTGAGTAAATAATCCTGGGATGTATAGGAAAGCTAATTTTGCATAAGTCTGTAACCAAGCTAGCAAGTAGTATTCCTCTATGGTTTCTGCTTCAAGCTACTGCTTAATTTCATGCCCTGGCTTCTTTCAGTGATAGACTGTGACCTCAAAATGTAAGTCAAATTAAGTATTTCCTCCTATAAGTTGTTGGAATATTTTATCACAGAAACTGAAAGTAAACTATAAGATACTGTTTTCATTACTTTTCTGTTGTAGTGATAAGATACAATGACCAAGGCAACTTACAGAAGGGGTTTATTTGGACTTTGGTTCCAAAGTAGTGGGAAAGCATGATAGCAAAAAGGATAGTGGCTGGAGAAGGAAGCTGAGAACAAACTGGAAGTAGGGCAAGAATATGAACAGTCAGACTTACTCCGGTGACATAGTTTGGCCAGTAAGGCTATACCAACAACTGAGAACAAAGTGTTCAAATAAATGCCTATGGAGGAGGTATCTCATTCAACCCACCACAGACACTGTTATATTAGGATGATTTCCTAGACATGTTTCCTATTTTTGAAGAGGAAATAATCTAATGGCAGAGACAGATATTAAACAAGTAATTATGAGAAACATTTATTCCTTTATATTATGAAGGTAGTACAATTTTAACATCAAAGCTAATAAAGCCATGAAATATGTATATGTGAACATTCATAGATAGATAGATAAATGATAAATAGATGATTAGATAGAGAGAGATAGAGAGATAGATAGAAATGTTGACATCTCAGCCATAAATATAACTAAATTCTAAACAAAATATTCAGCAATCAAATTTAATAGTATATTAAAGATTGAATGTCACAGGATTTCATAGAACTAATTCCTCAAATATCACACTCTTTTCTATTAGCAACAACTGTAGTATATACCATATCAATAAAGATAAGAAAAATTTCTACATGACTGCTTTAGTTAGCATTAACTATGAATTTGAAACAGCTGAGAAACATCTGGAAAGAGTGTCAATTGATTACCTTCATGAAGTATGTCGGTGTATCTTTAAGGAGTTGTCTTAACTTGATTTTTAATTGATGAGGAAGGATACAGCCCATTGTGGGCTGCACCATTCCCTCGATAGGTCATCATAAGCTATACAAAAAAGCTAAGATGAGCCTGCAGGCAAACCAACAAGTAGAATTCTGCCTTGGTTTCTGATTTTAGTTCCTGCTTGAGTCCCTACACTACATCCCTCAATAATAGACTTTGACCTGGAATATTTGTTTTACTTAGTGACGTATAAGCCAAATAAAACTCTTCATCTCCTAATTTGTTTTTATTGTAGTCTTTATAACATCAACAAACCAAAAACAAGCAAACAAACAAATAAAAACCAATGGTGAACAGATAAAATCTGAATGTTTCCCACCAAATTTATCTTTTGAGCTGAAAAACCAATATAATAATGTTAAGAGGTGAATCCTTTAACAGGTAATTCCATTTGGAGAAGATTGGTAGAGGACTGATATACACATAAGAGAGGTATAAATTAATTGCCTTACTCTTCTGCTAAGAGTACAGAGGAAAAACATATTACATTGTAAGTAGAGAATGTGCTTTTTTGAGACATTGAATATGTTTGTGGTTTTATCTTGGACTTTCCACCATCCAAAATTCTTAGAAATAAAAATTCTATGGTTTACAAAATATCCAAACTAAAATATTTTGTTATAGCAAAATATTTTAAAATAATTTAAAATAGACTAAGATATCATCTTAATAGATTTTTTTCCATAAAATACTAATAAATGTAAAAACTAGATAGATAATCACACAGACTTCAGATCTTCTGAACTAAGTGAATTGTTCAGGAGACATTATCTCTGGAACTGTCCCAGTTATTGAAGGCACTCAGCTTTCCAAGATAAAAGCTACACTGCTGTCAGCTGCCATCTTATTATTCCTGTGCATAGACCTGCATCAAAGATTTTCCTCTTCTCTGGTAGATTTCGTGCCCTAGGGGCTCAACCCACTGTTAACTCCTTAGAACACTGTTCCAGCTCCACTAGGAACTTTATAAGTGCCAACCCTGTTCATTGAGCTACATACAGAACTTCTTGTATGGAAGAAAACACCACGGTTGACCCAAGACTGTACTGCTTGTCTGAAGACCTTGATTGAACTGCATATCAAAAGCCCAAACATTGGTATAAATGTCTCTTTTCTTATGTTTCCATGAAGGAGACTTGAGGAGAATAGACCCGATAGCATACTGACCCATTATTTTAAAAATTCTATAAAGGATACTCTCATATACACTGAATATATTTGGACACTGAGGATCAAAGCGACAAGTGACTATGGTCAAAATGTTCTTCAATGGCCAAGATCTACTGTTACCTATGTTTCACAGTCATGGGATTTTTTTCCACTGAGGAAGTTCACATAGTTGGACAGAAGCCTAGGCAAAAAACAACAAAAACCTTATGAACTTATCCTGTCCAATTTCCTAGCTACCACTGAGAAGGCCTTTTAAGCCAATAGTAGAGGCTCTTCTTGGGCCATGCTCTCAGGTCTCTGGAATAACTGCATTAACCACCTGAGGACTGTTTTTATTTATTTATTTATTTATTTATTTATTTATTCTCTCATATATTATATCTTCCCCACAGTTCTCCCTCCTTCCTCACCCCCCAACCCCCTTCCACTTCCCCTCTTCCTTAGATCAGCTCCTCCATTTCTCTTCAGAAAAGGGAAAGAATCCCAGGGATATCAACCAAACGTGGCATATCAAGTTGCAATAAGACTAGACACATTCCCTCCTATTAAGGCTGGGCCTAGGTCAGATCCATAAAGGCACCCTGGTGGTTGGTTCAGTCTCTGGAAGCCTCTATATGTCCTTGTTAGGTAATTATCCTAGCCCATTTTGTTGTTCTGTCCTTGACCACTCTGGCTCCTATAAGCCTTTCTCTCCTTTTTCTGCAGGATTCTCTGAACTCTGCCTACTGTTTGGCTGTGGATCTCTGTATCTACTCCAATCAGTTGTTTGGGGAAGCCTCTTGAATGACAATTATGCTAAGCTATGGTCTATAGGTATAGCAGAGTACCATTAAGGGTCATTTTACTGCCTTTGTTCTTGCTTGTGTTTGGTTCTATCATAGGTCTTCTGGCTATTCAGCCTCTGGTTCCTGGCCCTTCAGACAGTGTCAGGTATAGGCTTCCTCTCCTGGCATGGGTCTTAAGCTGGACCAGTCATTGATTGGCTACTCCCACAACTTTTATGCCACCTTTTTACCCCAGCACAACTTGTAAGTAAAATAAATTGTAGATCAAACATTATGTGGCTGTCTTGGTTCCAAATCCCTTACCTGAAAGCCTTGTCTTAGTTAGGGTTTTACTACTATGAACAGACACTATGACCAAGGTAGTTCTTACAACAACAGCATTTAATTGGGACTGGGATACAGGTTCAGAGGTTCAGTCCATTATCATCAAGATTGGAGCATGGCAGCTTCCAGGCAGGCATGGTGCAGGAGGAGCTGAGAGTTCAACATCTTCATCTGAAGGCTGCTAGGGGAAGGCTGGTTCCCATGTGGTTAAGAGGAGGGTCTCATTGCCCAACCCCACAGTGACATACTTCTTCCAACAAGGCCATACTTCCTAATAGTGCCACTCCCTAAGCCAAGCATAATCAAACCACCACATCTGGCTATAGAAGATGGCTGCTATAAACTGTATCACCCACTTCTAGGAGTTTTCCTTAGGGTCACCCTCATATATCTCTGGGAGTTTCCACTATACTATGGTTTCAACTCATCCCAATATGCCCTCTAATTCCATGAATTTCTCCTAGTAGTCTCTCCTGTCATCCTTCCCAACCTGATCGCACCCACTACACCTTCCCCCAAACGACCCAAGAAATCTATTCTATTTCTCCTTCCCAGAGAGATCCATTTATCTCTCATTGAGCCTTCCTTCTTACTTAGTCTCTCTAATTCTGTGGATTGTAGCATGATTATCCTTTACTTTATAGCTAATATCCACTTATAAGTGAGTATATTCCATGTTTGTCTTTCTGGGTCTGAATTATCTTAATAGGGGTGGGTTTTTTTTTTAGTTCCATCTATTTGCTTGCAAATTTCATGTTATTTTTTTCTTTAATAGCTAAATAATACTACATTTATGATTATACCACATATTCATTAACCATTCTACAGTTGAGGGCAATCTAATTTTTTTTCCAGTTTCTGGCTATTATAAATAAAGTCACTATGAACATTGTGGACAATATGTCCTTGTGGTATGATGGAGCATCCTTTGGCATATGCCCAGGAGTGGTAAATCTGAGTCTTAAGGTAGATTGATTCCCAATTTTCTGAGAAACCTCCATATTGATTTCCAAAGTGGTAGTACAAGTTTATACTTCCCCTGAAAATGGAGTGTTCACCTTGTTCCACATCCTTGCCAGCATGAGCTATCCCTTTTGTTTTTTGTCTTAGCCATCTTGACAGGTGTAAGATGGAATCTCAGGGTCATTTTGATTTGTATTTCCCTGGTGGCTAAAGATGTTGAACATTTCTTTGAATGTTTCTCAGCCATTTGAGATTATTCTGTTTAAATCTGTTTAATTTAATTATCTGTTTAAATCTGTACACCATTTTAATTGGATTATTTGGTTTGTTGATGTCTAGTTTCTTGAGTACTTTATGGTATTTTGTACATTATTCCTCTTTTAGATGTGGGGTTGGTGAAAATCTTTTTCTACTTTGTAGGCTGCTGTTTTGTCCTATTGATAGTGGAGGAGTGATATTTCTTACAGGATTCCACGTGACCTCCAAATTCTAAAATTAGTTTGGCTATCCACTCCCTTAGATTCTGGAGAGAATCCCATCCTCTCATGGAAGATACTAAGATTTGTAACCCTTCTAAGTGCAGAAACAAGAGCACCATGCTCTCAATGGTATCATCAGCTGGGTAGTCTTCAGAACATGAGGGTATTTAAAGTGACTCTAATCCTCAAGCAGTTAAAGAGCTTAGGTGGATTCCATCATACAGGAGAACTGCTCGGATAACTTCTTGGAAAAACTACATTTAACCCTCTATGAAATCTGGCCATATTTTTTTATATTTTTATCACACAAAATCTGGCCCAAGCTTTTCTTTCCTGGGACAGGTATGTTCACACTAAGGCTGCTGCCTCTAAAGGTCCTTCAATCTAGAGAAAGAGGAAGACAAGTGAATGAATACATATGATACATTGAGTGGTAGATGTTGTAGCACATAATAAATGCCCACTGAAATGAGAACAAAGTAGGGAGCCCATGGATGAAACCAAAGTAAATCTGCAAATAAATCAGAAGTCCTTGTGAGAACACAGATGGAAATAATTGCATCTGTGCATTGAAGATAATGTTTTAGCTCAAGCCCAAAGGATTGATAGGCAAAGAGTGAGGAGATATATTCTATGGAGTAAAAGAAAAATCCTGGAGGAGTACTTTGGTGGTGTATTTGTATTAAAAATCTCTCTCACATTTTAAGAGACTGAAACTTTTGCAGAGTTAATAGTACATTTTGAGATCTCTTAAGACTGTAGTGTAGTAAGCCTGTTTGTTTAACCTCCCTTTAAGGGAACAATATATCAACCGACCATACTTGCCTTGGATTTCCTGTGGAAACAACATTTACAACCCAAGCTAATATGTAGCATCAATCTCAAATTATGTACTCTTTTGTGAACCTGTATGCATGTTATCATAATCATTTTCTAAAAATAGAAAAGATAGGTAGAAGTAGAGAGTAACCTTATAAAATGAATATCCCCTGAATATAACAAAGATTTTGGTTGATAAACAATTATGTTTCTATTATTGTTTTATATCTGTGTCATCCAGGGCTGATTCCCTAATCTCTTGCAAAACTCTCTTAATGTTTTCTGTAAACTACCCCCATCAATCCTAATTTGATGCTTTCTATGGTACACAGTAAAAGAAAGCAAAATCCTTTGTTAAGGACAGATACAAGGACAGATTCACAAGACAACCTTTAGGAAGGCATAGTTTTAGACTCACACGACAGACAGACAGACAGACAGACAACAGATACATGGACAATGAAGTAGAGAATTCAAATCTGTGCTTGTTCCTGGATAACTGATAGAAGGGAAAATACCCTGATTTCTTTCCTTAATGTAGCAACAATGCATTATTGGTAACACTGAGAATAATACTGATGCTTTCAAACTGATGCAGAACACATAGGGTAGGTTAAATAAAAACCACAGTTTCTAGTGCAAAGCTAGGGGAGAGAGGGACACGGGATGGAGGGATCAGTTGGCCCATCTCTATAAGGATCTCACTCTGCCTCATTTGCTCCATTCTCCTGTGAGACAATTCTACTCATTCCATACAATGCACATATTGCTTAGAGACAGTGTACTGGCCTTTTGAATGACATTTTCAGGCCAGTGTTGAGCCCAGTGGGACATTGAGAATAAAAACACCTCTAATAACTATTTGAAGATTTTCTTCCTTGGCTAGTTTATACAATAGCATATACAACAGCAGTGTCCTTCCTCAAGAAGAAGTTAGTCGTGTCCTGTAAGCCAAAGTTTTGCCTGGACTTTACACACTTTACATACTACTTTCCAAATTTGGCTTGCCAACTTCCTGCAGGTCCTGGCTATGGGATTCCTAGCTAAGCACAGCATAGCCAGAATTTGTAAGCATGATTGAAATCTCTTCTCTCACAGACTTTTTCAACCTTGGAGATATACATGTATCCCTGTCCCATACTAAAGACTAAATTTCATGGCATAAAGCCCTGAAAATAGAAAGAAGTGGAGCCAACAGATAAATACAAGACATAATTGTTCAGGAAAGAATGTAGGTGGAGGTGTTTCCCTAATTGGTTCTTGAATTTGTCAATAAATGGTGGAAGCCAATTTCTAGTTGAAGGGGAAAAGATGGACTTCCAGGTCCCAGGAAGAAGGAAAAAAAAAAGCAAGAAAGGAATTTCAAGGTAGGCTTTGAAATGGGAGCGTGCAACCACCATGTAAAATCTTGGGGGACTGAACAAGGTGGCCTCTGTCACAAGTGGATGGCTGGAATAGACTAGCTGATAAGATTAGGGCAGGAAATTCTCTGCCCAGTCATTATCTGGCTAGTTTTAAAATATTAAAATTGTCTAATGTTCTCCATCTGAAGAACAAAGGTGGGCAGAGAAAGGGGGCAAGTTATTGGTGGCTTGGCAAAGCTAGCCATGAGAAACTGCTGGAGTATGGACAGCAACTCCTGGACTCCCCAGGTTGGGGGATGGTTGTGATCAAAACTAGGGGAACTGGGAGGAAGAGATAATGAGGTAGAGCACAGGCTGGTGGGAGCATAATCTCAGAACTTAGCCAGGAACTCAAGCAAAGCTCTCAAGAAAGAGCAAGTATGTTTTTCAAAAGTACATGCAACAACAACAACAACAAAAAGATGACACTCAGCCCCACATCTGAAATTGTGTACTCCACTGTAGAAACTATGTCAGAAAACAAAATAATCAGTTCAAAGAAAAGAAAATTAATATAATAAAGAACGAGTTTGATTTCAAACTGCTACCAATCATCTTAACTAATAGGGAACCAAGAGTACTGGTTCCATAAAAACTAAGAATACTATTTTGAGAATTATTATCACAAAGGTGCTATATTAATAATGGTTGATAACTCATAACTGTTAGTATTATTTGGTATTGCTACTTCTATTATAATTATTGTTAAAGATACACACAGTGAAAATTAATACTAGAGCATGGCTGAGATTAAAGTTGAAAGCACATCCAAGAAAGCCTTACTTGTTACATTAAAAAGATAACCTTGGCAACTAGTGATAGAATTCAGTAGTAGGAAATGTGTTGACCACTGAATTACAAAGATCTGGATTTGATATCTAGCACTGAAAAAAAAAAGATAACACATAATCATTTATATGATCCTGAACCACTCATTTAATTTATCCTCTTGTCATATATGATACAGATGAATGAAGAGTTAAAGAAGAGCAGCTACATGGGCTATCTGTACTAAACAGTGTTTTGACTGCTCTGTAAAGATGTGTTGAAGGGGAACAAGGGTATGGAAATCTGATAAATCAATGAACTATTTATTATAACATGAACACAAGGTAAAGAAAAATGGCAATTTGAAATGCAGTCATGGCACTGAAGATAGAAATGAACAGATGTATACAAAGAAGGCAAAATATCTGTGACTTTCACCAGGTAATACACTAGAAAGCAAACAAAGTGTGGAGAAAGTAGAGTCAAGCAGGTTATTCAATACCTTATGGCTATGTTAAGAGAAAGAAATATGCATTTATTCTAACAATGGAAAACCATTAAAGGACTTGATTAGGCATTAGATATGATCAATTTTTTATTTTACAAAGTTCTTTAAATGTCTATGTAGACAAAACTTTAGAGAAAAGCAGAAGTTAAGACCACTAATTTAGGCAACTATTAAAATTATCCAGAGGACTGGGTATGTAACTGTAGTTGTTAAGGTCCTTGCCTCCTGTGCACAAATGCCTGTGTTTGATAGCCAGCAACACACAAAGCAGAGGTGGTGGCACCTAACTGTAATCCCAGGATTGGGAGACTGAAGCAGGAAGCTACCTGTGATTCTGATGCCACCTCTACTACAGTGTGAGACCCTGTCTGTCTTATTTCTATTGCTGTGATAAAATCTCAGGACCAAGGCAACTTAGAAACCATTTAATTGGGAGCATAGCAACAGGAAGGGAATCACTGGAGCACTATGAGAGAGGAAGAGAGAGAGAGAGAGAGAGAGAGAGAGAGAGAGAGAGAGAGAGAGAGAGAGAGAGAGAGAGAGAGAGAGAGAAGAAGAAGAAGAAGAAGAAGAAGAAGAAGAAGAAGAAGGAGGAGGAGGAGGAGGAGGAGGAGGAGGGGAGGGGAGGGGGGAAGGGGGAGAGGGGAGAGGGGTTTTCGAAAGAGGAGAGAGAAGAGAGAAAGAGGGAGAAAGAATCAACCTGGGAGTAGTGTAGGCTTTTAAAATCTTAAAGAGTGACACATCTCTTCCAACAAAATCACATATCCTAATCCTTCCCAAACAATTCCACCAACTGGGGACTAAGTATTAAAATATGTGAGTCTGTGGGGATATTCTCATTCAAACCACCACACTATCGAAAAAGATTCAGTGAAATAAACAATTAGTAAATAAATATTTTAAAGGTTCCAGGAAATAACTAAACTCTCTTTAGTGTATTATTTAGGTGGGCAGCCATTTACAAATAGAAAAACTAAATTATTTGAAGAAAAGTAGATTTCAATGGTAAGACTGGAGACTTGGTTTTTTACAATATTAGCATATTTTCATATAGTCATCTTAAGATATAGAGGTGGAGAGAATGACAATTATTCAGCTAAAATACTCATTAGGGTTCTTCCTTTCTCTCCTTTCATTTGCAGTTGCTCTGAAGATAATGGAAGTCTTTAGTAGAGTACCTGAACAAAACCATTCTCCTACTTTGGAAGAAAGGACAAGATCTCACTCTTTAGCCCAAACTGTCTTTGAAATCATAGGAACTTTTCCTGATGTTGGGATTATAGGCATAGGCTACCACTTGTGGGCCATTTTCAAATTTGTATCTAAATCAAATATAGCATTTTAGGATTTGGCAATGAAAACACTTCATAATTAGATAATGGCTTAGGAAAACCTAGACTTAGATCCTAGATTTGTTGATGACTATCTTAAATTGAAGTCCTACTTTTAGAATACACGTAAGCTCTCTTTAAAAAAAAAAAAAAAAAAAAAAAAAAAAAACGAATTGGCAAGTTCCTGCTTAGTACATAATGGAACCTTAGATACTTAAGCAAACTCATTTTACACGCACAAACTCATTTTACACTTGCCTGAAATTGTTTTCCTTTTCGGAGTCACAAATAAAAATATCCTGGGTGCTTGGTTGCAACTTCTACAATACCAAGCATTTTATTTGACCAAAGGCAAAAATGACATAAATAAACATCAAAAGATATCTTAAATTTAATTGATATCTTTAAAAAGTGGACTGTATAAACTAAATTACCTTCCTATGATTGAGAAGATGACAATGACTCAAAGAACCTTCCAGGTAAAAATCTCTATCACTTTTTTTCATTAGATATTTTTTCCTTTACATTTCCAATGCTATCCCCAAAGCTCCCTATACCCTTCCCTCTCCCTGCTCCCCAACCCACCCACTCCTGATTCCTGGCCCTGGCATTCCCCTGTACTGGGGCATATGATCTTTGCAAGACCAAGGGCCTATCCTCCCATTGATGGCCAACTAGGCCATCCTCTGCTACATATGCAACTATAGACACAGCTCTGGGTGGTGGGGTACTGGTTAGTTCATATTGTTGTTCCTCCTATAGGGTTGCAGAACCCTTTAGCTCCTTGGGTACTTTATCTAGCTCCTTCATTAGGGGTCCTGTGTTCCATCTCTATCACTTCTTAAAAAAATTGCTAAGTAAACCATGCTCATCATAACACTCCCAGAGATATGTTACAATCAAAGGGTTCCAAAATCTGCATTGAACAAAAGATACACATCTCTATGACATAGAGAAGAAAGTAACAAGTGACATTTACATCCCTATTTACACCATCTCTACTGAGCAACATAATAACCTCATACACAAGCTCATTTTACACTTGCACCTCGTTGTCTTCCTTTTCCAAACAGGGTACAAAGTGCTTTCACAGATGCCTCTCAAAATGAGCACTGAGCAAAGCTTCCCTTTGCACAAAAGCTTATCCACCCCTTAAAAGACTAAAATTAGAAAAGGCATTGTCTGTCACAAAAATGGAAGCAATGCTGCCAGCCCATTTTGCACAATTCTTCAAGGCAAGCATAACTGCCTTTCCTCAGCTTCCTTGAGAGATGACAATCTGTGAAATACATCAGGCTACCAAGCCTCTAATTGGTCCCTTGGAAAGACCATTTTCTCACCATTAACTTTAGGCCATACAGGGAATCAGACCTATCACAATCTCTCTCCCTTATCGGAAGACAGTAACTTCTGTTTCTTCTATTTGTTTGCTGATGTAATGTCAGCTATGCCTTGGGAAATTGAGAATTTTCCTTTTCTCTTTCATCTGGGGCATTTTAAAATTTCTCTAGTGCATTTATGTTCCATCCAATAACTTGGTGAGAAAGACACTATGCTGACCTGAGAGACACATAGTGATTTCTTGTATGAGGGCTGTTTACTAACCATATAGCCCTGGACAATGATTAATAGTTCTGAGTTTTCCTAACTATATACAAAACAACCACACACAAAATCTATTCTACCTAACAGAGTAATGATAAAAAGCAAATTAAAGCCAGACGGTGGTAGCACACACCTTTAATCCCAGCACTTGGGAGGCATAGGCAGGCAGATTTCTGAGTTGGTGGCCAGCCTGGTCTACAAAGTGAGTTCCAGGACAGCCAGGGCTATACAGAGAAACCCTGTCTCAAAAAAAAAGAAAGAAAAAAAATAAACAAACAAAAAAAGCAAATTAAATCCTGTGACAATTGTAATGATTATGTTAATAAAAAGCCCAAAGCTCATTTAAAACCATTTCACAAAATTTATTATTTCATTTAATTAAATATGAGCACCATGAAAATTATAGAAAATATTAAGGTAGGCATATACACATGGCTACCATTTCTCAAATCAATCAAGCCCAAGAGGCATTGCAAAGCTCTTTAACGTTTTTACTGCACCTGTTCATAAGTTTATTTGTAATACTTTTGTTCTTTTCAGTATGATTTTGTACTTCTACTATATTTCATGAGGATAAAAAAAACAGTCTTTTACAAAGAAATACTACATTTAAAGATATCCATCTAAACAATTCTGATTCTAATTTATTCACTTATCAATATCCATCTAAAAAATTCTGATCCTAATCTATTCACTTATCGGATGCTCACAGTCAGCTATTGGATGGATCACAGGGCCGCCAGTGGAGGAGCTAGAGAAAGTATCCAAGGAGCTAAAGAGATCTGCAACCCTGTAGGTGCAACAACATTATGAACTAACCAGTACCCCGGAGCTCTTGACTCTAGCTGCATATGTATCAAAAGATGGCCTAGTAGGCCATCACTGGAAAGAGAGGCCCATTGGACACGCAAACTTTATATGCCCCAGTACAGGGGAATGCCAGGGCCAAAAAATGGGAATGGGTGGGTAGGGAAGTGTGGGGGGAGGGTATGGGGGACTTTTGGGATAGCATTGGAAATGTAATTGAGGAAAATATGTAATAAAAAATATAAAAAAATGTATTCACTTATCTACAGTTTTATCTTATATATGCACATTGTGTTACTAAGTTATAACATACAGAAATAATTTATGGTCCTATTCATGGAGTAAAACATGCCAAAAAATGGAAACCTATCTCATTGATTCTCAAATAATAGCAGTACCCAAAATCAGAAAAGTTATTTGATATCAATAAGCACATTTAAAAATACTTAATTAGACACTAATGATTTCTTACTGTCTTAGTCAGGGTTTCTATTCCTGCACAAACATCATGACCAAGAAGCAAGTTGGGGAGGAAAGGGTTTATTCGGCTTACACTTCCATGCTGCTGTTCATCACCAAAGGAAGTCAGGACTGGAACTCAAACAGGTCAGGGAGCAGGAGCTGATGCAGAGGCCATGGAGGGATGTTCTTTACTGGCTTGCCTCTCCTGGCTTGCTCAGCCTGCTCTCTTATAGAACCCAAGACCACCAACCCAGAGTTGGTCCCACCCACAAGGGGCCTTTCCCCCTTGATCACTAATTGAGAAAATGCCTTACAGTTGGAGATCATGGAGGCATTTCCTCAAATGAAGCTCCTTTCTCTGTGTTAACTCCAGCTGTGTCAAGTTGACACAAAATTAACCAGTACACTTACCAAATATTTATATTTTCTTCCTTTGCATTATACAGTAGAATAATGCAGTAGAATTACCTTTGTGACCCATATCCATTTGTCACCTTCACTTGCCCTAACACACCATATACACTGTGTATGTTCATGCAACTAGTTTCAGGCAACCATATATGAGTGGAGACTACACATATCACTATTTGGATGGAATCTTTAAGAACCAGAACATCATATACTCACTATTCGTCTGTTAAAATAACCAAAAATGATCATGGTCATAGTTACTGTGTCAACAAGGTACTGGAGTTTTGATGGCATAGTCAATAGTTATAGTCTATAGTGAGAATGAGAAGTGACCTTTTGTTACTGATATGCCCTATAAATGGAATAATCACATGTGCCTTTTTTCTAGTACCTTTCATTTGGTACTTTCATTTGGGAATAAAGTTCATTTAAGCGACAACAGCACATTCTTTTTATGGCTAAACAATAGTTAAATATCATATTATGTGAATATGTATGTATATCTACATATAAATATATACACATAAACCCTGTTTACCCATTGATGTTCTTTTGATCTGTGTCCTATGAACTAAGTCTGGACTTCAATAGCAATAAAAACATCAGAATGCCCATTTACACATGGAAGCTGAACAATGCTCTACTCAGTGATACCGTGATCAAGATCTATTTATTTTGATCTATTAAAATAAGGTTATTAAGAATATTTCTACATAAAATTTCTGTAGAACTGTATTTTTATTTCTTTTAAACATATATATCAGAGAATAGAATTGTTTAGTGTCATATAACCATCTTTAATTTTTGAGTAAATGTCATACTTCTTTTCAGCACAGGTGACCAGTTTTATATTCCTATACATAATATATTGAGAGTTTCAACTTCTCCATGTTATTGACTTTTTATTTTATTTTTTAAATTTTATTATTGGTTTGTTGAGACAGTTTCTCTGTGTAACCTTGGCTGTCCTGAAACTTACTTTGTAGACCAGGCTGACTTCAAACTCAGACATCTACTCGCCCCTGCCCCTCCAAGTTCTGGGATTAAAGATGTGTACAGCCATTCCTGGATTCTTGTTTTTCTTATTATAGCCAGTCTAGTAGGTGTGGAGTTCTATTTTATTATGATTTTGATCTGTAGGCACAGGACACTATTTATTCTAAGAGAAATATTTTCGTGTAAGTTCATAAATTTAAACAGTTTCCAGAGCTAGACAGCATAAGAAAAAAATGTGTTGAAATTAAGATTTTTCCAAGTAAATTTTTTCTCCTTATTTTTTTTATTATTTCAATGCATTTTATATATATCTTAATAATATTGAATATTTTGAGAATCAAAGAATACATCTAAACTTTGCTCAACTCTTATACTTATATCCTTTTTACCCTAAAATATCATTAACGTGTATTGAATAATATTTATAAGTGAGGATCCAATGTCTAATATTGAGTGCTTAATTTTTTTCAAACCATACAAAGTATTTCTAGAGGCACTCTGAGCTATAACTTTTCCTCTTACTATTGTTTTCATTTAGTCCCATAAGTTTGGGTATGTTTTGGCTTCATTTTCAAAAATTATTTAATTTCTCTCTTTATCTCTTTCTTGATCACATTATCATTGAGTAGAGCGTTGTTCAGCTTCCATGTTGTATTAGTCAGGGTTCTCTAGAGTCACAGAATTTATGGATAGTCTCTATATAGTAAAATAATTTATTGATGACTTACAGTAGGCAGCCCAATTCCCAACAATGGTTCAGTCGCAGCTGTGAATGGAAGTTCAAGGATCTAGCAGTTACTCAGTCTCACATGGTAAGCAGGCGAAGGAGCAAAAGCTAGACTCCCTTCTTCCAATGTCCTTATATTGTTTCCAGCAGAAGGTGTAGCCCAGATTAAAGGTGTGTTCCACCACACCTTTAATCCCAGATGAGAGGTGTAGCACAGATTAAACGTGTGTTCCTTAAACTCGGAGATTTAATCTTCCGGAATCCATAGCCACTATGGCTCAAGATCTCGATACCAAGATCCAGATAAGGATCTCCAAGCCTCCAGATAAGGGTCACTGGTGAGCCTTCCAATTCTGGATTGTAGTTCATTCCAAATATAGTCAAATTGACAACCAGGAATAGCCACTACACATGTGTAAATGGGCCTTCTGATGTTTTTGTTGCTATTGAAATCCAGACTTAGTTCATAGTGATCTGATTGGATGCATGGAATTATTTTACTCTTCTCCCAAGTAAAATTTTAACAGTAAACATGTGTAAGTAGATCCAATAAGCAAATTGTTCAAATTTATAGGCCGATACTTTATATGTAATCTATGACATTATTAAATAAAATGAAGCAACTCAAAACTGCACAAATTGATTTAAGTTTTTAAAAAGATGAGAGACAGAAAAATGGTGAGGAAAATGAAGGAGAAACGAAGTTAACACAAGAAAGTATATAAACAGACATTTGTCAAATGTAGGGCACATATGGGCACTTTGAAAATAAAAGTGAAATATACATAAAGTTCATCTTGAAGAATAGGTTATACCCTGCTCCAAGTTATACCATGTTATATAATATATGGATGTTTTGGGGATTGTTTGAAAGAAGGTCTCACTATACAGGCCTGGTTGGCCCAGGACTCACCTTTTGATCAGGCTACTCTCCAGCTCAGAGATCACCTTCCCCTAGAATGCTGGGATTAACTGGCCTAAAACTGTGTTTTGACCCAAAAGAATGCATTTTGCAAGCAAATTGTGGCTCCATTTTGAAGATGGAGAATAACTTGATACCTAGGTGTACTTGTCAACATCACTGTCTGTGTGGCACCATCCATGAAGGACAAAGTGATCAACTGCCTGTGTCTGGGTGAACTGAGAATATAGAAGCATATAAGGATGTTAAAAGAATATCAATAATAACTTATTGAAATGTCAGATCAAGGAAAGGAATCACCCTTAGCTGTAACCCATAAACAGGTAGACTCTCAGCAGTGTGATAGTGACAGTACCCACAGATATGTCATCTGATTACTCTGTATGTTCATGAAGGACCAGCACAATGGAAGAGAGAATTCTTGACTCTCCTTGGGGATTTATCTCAGTTTGGTCCCTATTGCTGACTTGATCTTCACATTTATCATCCATTTGCCTGGCCATCTTCCTATTTATCTGTCTGGACCTGCCATCTAACTCTATCCATTCTTTCATCTGGACCCCATCTTACCCTTTTGTATCTGCAGTCACATTCTGCTCTGCTGCTTTTCTTTCAAACAAATAGTACTCTCGGCCACACTGTTTCTTCAGCTTCTTCCCTGTATCTTGGTTTGGTTCTTATTAATGTGGATCCTATTTCCATTTCTGTGAGCCTACCTCTAAAACCCCTTGAATGCTACTGTAGCTCTGTAACCTTTTATAGCCAATGTATAATCTGCATATGTATATATAATGCTATAATATTATTAATGAAGAGTGAATTAAAAGATTCTGTTTTCTGTGGCCGGGATTATTAAGAAAGAGTGAATATGTGGCAAATAGTTGCCACTGATACCACTTGACCTTGTTAATACATACTGTTATTGAATTTATTGCTAATATTATAAAAAGACACAATGTGTTTTGATCGAGTCTCTGATCTAGTGCATATGATAAGTATGTATCAGTTCCCCAGAAGAAATAATGGGGGATATATATGTACATTTAGTGAAGAGGCATTAGAGAAACTGTTCTCATCTCACTATTTAGTGGAGCTCTTTTCATCAAAATATCCACTTGGATTTGTAAATAATCCATATTCCCAGGTAGAACCTCAATACTTTAGTTTAAAATTTTATGAGATGATTATATGTGACAAGCAAGCTTTACAAACACCCACAGAAATTATTCTGTTGTGTCTAATAGTAAGTAAAATACTATGAATTTCAACAGCAATTTGTCATGGTGTTTCTCAGAAGAAAAAAAAACCCTCAAACTCAAAATTTTGTACAAAGTTTCAATAAATTAAAAGATTTAAGCCCAAACTTCATCAAGTCTCAATTCATAAGTTTCTACACCACTGATTCTCAAACCTTCATGCAAACATAGTGCTTAGAGCATAGTGCTAAAGGAAAGTTCTGATTAGTAGGTAGAGAAGACAAGTGATAGGGCATGTGGGTTGGTTTGGAAAAGGAGTGTGCACTTAATTGCCCTTTAAGAATTAGTTTGATTAGGAGAAAAGGCCTTAAGATCATGGAAGCCATGATCAGACATTGAAGTAGGAACACATTAAAAAGGAACAGTACTTGAACAGGGTCTTAAAGAGACAGGAATTTCATTAAGAAGGATGAGTTAAAGTCAGACAAAGAAAGAAAACTGATGTGGACAGGATGTCAAAGAAAGGTTCAGAGAAGTGAACCTTCAGAGAAATTTCCCAAACAAAGGAAAACACATGAGTTTTATATCCTTGTGGGAACTGGCTGGAAGTTTCACACCACATGATTTATTTCAACATAGCCTACATGACAAAACACATGCAGGAGCCAGATACTGAATAAGACCATAAATTAGTAGCTGCAACAATATGAACTAGCCAGTAAACCCCCCCACCCAGAGCTTGTGTCTCTAGCTGCATATGAATCAGAAGATGGGCTAGTTGGCCATCAGTGGAAAGAGAGGTCCATTGGTCGTACAAACTTTATATGCCTCAGTACAGGGGAACGACAGGGCCAAGAAGTGGGAGTGGGTGGGTGGGGGAGTGGGTGGGGAGCATGTAGGGGACTTTTGGGATAGCATTGGAAATGTAAATGAAATAAATACCCAATTAAAAAATCACAGAACAGAACAGCTTCTTTCTTTATTAGATATTTTCTGTATTTACATTTCAAATTACCCTTTACCTTTACACATTACCCTTTCCTGGTCTCCCTCCAAAACCCCCTTCCCTTATCCCCTCCCCCACCCCGTGCTCACCAACCTGCCTGCTCCTGCTTCCTGGCCCTGGCATTCTCCTACACTGGGGCATAGAGTCTTCACAGGACCAACTGCCCATCCTCCCATTGATGACTGACAAGGCCATTCTCTGCTGCAAATGTAGCTGGAGCCATGAGTTCCACCATGTGTACAAGTTCGTGGTTTAGTCCCTGGGAGCTCTGGGGGTACTGGTTAGTTCATATTGTTGTTCCTCCTAGGGGGCTACTAACCCCTTCAGCTCCTTGGGTACCTTCTCTAGCTTCTCCATTGGGGACCCTGAGCTCAGTCTAATGGTTGGCTGTGAGCATCTCCTTCTGTATTTGTCAGGCACTGGTGGAGACTCTCAGGGGACAGTAATGTCAGGCTCCTGCCAGCATGCAATTGTCTGTCAGACAGAGAGAGAGAGAGAGAGAGAGAGAGAGAGAGAGAGAGAGAGAGAGAGAGAGAGAATAAAAATGCCACAGAGGACAAAACTTGATTTCTACAGGCTGGAGGATCTGGCCTCTTAAAGAGACCAGTGTCTTACATGGACAGGCTCATGAACAACCACTGATTTGAGAGCTCTGAAATGGAGCCTGAGATTTCTCCAATTTTTAAAAGGTTCCAAAGGATTCTAATATTGTTGTCAGACTTCTAGTTGTTTTTTAGACGCAATTTTTATAAGAAAGTGTGTATCTTTAAGGCAATTGTCCCTGAATATTTTGTCTTAAAGATATGCTTTTACTACAAGATCAATGCTAAATTCTTCATTAAAAACCCAGAATACGCCGGGCGGTGGTGGCGCAAGCCTTTAATCCCAGCACTTGGGAGGCAGAGGCAGGCGGGTTTCTGAGTTCGAGGCCAGCCTGGTCTACAAAGTGAGTTCCAGGACAGCCAGGGCTACACAGAGAAACCCTGTCTCAAAAAACCAAAAAAAAAAAAAAAAAAAAAAAAAAAAACAGAATACCGAATACCTCTATTTTGTGTTTTCACCAAGAATCAAATGTTTGGTTTTATTTGTGTGTGTCTGTGTGTGTGTGTGTGTGTGTGAATATGCTATTGAGTGACCTTTTCCCCGTGAGCATATACATGGTCAACCAATTGCCATTTTGAAGTAGATATTACTTTGGCCCAATAACCACAACTTATTAAACAAAGATATACAATGATTTCTCAGTCTGTGATCATAGTAATGTGGCTTTTAATACTCCATAACAGCAGCAGAAAAGGAAAGGACATGACAATCTCACCTGAGATTCTAGGCATTTCTCCTCCCTACCCATCTCCATCTACAAGTGAGTATACAGAAATGAGGTGGTTAACTGAATGCAAGACTCCATAGTGATGCTTTCAAGAGCTCATCATCCAAAATGGGGTTGGACTTTGCAGAAAATCTTTTACACAGTCACTCACACTCCTGTAATCAACCTTTCACCCAGGGTATGTCATTAAACATAAATGAAAGCACTGGTATACCAAGGTATAATGGTTTTGTGAAATCATGCTTAGTTCTCACATTGCTGCCTTATCTGGGCTGAATCTGAGTTGAGGTTTGTTTATATCACACCAAGAAAGTTCATCAAATGATATACATGGTAGAAAGCAATTAGAGTGATAGGATCTTATCATATTTCAAATATATATGTATACACACACACATACATATATTATATATATATATATATATATATATATATATAATAAATTGGATTCCATTATTTCTCCTTCTCTGATCCAGAACACCTATTGAACACTTAAATTGGTTCTCATAAGCACTTACATTTGTGTACTTACTATGCCTAATTTTGTCACTGGCCACTCAGATAGCACTTCATACTTCAACTAACATTATTTAACTATTTATGTATTATTGAGTATTTTTAGTAGATATCTGTGGACTTTTTCAAAAACAAAAAGAAATATTTGGAGAATGGTTGATTCTATATTAGTATGCAAAGAACCTATGAGAACATCTACCATGATGTACTTTGATTATTATCATTAGTTGGTGCTTCATTGATCCATGGTACCACCAATTTACAAAAGTGGTTCTAAGATAACCACTTGCAATAGGTCCATACATGATATCCTTTTATTTATCTACTAGATTATATATTAGCTTAAAAACTCTCAAACAAATTGATTACCAAAAACATTCCCGAGATTGAACATTACAAACATACTACTGGTACCTGCCCTCTCCAAATCTATTCTGTTTTACATTCAGAAACAATGTCCAACATAACTGCTATGTTATATTTATGATTTGTTTTTTTCTTTAATTTTAAAGTGTGGATGCCTAAAACTAAAAATATAGTGTTTTATTTTTATAAATTTGCTCTTTATAGAGGGAATAATTCTATAAATAATGTTTTGGGAACTAATACTTTAAGTCACTACACTATCAAAATTTATACATGAAAGTTGTAGTTCATTCATTTTCAATATTCTACTATATTCCACTGTGCCACTATGGAACAATTTATACAACAATTCTTCTCCTAACTATGATCATTTATAATTTTTCTACCAGAATAACATTGCCTTGCTATCATAACCAAAGATGTGTTTGTCTGTGTTCTTCTATAAATCTTTATAAAATTTGATAAGACTATATCTTTGTCTGTAACTGATATTAAATTATGCTTAACACAAATTTTAACAAATCCAGAAAGACTAAAATGAATCTGTGTATTCATTCTGGCTATAATGCAATAAAACTTAAAATCAAAAGCAAACAATTCTAGCAAGTAAACAAATTCATGGATATTAAATAACTCATTACTAAATGATGGATGGGTCAAAGAAGAAAACAAGAAAGAAATAAATTTTTCTGGAACTAAATGAAACTGAAAACACCACACACACACACACACACACACACACAAATAAATAAATAAATAAATAAATAAATAAATAAATAAATAAATAAATAAATAAGATAAAATAAACCCGGGACACATTACAAGCAATCCTACCAGGAAAATTTATACCTAAAAGTGCCTGTATTAAAATCACAGGAACCACAAAAAATGACTTAATGATGAGATACAAAACAATTAGAAGAAAGGTAACAAACCAAGTCAATGACAAGAAATAATAAAAATCAGAATTGAAATTAATGAGCTGGAAGCAAAGAAAACAATCCAAAGAATCAGCAAACCTAAGAGCTAGTTCTTAGAGCATGATAGACAAGATCACAGACACTTACTTGGTTAAAGAAAACAAAGGAAAGAGGGGACCTAAATTAATAGACTCATAAATTAGCAGGAAAAATATTGCAAGAGACACCAAAAATTCATATTATAAGAGAATACTTTAAAACTCTGTACTTCCCAATGTTGGAAAATGTAAAAGAAATGCATTAATTTCTAGATTCTGTCAAACCAAGGAAATTTAGCCAAGAAGATATAAACAACCTAAACCTAAACACATCTACCAAAAAATGAGGAAATTGAAATAATAGTAGTAGTACTACTAGTAATAGTAGGAGTAGTAGAAGTAATAGTAATAGTAATTTAAAAACCATTTCAACTAAAAAGAAAATATCTAGGACTAGATGGAACCACAACAGAATTCAACTAGACTTAGAAAGAAGGTATACAGGCAAATCTTCTAAAACTATTTTTTTAAAAAGAAACAGAAGGAGCTTTCCCAATTTTTTTAATGAAACAAATATCACTCTAATACAAAAACCAGGTAAAAATGCAACAAGCAAAAGGAAGAAAATAATAGACAGATATCTCTAATAAACAGAGTAGAATAACTACAGAAATAATAAAAGTTGAAAAAATTCACAAATGCAGAGTAATAGAGGAATTACCAGCAACTCAAAGAGGAGAAATGGTGAAATTGCAGGGATAGGATGAATACAATTTAGAAGCCAGAGGGAGATCATTGCAGAAGGAGTGTAAAATAACAATAAGGATGTCTGAAAAGAATGTCTATTGATATCATCCTTGTTTTGGCCTTGTTTGGGAATCCATTTTAGTGATACTTCATGAGTGCATTTCTCTGATATTTCTAGAAGAGAAAAATCTCACAACAAACTTTCTATTCCTCTAGTTCTTACGATCTCTCTGCCTCCTTTCCACATGATCCACGAACTGTAGGTATAGGGGTACTATTATCATGTAGATATATTAGTTATGGGCTGAATAAAAAAACAATATTTGAAAAATAGTTGTTAGATCATTTTTAATCCAACTAATAAGAACTGGGGAATAATTTTCTTAAGTATAATAACAGTCATTCACAAAACTGAGATTTAATATTGTTCCTAATTAAGACAGACAAAGCATTCCCTCCAAAATTGTTAACTAAACAAGAATGCCTTTTTCACCATTCCTAATTAGTGCAATAAGACAAAGAAAATAAATAAACTGCATACAAACTAAAAAGGAAGAGATTAAAAGTATCTCCACTTGTTAGTAATATGCTTATCTAAATACAAATAGAGTGCCAATAAGTAATCACAATACAATGGCAAAACAAATTTGAACATTTACAGAAATTAATCACATCTTTGTACTGGGTTTATGCAATTAGAAACTGAAATTTGGAGGATAACATTTGAATATAACTTAACAGGCTAGTGGTGCTGCTTAGTCATGGAATATTTGTCTAGCATACACAAGGCCCTGAGACCATCCTTCGCACTGCAAAATAAATAAAGAGATAGATACATAAATAAAATAAATGGAATAAAATCTCAGTTACAGTATTTTTATATGGTGCTGCAAAATTCACAAAGAAATAGTCAGGCATCTGCATTCCCCGTAGCATCATTCACAATACCTATAGGCAAACTAAATGTCCACTAACAGGCAATTAAATACATAAAATGTGGTATATGTACATAATATTATTTTAAAGCAGATTATTCAATAATAAATAGAAAACAACTCTGAATCATATAACTTGGATGAACCTTGAGGAAATTGTGTCAAGGATAGCATTTGAAATATAAAGAAAAAATCTAATAAAATTTTAAAAAAGCAGAAACCAAAACACAAATGCTATGTGATCCCATTTTTACACAGTTGAATAGTGATTATCAAGAAGTTTGGGGGGGGGAATAAAAGAGCTGTTACATGATGGGTACAGATTTAGTCAAAAGATGAAAAAGTTATCAGAACTAGTTACCATAGTAACAGAACTATATTTAATACTTTTTAAATTAAATGATAAATTGGGAGTATCTTTTTATCATAATTAAAGTCTACCATTTAAAAATAAGTTGTTAGACCTGTAAAACTGGTCAGTAAGTACAAGCACTTCCTGTCAAGTGTGATGTCGGGAGTTTCAGAGTACAGAGTCCAAGATCACCATTCTATCATGGAAACCACTAATATCTTGAACTACTTGGCAGAAGGAGAGGATTAACTCTTACAAGTTGTATTCTGACTTCCACATGTGCACAATTATGCTCTTCCCTACCCCCAACACAAAATCTTTCAAAATTCAATAAAGCAAATAACCTAACTTTAGCAATGGTTCTAGAGAATTATGTAGAAACCAAATTAGTGGTTTCCTAGAGCAAAGCTAAGAATCAAAAGAAATCATGTATAAATATATCTGAGATCTCATACTGGGGTGATGAAATACTCTAAAACTGACTCATTGGAGATATCTGAGTTTTATTAATATTTTTAAAACGTCTCTGAAATGTACACTTTTAAGATATATAGAGTCTCTGGGTGCAGCTCATTTGGTAGAGTGCTTGTCTAACATGCACAAAGCAGTAGGTTTGATTCTCACCAATGTACAAACCAAATATGATGATACACAAGCATAACCTAACACTAGGGAAATTGCAGCAAGAAGTTTAGATGTTCAAGCTTATTCTATGCATAGTAATTTTGAAGCTACCTTGTGCCACATGAGAATATGTTTTTAAAATTTTGTTAGTTTTTCATTAATTTACATATTTATTTACTTTACATCCCAGTAGCAGTCCCCCTCCCCTCCCAGTTCTACCTCTCCCCTAGTTTTTCCATTCCAAAATCCTTTCCCCATGCTCCTTCCCCTTTGAGCATGTGGGGGCCTCTCTAGGTATCCCCCCACCCTGGCATATCAAGTCTCTGCAGGACTAGGCATCCTCTCTCACTGAGACCAAGCAAGGCAACCTAGTTAGACGAATGGGATCCACAGACAGGCAGCAGCTTTTGGAACAATCCTGCTGCAGTTGTTGGGGGATAAGCATGAAGCTGAAGCTGCAAATATGCTATATATGTATGGAGACTATATTTTTAAAAAGTTAATTAAGGATTTTGTATGGTAGCACATGGTGGTAATTCCAACATTGAAAAGACAGAACATAGGAGGATTCTGAATTCAAGTTCACCCTCAATTATATTAGGGAGACCCATTTCATAAAACAAGAAAGTTTACTACATGAAATGTATATTTCTCAATAAACTCATTATCAAAATCTCTGCATAGATTTTACATATAGCATTTATGTATAAAAGAAGAAACCACACCCAAGCCTACAACATGGAAATCACACATCTCATCAAAGACATGAGTATACAATGTATGAAGAACTCACAAACAAGAAGAAAACAATCTGATTTCAAAATACATTAAGCCCTTGGTTGGGTACCTCATGAAGAGAATGTAAAAATGGCCAGAAGTTTTCAAATCAGGAAACAAATTAAACATTTCAATACATCAGTACATTTGACATTTAGACAATCCATGTGTGCCTTTGGTTGTTTTACTGATCTTGCCCATTCTGAATGAGGTAAGATGCAATCTCAAAGTAGTTTAAATTTGTATTTATCAGACATTTGTACTTCATCTTTTGAGAAGACTGTTTAGTTCTATACCTCATTTATGAATTTATAAATTGGGTTACTTGTTTTCTTGATGTTCATCTTTTTAAATCTTTTATATAGTCTAGATACTAATCATCTCTTAGATGTCTAATTGGTAAAGACTTTTTCCATTCTGTAAATCGCTGCTTTGCTCAAATGATGGTATCCTTTGCTGTACATAAGCTTTTAAGCTTACTTGTAGAGAGAATCTCTTATAAGCATTACCTGTCAATAAAAAACCTGATGGCCAATGAGGTTAGGCCAATAGGGGTAGGAAACTGGCAGGAAGAGAGAATTCTGGGAAATAGTGAAGGAATAAATGGAGATGGTAGGAGAGAACACAAGAGAAAGAATTGTGAAGAGATTAACATAAACCAACAAGTAGATGAACTCAGGAAGATGCTGAGGGAGATGCTGAGAAGAAATAAAGGAAGAAGTGGGCTGGGATTGAAGAGAGGTAACTAATGAATTGGTATATATAGAATAGTTTCAATGGGTTAAATAAACTATGGGATTTTCAGAGAATGAGCCAAGGTTTATGACTTAAACTTTTAATAATAAATAATTAGCTTCAGTCATTATTCGAGGAGCCAGGGCTGGGAAAGGAAAAATAGAAAAATATTTTATTGTTAATAAAGTTTAATTTATTAATTGATAGTCTTAATGTTTATGTTGGTGTCCATATTCATTGTTACTCTATTCATAATAGCCAGAAATTGAAAACAGTCTAGATGTCAATCAACTGATGAAAGGATGATAAAAAGTAATGTGGTCCATTTACATAATAGAGTATTGTATAGCTATTTAAAAAACAAATTTGTAGGTATGTATGGAGCTAGAAACAATCATTCTAAGTGAAATCTCAACCCTCATCAGAAAAGCTTCTTTTAGGCTGGCCTCAAACTCACATAGATCCATCTGTGTCTGCATCTGCGTCTGCGTCTGCGTCTGCGTCTGCGTCTGCGTCTGCGTCTGCGTCTGCGTCTGCGTCTGCGTCTGCCTCTGCCTCTGCCTCTGCCTCTGCCTCTGCCTCTGCCTCTGCCTCTGCCTCTGCCTCCCAAGTACTAGAATTAAAGGCATGCACTACTATGTCCATCCTAGTCACCTATTTTTTGAGAAAGAAGCCTGAAATACACACTGGAAAAGAAAAAGTATCTTCAACAATTAGAGCTGGTCAAACTGGATGTCTGTATGTTGAAGAATATACATAGATCCATACTTATTACCCTGTACAAAACTCAACCCCAAATGGATCAAGGACCTCGCTATAAGACCCGATACCCTCAGTCTGAAAGAAGAGATAATGAGGAATAGGCTTGAATTCAGTGGCACAGGAGGAAACTTCCTGAACAGGAGAGCACGGGCAGTAAGACTAACAGCTAATAAATGGAATTTCAGAAAATTGAAAAGCTTCTGTATGGCAAAGGACAACATCATTTGAGCAAAGTGGCAACCTACAGAATTCAAAAAGATCTTTACCAATTATAGATCTGATAAAGGATCAACCCACATCAGAAAACTTTGCACAGAGACCGAAAAGCTATTGGCAGTTGGTACCCACTGGCAGAGGGAAACTCAAGTTTTCTTGAATAGAGTGTCACTGGGTATATCAACTGTACTCCAAAGCAGGTCCCATGCAAAAGAATAGTTGACCAGCACAGTTTCATTTTATTTGGTTTAGGTATTTTTTGTCTTGTCAATTTTTTGTTTGTATGTGTGTGTTTGTTTTAGTTTTCATTTTTGTTTTGCTTTGGTTTTAATTTTGTTTTGTTTTGTTTTTTGAGAAAGAGAGAACAGGGATAAAGAACATGAAGTTGAGAGGTGAAGAATAATGTGGAGGATCTGGAAGGAGTCAGGGAAGGGAAATGATAAAAATATACTGTAACAAACGTTTTAAAAATTAATTCTTGTTGGAAAGTGTCTTAAATGCTCAATTTAATGTGTTTCTCATAATATAAATAGTCAATCTTTTTCTATTTACCATCTCTGAGGGCTTAAACCATAAAACTTTCTTTAACCCATGAGTAAAAACTTGTTAAAAATGACCTGCCTCATATGGATTTCATAAAAAAAAATTATGAGAATTTTACATGAACAGTTGTCATATAGTAAGGGATCAATAAATGGTAGATGTTATTTTTACCATAATCACACTAATTACTCTTCCACTGAAGCCATTCTAACCAAGTCCTTGAGATGCATTTCGTCAAGTAAGCTCCAGGGACATCCCCAGATTGAGTCTGACAATCAATTCCTATCCTGGGGCACAGACAACAACCTATGCTGAGCAATAATGTGCTATTTTCTCAAGACATCATACTTGAAATGGAGACTTTTAATGAGATAGCATTGACACCATTCTTACAGTTCAAGAACACTCTATGCATCATTTGGTTTAGGTATTTGGTTTAGGTATTTTTTGGCAGTTGGTACTGCCAAATCCAAGCATATAATTCACAGGTTATCTAATTTTTCAGTATAGAACACCAAGAGAGAATCACAAACAGATAAGTTAAACATGTGAAATTGACATGTATAAAGTTGTGTGTGTGTGTGTGTGTGTGTGTGTGTCTATTCACGATTGTCCAAGAGCCAATTATCTCTGTCCATTTTAACAATTTCCCACAACCAACCAAACTGAGAGATAGAATAGCTTACCTCAGTCGACCCTAGCATCTAGGAAAATCTTTGAAAGAAGTGGAAAACTGGGTGAAACAATTGAATTTGATATCAGATGCAGCATATTTTCAGGCCATGACTACAACAAATTTACTCCAATTTTAATTTCCCTCACTTTGCATACCCTGCCCCCTACCCCACTGTCAAAGCATGCTATAGATGCTGCTTGTTCAATAACACAGCCCCCAGCAATTGCTTTCTTAGCATATAGTCGCCTGCATCACAATCTATCATCTAGGGGGAAAAAAGAAAGACATTTCCATCTTCCGCCTCCTCATGATCAAACTGGGGCTTCAGCCCACACAGATCTGTCACTCTGAGCAGGCTCCCCAGTCACAGCATCATCTTTGCCAAGGAAGAACAGAGATAATTGCATCTCAGAGCAACACAAAGCTAACTTTCCTATTCTAGCCTGTGTTTTAGCAGCACTCCCTTCTTAGAACAATTATCTCAAAAGTACAAACTCAGTTTTTACCTGAGTTAAAAATCGAACTTGAGAAAGGAGTTTCCTGAGCTGATTTCACACCACAGCCTAAAACCATACTGCAAAAGAACTAAACTATAGAATTAATGAATGTAAGGTATAAGATCTAACTTTGTTAAGGAAAACTTGGTTTGACAAGTGCCCTCCTGAATTCACTTCCTGAGATGAAAATCCTCTTTGGTTTACATACCACCAATGTGCCCACCAAGAATGGCAGCATTAATGCTGACTCATACATTCTGCTCTGCATTTCAATCTTTCCTGGAGATCAGATTAAAATGTTACTCCTCACAGGGTACCGCCTCAACTAGTTCATTTTCTGTTCCAAATTCCTAACAGTTACAGTGGGACAAATCTAAAGTATGCCTCAATGAGTCATCAGGCTCAGGAGCAAGAAGTTTGTAACAGGTTTGTTTGCTTTGGGGAGGGATGTTTGGTTCATGTGTGTTTATTAGTTCTTTAAGAATGCTTTACTTGTTACGAGTAGGTATTTCACAAGTATTTGCTTATCTAAAACATCTAAAAATGCTGACATCTTTAAAAAAAGCCTAAGTAACCCTGAGTCCTAGTGACACACTCTGTTCCCAACAGGAGATAGCTAATAGCACAGCCTGAAACATTTGAGTACCAAGATGCATGCATTCATGGAAAGACTTAGGCACATACAAGGGAGCCCAGGAACAGCCATAAGTGAGTTCTCGGGTGGCAAGTTGAAATTTGGGTTGGAAATGTTTTCTTGAGTACTACCTTCTTTAGAGGATCACAAGCACAAATGAAATTTATAAGTAGCACTGCCCCAAAGGCCAATATTTCCTCAGGTCAAATTTACTTCCAACAGACTGTTCGTGGATGTCTCCCTATGATCTTGAGAAGATAAGTTCTAGTACTATAAATCCATTTGCAAGTCCTTCTGAGTCACTGTCAAGACTGTAGTTAGGATTATGGAGACAGGACAAGAGGACTGAACTAAGGAGTTAAAGCAAACTTGCACATTCAGAGCATGGTTTGGATCTAGCAAGGGAAGTGGATAGAAGGAGAAGTTCATAGTCCACTTGAGACATATACGCACTGGGTGTTGTAATAATGTGGTGAATTAATAAGAGAATAGCTCAGGGGATTCTGGAACCATTTGCTTAACAGACAGCAAGGCAGGGATCAAGGTTGTATAATTAAAGACCAATGGATATAGAGGCAATCATAGACACAGTTATAATACTTACTGGTTGTATGATCTTTGGAAGGTCACATCACCACTGTCTGCCTTCCTTTACACATGAAATAGGACAATTAAATTTACTTCACTGTCTACTTTCCAGAACAGTAATAGGGATCAAAGGAGATGTATTTGAGCATGCCTTGTAAACACCAAATCACTGTTCAAATGTGAGCAATTACAATTATTAAATCACACACAGAGACAAAGATCAGAGGTGTGTAGCACTAACAATAAAAGCAAACTGAGTAATGAGCATTAAACTTGCACCAAAGGAATAGAAAGATAGATCAGAGCAGTAGAGGTGTCATAAAGCAACAGAATCAAACAGGCCAAGCAACCATTCATTCAGGGAGCATATCATAGAAGCTAAGACAGGTCAAGATTTTCTTCTCTATCTTAATAGAGAGTGATTTAATAAACACCATACATTTCTTGAGTAACTACTGAGGACCCCAGTGGAAAGGAGGAACCCTCAGGTGTTTCCTGCCTTGGTGAGTGACACTACCACTATGGTAATTGGTGTTGTATCACTATGACAAAAAAACAGAAGAAAATAATCTAAGTGAAAAAAATTCTTTAGCTCCTAGACTCAGAGGTTTCTGTACTTTCTTGTCTGGCTGTTACTTTGTTCCTCATGGTGGACAGGAATTAGAGACAGCTAGACAAAGAAGGACAAGGCATAAGCTATGGTACCCCAAGAGTATATTCCCAGTTACCTAAATCGCCCATCTAGGTTCTGCCTCCAAAAGGTTTGATCACCTCTTAATCATGCCATGAAATTATGAATCTATGAGATGATTAGATCAGAGCCTTCAGGATGCATTTACTTCTCAGAGATTGGATCCACACACTTTTCCTTATGGGCCTTTGAGTAGCCAGTTCATAAAGAAACATAATAGTCCCTAACCCAGTGGTCTAAACCCAGCACCTGAGATGTATCCTTGACTACAACTCTCCACCTTCAATCCTCCCTGTGCAATCAATCACCAAGTCCTGCCATGCTCCTTACACTTTGAACCTCTAGGCTTCCTCTCAATCCCTACACCCACAGAACTCAGTCTATTACTCTCCATTATTTCTAATTAGATTCAGTGCTATGTATTAACCATTCTCAAACACAAATCAGATTATGTAACTACTCCATACAAAATTATACAATGATTCATCATTGTCTGCAGCTTAACTTACAGTATCATTAAAGTAACAAGACCCTCCATAATCTGGTACGTACTACTGTTCCTTTATTATTTGTCTAACCCACTTCTACCAAATGACCTGTCAAATCATTTACAGACAATGCATCATACATTTTCAAGTTTCTGGCATTTCTTCTGCTGATCTTACTGTTTGGATGACACTTCTCCCTCTTTTCTGCCAAGTAAATGCAGGCTAAAATTTTAAGATAAGACTTAGCCATCATTTCCTTTATCAGCCTTCTCCCACCTAATTTAAATAGAACTGTCCATCCTTCATTTGTGCTCATATTAATTACCTTATCTTAACTTCTATCATAGTACTTACAATACATCATTACCCCAATATGCTTAGTTCCTAATTTTTTCTACTAGATTGCTCTTAAGGACAGGAACAAAATCTTATTCATCTTTCTTTTATTCCTTTTTGTAGCTCCACTGCTTATCCCAAGACCTTATATGTAGTAAGTGCTGAGTAAATGATTGCTGATTAGAAGAAGGTATAAAAATTCACATGGATAAGATTTCTAATATGTGACGTAGGCCTTCTCAAAGAATTTATTCTCTAATCAAGGAAGATGGCACAAATTAGTACAGTAAACATTCAATTTGTCTCGTGCAAAATAGACATTATAAAAGAAGAGAAAAAATAACTCCAGTTCCTTAGAGAAGAATCCATGTTGGTGATGACATATAAACCTCATAGGATTCACAGGACTTGGAGCTGGAAGAACATGTCTGTATGTGAGGATTTGCTTACTGGTAAAGAACAAGAGCTTCAGGGAGACACTAAGGAAAATGAGATCTCAGGGACAGGCTTAGATTCTTTAAAACATTCAGAAGGATAATGTTAGCCCTTCTTCCGCACCAAATAAGCACATTTCTAGTTAATAAGAAGGCTTGCTCTTTGCTTTCTGAAAACAAGGAAATTAAATTATCTGCTTTGGAAAGATTCCCACAGAAATGCTTGGCACACTGGCTGACTATAGAGTCACCATCCTGGCAGAAGGAAAATCAAATACAACATTACTTTTACAACACTCAGAATATGCGGCAAAAACTAAAAGGGACAGGGCTTGGATTCCAGCCATAACCAATGAGGCAAGGTCTCTGAAGGATGGCAGAGAGCATGATTTAATACCAAAGGAAAAGTTTCAGTAGCTCTTAAAAGAATGTGGCTTTCAGAAGTAAATTCTAACTCCCAAAACATTAGCAATATCATGCATTCAAAATATTTCAATATACAAGTGAAAAAATATCTGTTAGATATAAAGGACTGATGGAGCCATTTGCAGAGATTTTTAAAACTGGGGTGAATTTGAAGAACTTATTTATTCCCATTCCCAATATCATGACATCTCTGTGATGCTAATATAGATGGATGGAAGCTAGAAGCTCATATAGTCTGCCTGATTTTTTTGTAACACGTCTGATACAAACAGATAACTTTTATCAGCAGTTTTTACTGACAGAGCCAGTAGCTGTGATAAAAATTTTCAATTCCCAGTTTGGGGACTTTGTTTTCTTTCTCGGCAAACTAAATATAAAGTACGTGTACATCATACCATTGACATTGGAGAGAACAGTCTAGCTATTCCACGTTTTGATCCATGATGCTTTAATCAGAGAGAGAACTGGGGCTTGAATTGGGATGCTGTAACTGGAGATTTTAGGACTTCTGGAAAATATATATAGAGAGATTGATTATAGAAATAGAAAAGGGGGAATGACAGAAAAAAAGGAAATCCATTTCTCTTTCAATTAATTTTATGATAAATAAAATTGCTATACTTCTAAGCCAGGTTGTAAACTTAAACTAAACCCCCTACCTATAGATGTATATATAAATATATTTCTCCTCCCTAGTGCTGGTTATTGAGTCTCATGGAGCATATAGCTCCTGATAACACATGGACCCAGGCACAGCTAACTTCTCTTCTTAGCCCACTTTTCTCTTTTTGTTCAAGATGCTCTGAAACTATAAATCATCCTCTATGTCTTATAAAATTTAATATTGCCACACAGGTTGATATATACTCACACTTAAAAGGAAAATGTAACTGAGAGCTAAACTAAAAACATGCAGAGGTCCTCATTCATAGAAATCCATGGCTCTGGGTTCAGTCAAGCTGGTCTTAAAAGACAGATATGTGAAATAGCTCCATACTGCACTCTATTATGTCCTTTCTTGTTTATGTAAGATTACGTCCACTGAGTCCAGAAAGAAGGTTCCCTTCAATGGTAGACAAACATCAAATAGACCTTGCTTCTATCACTATGGGGGTCTGCTCCATCTCCAAGCACAGAGTATCTACAGATACTCTGGATCACCTGGACATAAATATTTGCTCAGTTATTTCTGATTAAAAAACATAACTCATATGTTACTTTCCTCATAAAAGGCTCCCATATCTCCTATTGAACAATTGCAACCATTTATATGTCCTTTTATATGCAGACAAACTACTCCTTTGTTGTGTTGTTCCAATGGAACTTTCTTTGAAAATGAAAATATCCTATATTTATTCTGTAAAATGGCCATAAATCCTAAGATCATTCCTGAGAAATTTCATTTCTTACTGTATTTACTAACTAAATCCAAGCAGGGTCCAGTATGGCACTCTACTAAATCCTCTTCACGTGGGTAACAATTTAGCCAATACTAGCCACTAAGCCCATGATGACTTTATGTAATAGTAAGTCTTCACTGCACACAAGTGTCCTAAAACCAGATGATTACATTTAGGGTAGTGTACCTTTGCTGAGCACTTGCTGTGGTGATGAGTTTCTTTGTCTTTGGCCATCTCTTCTTCACAAGTGCATGTTATGTAGAAAATAGCAGCAGCCTAGGTTATGACACTTAAGGTGAAAAATAACCTTCACAATTTGGGAGTAATATTCAAGATGAAGGATATAAAACATTCTTTTTACAGCTTCTTCTAACCAAGGACAAGACTGTCACACAACTCCTTAATATTTCAGTGACCATCCAGGCTTGCTGTTTCAGAGTAAATCTGACAATTATGGGTAAAAATTGAACTAAAATAAAATGTAAAAGTTAGTAGATTTTTAAAATAAAGTATTCTTGGACTTATACATATGAAGCACAGCCATTTTACAATGTGAAAATAAGTAAATGTCTCATAACAATCAATTCCAGTAGCAAAGACAGGAAAACTGCATAGTTTGGGTTATGGTGAGAACCTGCCTTAATTAAGCAAGGCATAGTACACCTCATCTGACTTTGTACATTGCATCAGGACATAACAGAAAGTCATATTATCTTTCAAGCAATGTCAGAAACAATTTAGCTCAACATTTCTGTTTTCTAGATAAGGAACTAAAACACATAGACAGATCATGATCTCTTCAAGGTCACCCAAGCCACTAGTAGAATCTGGAATCCAAGATTCCTAGTGCTGATGCATAAATTGCTAAAGGTTGAATACCCCTTCTCCAAAAGAAATGAGGGCAGTCTTATAGAATTCAGAGACTTGGTTTTTTTTCCCACAACTGGAAATATCTGTATAAACTTTGTTGCCTGGCTGTCTATAATTTAAAAACACAATATGCAAAACCTGAAATTCATTACTCAAAAAGGATTCTATTTTGAGTATTATGATTTGGTTACATTTTGTATTTCAGACTCATGGCACACAATCTACATAATGAAAATACATACAGTCATAAGACCCAAATTTACATACTAGATTTTCTTGTTAATAGCTCAAGTCACTTTCATTTACACTCTGAACCTTGTGCCCTCCAGTCTGTGATGTGTGATTAATAATGATATACCAAAGACAATTATTTTGAAAAATCAAGTAAGAAAGCATACATAAATTATTTAGTTTTGTTCTGAGCATATAGGATGCATTTTAGTAAACTAGCTTCCTCCCTGGTATAGTATTCTTTTCACTTACCCATGACATATCCATATCTGTTTCATGGCAGTAACCTAAATGATATTCTTATGAAATAAAATGGAGACAAATTTGATCACTAGAACTTCTCTTAAGAATAATATTATCATGGATTGAATGATTGCCTTGGTATGGTATGTGATTTAAGTAGAAGGATAGAATATGAATCTTCTCAATCATTCCTCTATCCTGCCATGAAATACTTAAATACCCAGGCAGCAGCACATCATATGGGTGGGGGAAAAGTTTCTCTCAATTCTTTATTGTTTTGACCTCAAACATGGGAGAAGGTGAAAAAATTAGCAAAATAGAAAGGAGCAGGATTTAAATGATGGACAGTAAAACGAGTCTGACAGTTAAGACTAGAAGTATCCATAGAGTTTGTTAATATTGTTTGCCTGGCTATAATATGAATGACTCTACATCTTCTAGGGGGTTCAGTAAAATATCTACATAAAATCTATATACAGTAAAAACTCTGTATAATTGAATTATTGGCAGAAATCTGAATTTTAGATATCAGGGGGAAGGTTTGAAGTTTTCATCAACCATGAAATTGGCAAGAAACACAAGTTAATTGTAATTAGATCTGACATTTACATTGCACCTGACTTCTTTGGCATGAACATTTTTCTAGAATAAATTACCAGCTGATTACTTGCCCCTTCATTTTTCTGACCCTAGCATAGCTACATTCAAATGTGCTTTAATTTCTGGAGACTAAGTTACTCCATATTTGAGGCACAAGGTCAAATGTGGAGTCAAGGTGCTTCTTGTACAAAGTTTTGAAAGCAAAAGCCCTTTAAGTGTCCCAAGTAAAGAGATGAAGGTTTACATCTGAGTAGTGTTTACTAGTTTAAGGTAAGGATCAATGCTCATACCCAGCTCTAATAGCTTTCTAATTTATTCTTTTTTTTTTTTTTTTTCGAGACAGGGTTTCTCTGTATAGCCCTGGCTGTCCTGGAACTCACTTTGTAGACCAGGCTGGCTTCTAACTCAGAAATCTGCCTGCCTCTGCCTCTGCCTCCCAAGTGCTGGGAGCAAAGGCGTGTGCCACCACGTCCGGCTCTAATTTATTCTTTTTTTTAATTTTTAATATTTTTATTACATATTTTCCTCAATTACATTTCCAATGCTATCCCAAAAGTCCCCAATAGCGCCCCCCACTTCCCTACCCACCCATTCCCATTCTTTTGGCCCTGGCATTCCCCTAAAGTTTTGTGTTCTTCAACTCACTGATTTGTCATATATATATATATGACATATATATATATATATATTTGTCATATATATATATATATATATATATATATATACTCTGCAAATTTCTCAAAATATTCACTGATAACTCCATATTCCAAAGAAAACCAAGATAGTCAATCTTTCTACATATATAGAAAGTGCCTAAATAGAGTAAGAAGGCACAATGTTCTGTGTGTTATAATACTTTGAGAAGTATTATAGAGAGCTGAGACAAGGGAGGCACCCAAAAATTAATGAGGGTGACCTTAGCTGTGACTCACAGCATTAGGGATATGGAACCTGAAGAGACTACCCCCTGTTGCCAAGCAGGAATCCTAGTGAAGTGATAGAGACACAAACCCTCCCACAAAACTTTAAATCCAAAATTTATCCTATCTACAAGAAATGCAGGCATGGGGGAGCTAGCAGAGACTGAGGGAATAACCAGCCAATAAGTGGCCCAACTTGAGACCCATCACATAGGTAAGCATTAATCTCTGACACTAGTAATAATACTCTGTTATGTTTGCAGACAGCAGTCAACCATGCTGTCCTCTGAGAGGCTTCACCTAGCAGCTGACTCAGATGGATACAGAGACTCACAACCAAACAGTGGATGCCTAAGCTTTGGTATGCCTACGGAAGTATAGAGGGGAGGATTGTGGCCTCTGAAGAAGATAGTAACTCCACAGAAAGACCAACAGAGTCAACTAACCTGAACAGTTGGGTCTATCAGAGTATGAACCACCAACCAAAGAACATACACGAGCTGGACCTAGGCTTCTCCACACACATATAGCAAATGTGCTGCTTGGTCTTCAGATGGGTTCCGAACAACCAGAGTGAGGGATATCCCAAAAGGTGTCGCCTATATGTGGAATGTAATATTTAGCTGGGATGCCTTGTGTGGCTTCACTGGTAGAAGATGTACATAGCCACACAGACTTGAAGTACTGATATGGAGGATACCCAGTGCGTTCCCCAACCGCTCAGAGGAGAAGGGGAGGGAGGATGGGAAGAAGTATTGTGGGACAGGGTAACAGGGATGGGAAAGTAGGCAAGAAGTAAAGTAAAGTAAAGTAAAGTAAAGTAAAGTAAATAAATAAATAAATAAATAAATAAATAGTATGGATTTTAGTGATTAAGCTCTGATACAGTGTTTCTCAAATTTATTCCTTTTTAGAACACCAGGATAACTGTGACAAGTACGACTCAGGCACACAGGAACTCTGCCAGACCAGTGACTTGGGTTCCTTCCGGTATGTCTAGCTGGTGCCCTTAGCAGGCCTTAGGTGGAAACTCCACAGCCAGACCCACAACACCCAGAGGTAGCTCCACTCCCAGGTGCTCTAACTTGTCCAGGATCATAGGATCAGAGGTGAGGAAGACACAACATCTGTCCCAACACCAGGAATAACTGTGACCAGTGGGACCCAGGCAAGCAGGAACTCCACCAGACCAGTGGCTCAGGTTCCTTCTGGTCTTTCTGGGCTGGTGCCTGAGCAGACCTTAGGCAAAAACTCCACAGCTAGCCCCACAACACCCAGAGGCAGCACCACTCCCAGGCGCTCTAACACACCCAGGATCATAGGATCACAGGATCACAGGACCTTGTTTACACCAGGATTTCAGGATCCCAGAGGCAGCTTGACTACCAGGAGCTCAGACATAGCCAGTATCTCAGGATCACAGGATCCCAGAACCACAGGATCACAGAGAAAGCCTGACTCTGAGGAGTTTTGACACAACCAAGATCACAGGAAGGGCAGGCTCCAGTCATCCATATCCAGGACAGGTAGGACTACAAATAGCCAGAAGATGGGAGGCAAGCATAAAAACATAAGTAACAGAAATCAAGGTTCCTTGGCATCATCAAAACCCAATTCTCTCACCATAGCAACTCCTGGATACACCATCACATGAGAAAAGCAAGATTCAGATCTAAAACTACTTCTCATAATGATGATAGAAAATTTTAAGAAGGACATAAATAACTGCCTTAATGAAATATAAAAGAACACAGGTAAACAGTTAGAAGCCCTTAAAGAGGAAACACAAAAATCCCTTAAAGAATTACAAGGAAACACAATCAAACAGGAAAAAGAAAGGAACAAAACATCCAGGATATAAAAGTAGAACTAGAAACAACAAAGAAATCACAAAGGGAGACAACCCTGGAGTTGGAAAACCTAGGAAAGAGATCAGGAGTCATAGATGCAAGCATAACCAACAGAATACAAGAGATGGAAGAGAGAATCTCAGGTGCACAAGATACCATAGAAAACATTGATACAACAGTAAAAGAAAATGCAAAAAGCAAAAAGCTCCTAACCCAAAACATCTAGGAAATCCAGGACACAAGGAGAAGACCAAACCTAAGGATAATAGGTATAGAAGAGAGTGAAGATTCCCAACTTAAAGGGCCAGTAAATATCTTTAAGAAAATTATAAAAGAAAACTTCCCTTACCTAAAGAAAGAGATGCCCATGAACATACAAGAAGCCTACAGAACTCCAAATAGACTGGACCAGAAAAGAAATTCCTCCCATCACATAATAATCAAAACACCAAATGCACTAAACAAAGAAAGAATATTAAAAGCAATAAGGGGAAAATGTCAAGTAACGTATAAAGGCAGACCTATCAGAATTACACCAGACTTCTCACCAGAGACTATGAAAGCTAAAAGATTTTGAGCAAATGTCATACAGACCATAAGAGAATGCCAGCACAGACTACTATACCCAGCAAAATTATCAATTGCCATAGATGAAGAAAACAAGATATTCCATGAGAAAATTAAATATACACAATATCTTTCCACAAATCCAGCCCTACAGAGGATGATAGATGGAAAACACAAACACAAGGAGTGAAACTACACCCTAGAAGAAGCAAGAAAGTGATCTTTCAACAAACTCCCCCAAACATAATTCCACCTCTAAGGAGAAAATTATCAGGAAGTAACAACCACTTTTCCTTAATATCTCTTAATATGAAAATATCCTAATTGATTGAAATTCAAAAATATGAGGAATTAGATATTTCTTGTTTGTCATCCAGTGGTTTCTCTAATTTGGTAATAGAAGAAATAGGTCCAATATTGTACAATCCTTATACACTCTGCTTGTTCATATGTGAAAGTGTCTTGCTGTGTGCCGCATAATGGTCTTGAAATCATGCTTCTCCTATCTCAGCCTCTCTCTTAGTAGGATTGTTTATTTGATGATTTTATACTATACTATGGTTTTCAGAACAGCTCACATATTTCAAAATTATTTACACAGCCAAAGAAATGTGCACAATTAATTTGAGAGGTAGCTTGTAAGAGAAGAGCAAAGAGTGAGACTGAAGGCTTTGGTTGATATTTATAATTATTGTATCAATTTTGAAGAAGAGGACTTTATAAGTTACTCTTATTCTGAGATGAATGCTTTTCAAAATCATCACAACCAAGGAACCAGAATCTTACCCTCGCCTAATGTCTATGTTACCCTCCAAGCAGAACCATTCTTCATTGAAACAGTTGATGAATGACTTCATCGATAGACCATCTCAATACTCACACCATTTCTCATATGAATGTAACCTGTTCCCTGTGGGCTGAGATTGAAGACAATCACTCAAGTCAAATAGCTTTGACCATAGCAGGAAATCTGTATCCAAAAATTGTCCCTACAATTCATTCCTTGGCACAGCAGAACTGTCAACTCTTAGCTTGGCTACTATGGAGGTAAAATCCTTTGGTGATGTGAGGGACATTGAAGTACAGCCTTATTACAATGAACTCCAATGTCCAAAAATCATTCTTATTTTGGATTTGTACCACAGTAAGAGCCAAGATTTTAAGCTCTACTAAAAACAAAACAAACAAACAAACAAAAAGGCTTTATCTATTTATGTTCGTTTAAAAAAAACTAATAGTGCTATATTATTTTAAAATATCATACAGTTAATATATTTAGAGGTATTTCAAATTTGTATTGAGAAAAACATATTTTTAGTATTGCTGTAGATAAGCATCTACATAAGACTGTTAAATTGACTGTTGTTTTATATCAAACAACTTTTATAATACTCATTTTTATTATAATATTTTATAATTTTTTAAAAATATGATAAAAACGAAAGGTATGACAGGTATTGAAGGGGGGTTTCTGGGAGGAGTTGGGGTACAAAAGGGAAAGAAGAATGTGATGTAAGTCTATTTACTCAAAATATGTTTTTAAATATTAACAAATTCAGAGAAATTGAAATTTATCTCTTCTCATCATAATGCAATAAAACTTAAATCAAAAATTATTGCTTTTTAAATTTAAATTACATTAATATTAATTTTAATTCTTTTATTGTTTGAGCTTATAATTATATCATTCCTCCTTCAACTCCCAACCCTTTTATATACCCCTCCTTGCTCATGGCCTCTTTTTTCATAAATTAATGTTACATGAATACCTGTATATGTGTGTGTGTGTGTGTGTGTGTGTGTGTATGTATGCATATGTGTATGTATGTATATATGTATGTATATACATAATTTTTCTAAATATGGACTGCTGGGTCTGTATAATGTTACTTAAATATATGTTTTCATGATTGGCCACTTGGTGCTAAACAACCAATTGGTATGCTCTTCCCTCAATAAGACTATTTCTCCCACTCTCAGCATTCCCCAGCTCCATATAATTGTTTGAGTAGGGTTGAGATTTAATTTTAGTTGTATTTTCTTCATGTCCACTTTGTCAGACATAAGACTAACTTAGGAAAACATCATGTCTTCCAAGCCCACTAGACTGAGTCTAGTTAATGTCAAGTAGAATAACCTCTGAAAACTGGATTTTTAACAAAATCAGTTAAACAAAATAGGGCATTAGTCTGTGAAGGCAGTCATAATAAATCCTTTCAGGCTGAGTATATTAATATTTTTCTTTCTGTAATTGAAAAGAAAGTTTTTATAAAAATATGCTGATTGTGGTTTCTCTCCCCACAAATCCTCCCAGCTCTTCCCACCTCCATACCCATACAACTACATGCCCTTTCTCTCTCTCCCTCCCTCACTCTACTTCTCTTTCTCTCAAACAGGCAGACAAAAAGAAGCAAATCATAATAAAATAAAATTAGAGAAAATGCCAGAAGCACATACAAATCCATAAAAATACAAAATTGGAAATCACAATATACAAGCAAAAGGGCAATAAGAAAAGATGCCCAAGTCCAAGATCAAGTGTTATCAATTGGAGATTTTCCTGGTGCTTCTTTTCTTTACTTAGAGATGGCCGTCATCTTTCTCTTGCCCTCACGTGGAATATGTTCTCCTCTTTTATATTTCTGGCAATTTTTCTTTGTATAAGGAAACAAGTACTGCTAGTCTGAGGTTCTGCTCGCTTACAAGCCTGTTTAACATTTGTTTTCACTTTGAAGAATTTCTCTTTATATGTAGTAACTTAGAGAGTTAGGGATTCAACGTAGAAATTGGTGGAAATCACAATTCTGTTAATGACTGGTTTACAAACTTTACTTAGAGAAATAACTATGACTGGAATATAAAATATCAGGTATAATAAGTCAGAAATAGCTACCAAGAATCCATGATATACAAAATTTAGGTTATGTACCTCAAAAATTATAAATAGTAATTCAATTGGCTCTGCCTTCATAAACATCCAAGACAGAAGCAAAGGGGTTTTACAACATACTAAGTAGCCACTTGACCACTGACCTATATCATCAACCCACCATGATATAAATTTGATAATATACTCAATATATTGAAAACAGGTTCTCAATACAGTAACTATATAATATATCGCCCAAACCAGGACATTTGAAGGTAAAACAAAGCCATAAGCACAAGCTAGAACTAACATAGGTAAACAAGTTTCCCTAATAATCCTACATATACTGTCTTCTTAAGTGCATAGGGACTACCAACATTCAAGGGGTAGTCATTAGCCTATTCCATTTACTTGGGAATACATCTGGCTAACAAATGCTGCCTTATGAGGTAAATTAAGGACAGGGTGAGAAAGGGAGTGGTGATACATGAGTCCATTACTAATTATTAATGTTTTAGCTTGAATTAATTTTCAAAATTAATGAGTTCTCAGTTGAGAAATGCTAATGAGTGTACAGAACAAATTTGATTTTATAGAGGAAGGAGTAAAAGGTCATAGATAAGGAAGCTCAGCCCCTGTTATATAGTTCAAAGGTGAACAGACTGGTTTATAACCCAGGCCCTTGGATGTCTAATCTAGTGTTCCTATCCAATATACTTCAAGAGCCTTAAAGAGTAACATTCTTAGATAAGATAGCATATATTTTTACATATAATGAATATGATAAAAAGCCTAGGACATGGGCTAGGAGATGACTCAGAGGTCCAGAGCACTTATGGCACAATCATGAAGACCAGAATTTAGATCCCAGTATGCATGTAACAAGTTAGGCATCCAGTACATGTCAGTGAACCCAGAACTGAGGGAAGTGAAGACAGGAGGATCAACAGAACATCTTGCCTTCTATCATTGCCTAGAAAACATAAGCCTGAGTACAGGAAGTGACCCTACATTGAAAGCAAAGTTGGAGAGTGATACAAGAAACAGAGACACAATAAGATAGGTTCTATTCTCACACAAATGTATACACATGAATACACAAACTTTTCTAAAAGCCTAGAATATTTGACATCTATTTTAGCAGGGTAAAGCCTCCATCCAAGGCATCAACAGCCTCTTCCCCAGCACCTTCAAATATATAGACCATAAAGCAAAATGAAATTAATACTGCAAGTGAATTTAAGAGTACTAATAAGTCCACATTGCAAAGGTTAGCCTGTATTGTTCAGGTTGGTTCACTGTATTAAGAAAAGGCTTCAAAGGTAGAAGAAAGACCTCAGAATGATGTGATATAAAGCTACCTCGGGTAGCTATGGCAAACTCTGAAAATGAAGGGACATGCGCTAAAGAAATATGAGTGGCTTCTAGAAGTGAAAGGAGGCAAGAAAGCGTGTTCTGCTACCAAGTCTTTAGGAAGGAATTCAGTCCTGTCAAAACCTTGTGTTTATCTCACTGAAGTTTCCCTGAACTTCTGGTCTCTGGTCTCTAGAACTAAATGATAACATATTTGCATTAATTAATTAGTAAGATTGTACTAATTTGTTATAGTCTGGAAATTACTCATCCCTCAGAATGTGCTGAAGGCTTGTTCTACAGCTAACAGTACTTTGGAGAGGAAATGGAAATATTAGGTCAGGCATTTAGAAGATATAGGTCATTGGAGGCATTGTCCTGAAGTGTATGCTAAGATTCCAGACCCTTCCTATCTGGTAACTGCAAGATTTAATGTGTGTCCTGTTGTTTAAAGTTTGTTGGATTTCAGATGTGCTTTGTTCCAAACCCCCCTCCTATGTCCCTATTCAGAAGAAGAATGTCTATCTTTCCTATCAGTATATATTTGAAATCTGTAACTTGATTATTTTAAATGTTTGCAAAGCCTCATGCTAAAAAGATTGCCTTGAACTTTGGAGACACTGGGCTTAGACGTGTGAGTTTATTGTAAAACGGTTAAGGCTCTGAAAGATGGACAGGATGTGGGTTCCTCCATGAAACACATGTGAGCCTTTTGGAGAATATTACTTTTCTGTTGCTGTAATGACCAAAGCAATTTATAGAAGAAAGAGTTTATTTATGCTTAGAGTTCCAGAGGGGTAAGAGTCAATTGTGATGGGGAGTTACAGCAACAAGGAATGCAGCTGCAAATGCCAGAGCTCACATCCCCAACAGCAACCATGAAATAGAGTGAACTGAAATTAGGCAAGGCTTTAAGGCATTGATTCTTAACCTTTCTAATCCTTTAATACAGTTCCTCCTGTTATGTCAAACCCTCAGCCATAAAATTATTTTCATTGCTACTTCATAACTGTAATTGTGCTACCATTATGAATTGTGATGTAAATATCTGTGATTTCAGATGGTCCTGGGCAAACCATGAGAACCACTGCTTTAAGATCTCTAAGTCCAAGGGAAGCAGATAAACCGGCCTGAGCTGGGGCACAAGTCCCTTCCGGTCCACTCCAGCACCACGGTGCCTTGCTACAGAGTCTCCAGACACCCACAAGGACCCACACAGGATTCCCCACGGGATCCTAAGACCTCTGGTGAGTGGAACACAGCGTCTGCTCCAATCCAATCGTGCGGAACCTGAGACTGCATTAACTAGGGAAGCAGACAACCTGGCCTGAGAAGGGGAACAAGTCCCTTCTGGTCCACTCCAGCACCGGGGTGCCTAGCCAGTGGAGTATCCGGACACCCGCAAGGACCCACACAGGATTCCCCACGGGATCCTAAGACCTCTGGGGAGTGGAACACAACTTCTGCCAGGAGGCAGATTCAAACACCAGATATCTGGGCACCGTCCCTGCAAGAAGAAAGATTGCCTGCAGAGAATACTCTGAATACTGAAATTAAGGAGAGAGCTAGCCTCCCAGGTCTGCTGATAGAGGCTAACAGAGTCACCTGAGGAACAAGCTCTAACCAGAGACAACTATAACAGCTAGCTTCAGAGATTACCAGATGGTGAAAGGTAAATATAAGAATCCTACTAACAGAAATCAAGACCACTCATATCATCAGAACACAGCACTCCCACACCACATAGTCCTGGGCACCCCAACACAACCGAAAAGCTAGACCTGGATTTAAAAGCATATCTGATGATGATCAAGAAGGACTTTAATAACTCACTTAAAGAAATACAGGAGAACACTGCTAAAGAGTTACAAGTCCATAAAGAAAAACAAGAAAACACAACCAAACAGGTAGAAGTCTTTAAAGAAAAACAGGAAAACACATCCAAACAGGTGATGGAAATGAACAAAACCATACTAGACTTAAAAGGGAAGACGACATAATAAAGAAAACCCAAAGTGAGGCAACACTGGAGATAGAAACCCTAGGAAAGAAATCTGGAAACATAGATGCGAGCATCAGCAACAGAATACAAGAGATGGAAGAGAGAATCTCAGGTGCAAAAGATTCCATAGAGAACATCGGCACAACAATCAGAGAAAATACAAAACGCAAAAGGAGCTTAACTCAAAATATCTAGGAAATACAGGACACAATGAGAAGACCAAACCTAAAGATAATAGGTGTTGATGAGAATGAAGATTTTCAACTTAAAGGGCCAGCAAATATCTTCAACAAAATAATAGAAGAAAACTTCCCAAACCTAAAGAAAGACATGCCAATGATCATACAAAAAGCCTACAGAACTCCAAATAGACTAGACCAGAAAAGAAATTCCTCCCAACACATAATAATCAGAACAACAAATGCACTAAATAAAGATCGAATATTAAAAGCAGTAAGGGAGAAAGGTCAAGTAACATTTAAACGCAGGCCTATCAAAATTACACCAGACTTTTCACCAGAGACTATGAAAGCCAGAAGAGCCTGGACAGATGTTATACAGACACTAAGAGAAAACAAATACCAGCCCAGGCTACTATACCTGGCCAAACTCTCAATTACCATAGATGGAAAACCAAAGTATTCCAGGACAAAACCAAATTCACATATTATCTTTCCATGAATCCAGCCCTTCAAAGGATAATAACAGAAAAAAACCAATACAAGGACAGAAATCACGCCCTAGAAAAAACAGGAAAGTAATCCCTCAAAAAAACAAAAAGAAGACTGCCACAAGAACAGAATGCCAACTCTAACAACAAAAATAAAAGGAAGCAACAATTACTTTTCCTTAATATCTCTTAGTATCGATGGACTCAATTCCCCAATAAAATGACATAGACTAACAGACTGGCTACACAAAAAGGACCCAACATTCTGCTGCTTACAGGAAACCCATCTCAGGTAAAAAGACAGACTCTACCTCAGAGTGAAAGGCTGGAAAACAATTTTCCAAGCAAATGGTCTGAAGAAACAAGCTCGAGTAGATATTCTAATATCGAATAAAATCGACTTCCACCCCAAAGTTATCAAAAAATACAAGGAGGGACACTTCATACTCATCAAAGGTAAAATCGTCCAAGAGGAACTCTCAATTCTGAATATCTATGCTCCAAATGCAAGGGCAGCCACATTCATTAAAGACACTTTAGTAAACCTCAAAGCACACATTGCACCTCACACAATAATAGTGGGAGACTTTAACACACCACTTTCACCAATGGACAGATCATGGACACAGAAACTAAACAGGGACACAGTGAAACTAACAGAAGTTATGAAACAAATGGACTTAACAGATGTTTACAGAACATTTTATCCTAAAACAAAAGGATATACCTTCTTCTCAGCACCTCACAGGACCTTCTCCAAAATTGACCATATAATTGGTCACAAAACAGGCCTCAACAGATACAAAAATATTGAAATTGTCCCATGCATCCTATCAGACCACCATGGACTAAGGCTGATCCTCAATAACAACATAAATAAAGGTTAAGGCAACATTCACATGGAAACTAAACAACACTCTTCTCAATGATACCTTGGTCAAGGAAGGAATAAAGACAGAAATTGAAGACTTTTTAGAGTTTAATGAAAATGAAGCCACAACAATCCCAAACCTGTGGGACACAATGAAAGCATTTCTAAGAGGGAAACTCATAGCTCTGAGTGCCTCCAAAAAGAAACTGGAGAGAGCACACACTAGCAGCTTGACAACACATCTAAAAGCTCTAGAAAAAAAGGAAGAAAATTCACCCAGGAGGAGTAGAAGGCAGGAAATAATCAAACTCAGGGGCAAAATCAAACAAGTGGAAAAAAGAAGAACTATTCAAAGAATTAACCAAATGAGGAGTTGGTTCTTTGAGAAAATCAACAAGATAGATAAACCCTTAGCTGGACAAACTAGAGGGCACAGGGACAACATCCTAATTAACAAAATCAGAAATGAAAAGGGAGACATAACAACAGATCCTGAAGAAATCCAAAACACCATCAGATCCTTCTACAAAAGGCTATACTCAAAATTAAAACGGGAAAACCTGGACAAAATGGACAAATTTCTAGACAGATACCAGGAACCAAAGTAAAATCAGGATCAAGTTAATGATCTAAACAGTCCCATATCCCCTAAAGTAATAGAAGCAGTCATTAATAGTCTCCCAACCCAAAAAAAAGCCCAGGACCAGATGGGTTTAGTTGAGAGTGCTACCAGACTTTCAAAGAAGATCTAATTCCACTTCTGCACAAACTATTCCACAAAATAGAAGTAGAAGGAACTCTACCCAACTCATTCTATGAAGCCACAATTACTGATACCTAAACCACAGAAAGATCCAACAAAGATAGAGAACTTCTGACCAATTTCCCTTATGAATATAGATGCAAAAATCCTCAATAAAATTCTTGCTAACCGAATCCAAGAACACATTAAAGCAATCATCCAACCTGACCAAGCATGTTTTATTCCAGGGATGCAGGGATGGATTAATATATGGAAATACATCAACGTAATCCATTATATAAACAAACTCAAAGGCAAAAACCACATGATCATCTCGTTAGACATGGAGAAAGCATTTGACAAAATCCAACACCAATTCATGACAAAAGTCTTGGAAACATCAGGAATTCAAGGCCCATACCTAAACATGATAAAAGCAATCTACAGCAAACCAGTAGCCAACATCAAAGTAAATGGTAAGAAGCTGGACGCAATCCCACTAAAATCAGGGACTAGAAAAGGCTGCCCACTCTCTCCCTACCTATTCAACATGACTCTAACTAAGGAAGTGAAAGATCTGTATGATAAAAACTTCAAGTCTCTGAAAAAAGAAATTAAAGAAGATCTCAGAAGATGGAAAGATCTCCCATGCTCATGGATTGGCAGGATCAACATTGTAAAAATGGCTATCTTGCCAAAAGCAATCTACAGATTCAATGCAATCCCCATCAAAATTCCAACTCAATTCTTCAACGAATTAGAAAGAGCAATCTGCAAATTCATCTGGAATACCAAAAAGCTAGGATAGCAAAAACTCTTCTCAAGGATAAAAGAACCTCTGGTGGAATCACCATGCCTGACCTAAAGCTTTACTACAGAGCAATTGTGATAAAAAATACATGGTACTGGTATAGTGACAGACAAGTAGACCAATGGAATAAAATTGAAGACCCAGAAATGTACCCACACACCTATGGTCAGTTCATCTTCGGCAAGGCAGCTAAAACCATCCAGTGGAAGAAAGACAGCATTTTCAACAAATGATACTGGCACAACTGGTTGTTATCATGTAGAAGAATGCGAATTGATCCATTCCTATCTCCTTGTATCTCCTTGTCTAAGGTCAAATCTAAGTTGATCAAGGAACTTCACATAAAACCAGAGACACTGAAACTTATAGAGGAGAAAGTGGGGAAAAGCCTCAAAGATATGGGCACAGGGGAAAAATTCCTGAATAGAACAGCAATGGCTTGTGCTGTAAGATTGACAATAGACAAATGGGACCTCATGAAACTGCAAAGCTTCTGCAAGGCAAAAGACACCGTCCATAAGACAAAAAGGCCACCAACAGATTGGAAAAGGATCTTTACCTATCTTAAATCAGATAGAGGACTAATATCCAATATATATAAGGAACTCAAGAGGGTGGACTCCAGAAAATCAAATAACCCCATTAAAAAATGGTGCTCAGAGCTAAACAAAGAATTCTCACCTGAGGAATAACGAATGGCTGAGAAGCACCTGAGAAAATGTTCAGCATCCTTAATCATCAGGGAAATGCAAATCAAAACAACCCTGAGATTCCACCTCAAACCAGTCAGAATGGCTAAGATCAAAAATTCAGGTGACAGCAGATGCTGGCAAGGATGTGCAGAAAGAGAAACACTCCTCCATTGTTGGGGGATTGCAAGCTTGTACAACCACTCTGGAAATCAGTCTGGCGGTTCCTCAGAAAATTGGACATAGTACTACCAGAGGATCCCACAATACGTCTCCTGGGCATATATCCAGAAGATGTACCAACCGGTAAGAAGGATGCATGGTCCACTATGTTCATAGCAGCTTTATTTATAATAGCCAGAAGCTGGAAAAAACCCAGATGCCCCTCAACAGAGGAATGGATACAAAAAATGTGGTATATTTACACAATGGAGTACTACTCAGCTATTAAAAAATGAATTTATGAAATTCCTAGGAAAATGGTTGGGCCTGGAGGGCATCATCCTGAGTGAGGTAACACAATCACAAAAGAACTCAAATGATATGTATTCACTGATAAGTGGATATTAGCCCAGAAACTTAGTATAGCGAGGTATAAGATACAATTTGCAAAACACATGAAACTGAAGAAGAAGGAAGACCAAAGTGTGGACACTTTGCCCCTTCTTAGAATTGGAAACAATCACCCTCTGTAACAAAGGAGTTACAGAGACAAAGTTTGGAGCTGAGACAAAAGGATGGACCATCTAGAGACTGCCATATCCAAGGATCCATCCCATAATTAGCCTCCAAATGCTGACACCATTGTATACACTAGCAAGAGTTTGCTGAAAGGACCTGATATAGCTGTCTCTTGTGAGACTAGGCCAGGGCCTAGCAAACACATAAGTGGATGCTCACAGTCAGCTATTGGATGGATCATAGGGCCCCCAATGGAGGAGCTAGAGAAAGTACCCAAGGAACTAAAGAGATCTGCAACCCTATAGGTGCAACAACATTATGAACTAACCAGTACCCCATAGCTCTTGACTCTAGCTGCATATGTATCAAAAGATGGCCTAGTTGGCCATCACTGGAAAAAGAGGCCCATTGGACATGCAAACTTTATATGTCCCAGTACAGGGGAACGCCAGGGCCAAAAAAATGGGAATGGGTGGGTAAGGAATTGGGGGAGAGCGTATGGGTGACTTTTGTGATAGCATTTGAAATGTAATTGAGGAAAATACAAATACGTAGTAAAAAAAAAAAAAAACTCAAAGTCCTTCCCTAGTGACATGTTTCCTCCAGCCAAAAGTACCTCCTAAACATTCCTAAACAGCACCTCCAACTGGAGACAAGTGTTTAAATGCCCAAGACTATAAGAGATATTTCTCATTCAAATTACCACAGAGGACAAGGTTGAAATGTCTTAGTTCTAATATCAAGTACCCTACATTGTAACATGTTAGAGGCTTGGTCCCCAGTCAAAAGTGCTATTGGGGACTGATGGAAACTCTAGGAAGTAAGGACTATTTGGAGTAACTAGATGACTGTGAGGATGCCATTGAAAATTACATTTGGGGACTGGAGAGATGGCTTAGCAGTTAAGAACACTGGCTACATTTCTAGAGATACTGAGTTCAATTCCCAGAAAACACATGGTAGCTCACAACCATCTGTAATGGGATCTGATGCCGTCTTTAGGTGTCTCTGAAGACAGATAGTTATGTGTGTATGAAGACAGCTACTCATATACATTAAATAAATACATAAATCTTTAAAAAAAAGAAAAAGAAAGTTGCATTTGGACCCTGGCCATGTCCTTTCAGTCTTTTTATGTTATTGATTCTGAATTGTTTTATTTACATTCCAAATATTACCCCCATTTCCAGTCCCCACTCCAAGAATTCTTCGTGCCAATTTCCCTTTCTTTCCATCAGAGAGGGTGCTCCCCCACCTATGCCCTACTCCCCTTACCTTCCTACCCACCCCACCTCAACAACTTCCCCCCACAACTCCTTTCTCTGAGGCATCATTCTCTATAGTATTAGGCACATCCTCTCCAACTGAGGCCAGACAAGGCAGTCCTCTGCTACATATGTGCTGGGGAAGGGGGCTGAATCCTGCCCATATGTGCTCTTTGGTTAGTGGCTTAGTTTCGGGGAGCTGCCAAGGATCGAGGTGAGTTGATATTGTTGGTCTTCCTATGGGGTTGCCATCCGCTCCAGCTCCTTCAATCCTTCCCTGAACTCTTCCATAAGGGTTCCCTACCTCAGTTCAATGGTTGTCTATAAGTATCTGTATCTGTCTCAGTCAGCTCCTGGTAGAACATCTCAGAGGACAGCCATGCTAGGCTGCTGTCTTCTGCCATCCTTATGGTTGCATTTATCTTTATTTCCAGCAGTTTCTCCTCTCTGACTAAAGATGATGAGTACTTACAATGCAATAAGTGCCTTCTATCTTCCACAGCATTCTCAAAGATAGTATTTGAGATAATATTTGGGTAATATGGCAAGCAACAGCTTTTGGAAGAGCCCCGCTCCAGTTGTTCAGGACCCACATGAAGGTCAAGATGTACATCTTATATATACAAACAGGAAAGCCTAGGTGTAGCCCATGTATGTTCTTTGGTTGACGGTTCAAACTCTGAGAACCCCAAGGATCCAGGTTAGTTGGCTCTGTTGGTCTTTATGTGGAGTTTCTATCCCCTTAGGAACCCACAATCCTTCTTCCTCTTCTTCCTTAAGTGTAAGGAGCCGTCCTCACATTCGCCATTATAAGATGGCACTGACACCTGTGTTCTAAGTAATAAACAAACCATCTGCACATGCGCTGGGGTAGTTTCCCACCCCATGTGCTCTGCCTTTCCCGTGACGACAACTCTGGCTGATGGGCTGCAGCCAATCAGGGAGTGACACGTCCGAGGCGGAGGACAGTCCTCCATAAAAGGGAGGAGGCTCCGCCATCTCTCTCTCTGGCTCTCTTCTCCACTGGCTCCTGATGGGGTAAGCAATAAAGCTTGTGCCGCAGAAGATTCCGGTTGCCCTGAGTGTGTTCTTACCAGGGGGAACAAAAGCAGCGCGCAATAAATGGTGCCGAAACCCGCGAGCTACTACATCACGGGGAAGGAGCGGTTAATGAAGTGTTCCCGGAAACAGACTGTTGAGAAGGATCCGGTGTGGATTCAGAACTCTTCAGCTGGGGAACTGTGGTAATGAAGTGTTCCCACAAAACAGACTGTTGAGAAGGATCCGGCGTGGGTTCAGAACTCTTCAGCTGGGGAACGGATGCGCGTTCGTTACAGCTTTACAAGGTATGTCTGGTCTTGAACTTTCTCTAGTGTTAAAAGCCCTTTTATTTCTTTTCACATGTCAACAAGTGGTTAAGACAGGGTGGAGAATTCTGAACGAAATTCAAGACAGTCTATCAGAAGTAAAGCGGGGAGAGAGAGCAGGAGCAAAGAGGAAACATGGCGCGCCAAATAAGTATACAGGCCTTTCCACGGGTCTTGAACCCGAGGAAAAGTTAATGTCAGGGAAGAATACCTGGGGAGAGATTAGAAGGAAAGAGGAGAAAAAACAAAGGAAAAAAGAAAAGTTAATGTCAGGGAAAAATACCTGGGGAGAGATTAGAAGGAAAGAGGAGAAAAGAGATGAGTTTAAAGAGCCAGTTCTTAGTAGCTGTGAATCAGATAAAGAAATTAGCTCTTCTGAGAAAACAGACTTGGAGGAGGGAGCAGCTCGTTATGAGAGAGAAATGCGAGCTTATAGGTCAAGAAAGAAGCCAAAAGCGGCTGGCAAAGGCCAGCTTGCTGCTCGGCCTCTGGGCAGTTGGCTTCAAAGTCATAGTGCACCTCCGCCCTATGCGGAGCCCCCACCCTGCGTAGTGCGTCAGCCCTGTGCAGAGAGGCAGTGCGCGGACTCGTTCATTTCAAGAGAGGCACAAAGGAAGATACAACAGGCATTTTCAGTCTTTGAAGGAGCTGAGGGTGGGCATGTCCACGCTCCAGTAGAGTATTTACAGGTTAAAGAGCTTGCTAAGTTGGTCCGTAAATATGGAGCCAATGCTAATTTTACCTTGGTGCAGTTATACAGGCTTGCTGGCGAGGCATTAACTCCTGCCGATTGGCAAATGATTGCAAAAGCCGCTCTCCCCAGTGCGGGCAAATATATGGAATGGAGAGCTCTATGGCAAGAGGCTGCACAAATGCAGGCCCGAGCAAATGCTGCCGCTTTGACTCCAGAGCAGAGAAATTGGACCTTTGACCTGTTAACGGGTCAGGGAGCTTATACCGCTGATCAAACAAATTATCACTGGGGAGCTTATGCCCAAATTTCCTCCACGGCTATTAAGGCCTGGAAGGCGCTCTCCCGAACAGGTGAAGCCACTGGACAATTAACAAAGATACAGCGGCTGAACGTCATTGTTCAGAGCCAGATAGGCCCAAAGAGATGGTTAAATGGAAAGATGTTTTAAATAACAAATGGAAAGGCACGGATCCTATTTTGATAAGATCCAGGGGAGCTGTTTGTGTTTTTCCACAGAATGAAGACAACCCATTTTGGATACCAGAAAGACTCACCCGAAAAATCCAGACTGACCAAGGGAATACTGATGTCCCTCATCTTGGTGATGTCCAGTGCGATAACAACAAAGGGAAAGCAGCGTTGGGAGATACAGAATTGGACGGCTAAATTTGAACAGACCCTTTGAAAATTGAGACTTGCCCCACGCACTTGGACCTGTCCCTGACCTAAGGACTATCTTTTCAACATTTTACTTCTTTAAAGAATGGGTGGGGGTGGAATTATTTGGAGCTGTTCTTTGCTGTGGATTAGTGTTGCTTCTCTGATTGGTCTGTAAGCTTAAGGCCCAAATTAGGAGAGACATGGTGGTTATTTCCCAGGCGCTTGCAGCACTAGAACATGGTGCTTCCCCTGATATATGGTTATCTATGCTTAAGCAATAGGTCGCTGGCCACTCAGCTCTTGCACCCCACGAGGCTAGTCTCATTGCACGGGATAGAGTGAGTGTGCTTCAGCAGCCCGAGAGAGTTGCACGGCTAAGCACTGCAGTAGAAGGGCTCTGTGGCATTTATGAGCCTATTCTAGGGAGACATGTCATCTTTCAAGAAGGTTGAGTGTCCAAGTGTCCTTCCCCCAGGAAAAACGACACGGGAGCAGACCAAGACCCCTTCGGGTGATGAGCCTGGGAGGAGGTTTTGTGTAAAGCCCCTATTTTACACACTGGGGATTTGACCTCTATCTCCACTCTCATTATTATGGGTGGCCTATTGCTCTTAAATAAAAGAAAAGGGGGAGATGTAAGGAGCCGTCCTCACATTCGCCATTATAAGATGGCACTGACACCTGTGTTCTAAGTAATAAACAAACCATCTGCACATGCGCTGGGGTAGTTTCCCACCCCATGTGCTCTGCCTTTCCCGTGACGACAACTCTGGCTGATGGGCTGCAGCCAATCAGGGAGTGACACGTCCGAGGCAGAGGACAGTCCTCCATAAAAGGGAGGGGGCTCCGCCATCTCTCTCTCTGGCTCTCTTCTCCACTGGCTCCTGATGGGGTAAGCAATAAAGCTTGTGCCGCAGAAGATTCCGGTTGCCCTGAGTGTGTTCTTACCAGGGGGAACAAAAGCGGCGCGCAATACTTAAGAATCCCCAAGCTCCATCCACTATTTGGCTGTGGGTGTATATATCTCTCTGAGTCAGCTGCTGGGTGGAGCCTTTTAGAGGACAACATGTCTGCAAGCATAACAGTATCATTAATAGTGCTAGGGACTGGTGCTTGCCCATGGGATGGGTCTCAAATTGGGCCGGTTATTGGTTGGCCATTCCATCAGTCTCTGCTCCAACCCCCATGCCTGCACTTCTTGTAGACAGGATAAATTTTGCATTGAAAGTTTTGAGGATGGGTTGGTATCTATAACACTCCACTGGGATTCCTGACTGGATACAGGAGGTAGACTCTCTAGGTTCCATATCTACAGTGTAGTGAGTCACAGCTAAGGTCATCCCCATTGAATCTTGTATACCTCCCTTATCCCAGGACTCTGTCTTGTCCTAGTGATGGCCACCACCTCTTCACCCCCGTCAGTTACAGATTTTCGTTTAATTTCTTCTGTCCTTCCACACACCTGATCCTGAATCCTGATTCCCTCCCCATCCCCTCTTCCTCCCAGTTGCCTCCCTCCATCTGCCTCTTATGACTATTTCATTCCCCCTTCTAAGTGAGATTCCAGCTTCCTCACTTGGGCCTTCCTTCTTCTTTGCATCTGTGGAGTATAATATGGTACCTATATTTTATGGCTAATATCAACTTACAAGTGATTATACTATACATGTCCTTTTCAGATTGGGTTACCTCATTCAGGAGTTTATTCTCAAGTTCCATCCATTTGCCTGCAAAATTCATTATGTCTTGGTTTTTAATAGCTGGATAGCATTCCACTGTGTATGTGTACCACATTTCTTTATCCACTCTTCAGTTGATGGACATCTAGTTGTGTCTAGTTTCTGGCTATTATGAATAAAGCTACTCTGAACATAGCACATGTTTTGTGCGATGTTGGTGCATCTTTTGTGTATATGCCCAGGAGTGGTATAGCTGGATCTTGAAGTAGAACTGTTCCCTGTTTTCAAAGAAAATGTTAAAATGATTTACAAAGTGGTGTACAAATTTGGACTCCCACCTGCAATGGAGGAGTGTTCCCCGTGTTCTACATTCACTCCAGCATGTGCTATCTCCTGAAGGTTTTTGTTTTGTTTTGTTTTGTTTTTTTCTCAAAGAAACCAGAAATTTCCACTTTATATCTCCTTTTCTGTTTTTTTAGGTATTTTCTTCATTTACATTTCCAATGCTATCCCAAAAGTCCCCCCACTCTCCCCCCATTCCCACTTCTTGGTCCTGGTGTTCCCCTGTACTGAGGCATATAAAGTTTGCAAGACCAAGGGGCCTCTCTTCCCAGTGATGGCCGACTAGGCCATCTTCTGATACATATGCAGCTAGAAACATGAGCTGGGGGGGGAGGGGGTACTGATTAGTTCATATTGTTGTTTCACCTATAGGGTTGCAGACCCCTTTAGCTCCTTGGGTACTTTCTCTAGCTCCTACATTGGTGGCCCTGTGATCCATCCAATAGCTGACTGTGAGTATCCACTTCTGTGTTTGCTAGGCCCTGGCATAGTCTCACAAGAGACAGCTATATCAGGGTCCTTTCAGCAAACTCTTGCTAGTGTATGCAATGGTATCAGCGTTTGGGGGCTGATTATGGGATAGATCCCCGGGTATGGCAGTCTCTAGATGGCCCAACTTTCGTCTCAGTTCCAAACTTTGTCTCTGTAACTCCTTCCATGGGTGTTTTGTTCCCAATTCTAAGAAGGAGAAAAGATGACTTTCCTCATCATTATCCTTGAGTTTCATGTGTTTTGCAGATTGTATCTTGTATCTTGGGTATTCTAAGTTTCTGGGCTAATATCCACTTATCGTTGAGTACATATCATGTGAGTTCTTTTGTGATTGGGTTACCTCACTCAGGATGAGGTTTTTTTTATCTTAGCCATTCTGATGGGTTTAAGATAGAACTTCAGAGTTGTTTTGATTTGCATTTCCCTGATGACTGAATGCTTTAAACATTTCTTTAAGTGCCTCTAAGCTATTTGGGATTCCTCTATTGAGAATTCTCTGTTCAGTTCTGTACCCCATTTTTAATTGGGTTATTTTGGTTGTTGGTTTTTAAATTATTGAGTTCTTTGTAAATTTTTGATATTATCCCTCTGTTCAGATATAGGGTTGGTGAAGATTCATTCCCAATCTATGGCCTACTGATTTGTCCTATTGACAGTGTCATTTGCCTTACAAAGGCTTTGCAGTTTCATGAGTTTCCATTTATCAATTGTTGATCTTAGAACCTGAGCAACTTGTGTTCTGTTCAGGAACTACTCTCCTGTACCAAGATGTTCAAGGGTATTTCCCACTCTCTCTTCTATGAGATTTCATGTATCTGATTTTAGGTTGAGGTCCATGATCCACTTGGACTTGAGTTTTGTGCAGGGTAGTATGTATGGATCTATTTTCACACTTCTACATATTAACATCTAGGAGAATCACTTTATTTCACAATATATCACCTGCTATGGTGATATTCTGCCTCAGTACAGGTTCAGAAAACAAAAACAAAAACAATAATGAACAATTAGCAGGCCAAAATAAGTCTTACCTCATTTTAAGCTGCCTTTCTTGGGTATCCTGCTATAGTTATGCAAAGGTAACTAGTACTACATAATTTGTTACTTCAACTATAGAAAACTAGTATATGTAATCAGAAAAAGTGATTAGGAGAGAGACAACAGAATTAAGGTCATTTATTTTCTAATATTAAGGTTTTTTTATTTCACCTCTTTTCCAACAAATATGATTCATAATTTTTACTGGCAGCAGTTGGGTTGCAATATTCCCTTATGCTATTATGTATAAATTAACCTGATATTCAAATCTGCATAAATAAATAAGTATTGATAAATTGAAATAACTCATCTGGACCCAAAGATGGGTTCAAAGTACTTTCCTTCCCAGTCTGTCTGTAAATATCAGCCTTTCAAAAACCAAATTGGTTAAATAAGAGAAACTGAAATAAAATGTTTCTATTCCTGAAATTTTTTCTCAACATAGAACATCTCTTCTTGCATGACCCAATGATGATTCTGCCAGTGACTTGCACAAGCATGAAATTCTATTTACTCTGCATTTATTTTTCTATTACTTGATTACATGGAGAAAGTGGAGTGTTAACCAATTACAGAGAAAGCTGACTCTGAGCGTGATTTTCTCAATTGACAATCAGATTTTCAGGGCCAGCTTCAACTGTAAACACACTTCTCTCTCTTAAGCAGAGACCCTGAGCTAGGCTGTCACATAGTATAAATTGGAGAATATCACATTCTAATAGTTCTACAATTTTCACTACCTTCAACACGGTAGCAAGAGCAGTATCTTATCAATGTGCATATCAATGGCCTGAAAAGGAATGTCTTAGCTGAGACAACTCGATAATATTTATTATTTAAGTAATTTTAATTATTTATTTAATTATTTAATTAAATAATATTTATTATTTAAGTAGATAATATTTATTATTTAAGTAGTACAAGCATTTGGAATGAAAGTTAAGGAAATTTACATTAAACTTTACATCTTCTCTACCAAATATATTTCATGTGCTGATATAACACCAGAAACAAACAAACAAAAATCCACTACAGAATTAAAACTAAAAAGATTAATTAGCTTTATATCTTCTTCCATCATAACTTGTGTTATGATCCCGGGGAGCTATTTGTGTTTTTCCACAGGGTGAAGAAAATCCATTTTGGGTCCCGACGCGACTGACAAGGACCGTAAAAGAGCAAAATGAACCCCAAGATGATCCTCTTACTCCTGATGATTGAGACCGGGATAAGTATACCCTTGTGGGACATAGTAATATCATGGCCAGTACCTTTACCGGTACATTCCAATTCTTCTACCTAGCCTTTGTTTTTTGCAATGGAATGTTTTTTGGATGTGCCTTATGCACGACAAACTCCTCAAGAGCCACGGGTGTGTAAGAGTACTAGTTTTCATTTAAATTATACACTATGCTTTGTGCATAATATGGATAAACCTTTTACACCCTGTATATTTTTAAAGAAAAAGATTATCTCTAATTGGGCAGATCCCATTATCCAAAATAAAGTGAGCTCTGGAGTGTTATTTAATGCTTTAACGCAAATTGCTCAAGGAGCACAATCAGGATCAGGTGATGTTGGAAATAATGTAACTTCACCTATAAACATCACCACTATCATGATAAAGGGAAATGTGACTATTCCCAAAAGATCACGATAGCCTGTTGGCAATGCTACTGCTATACGCAGCATGCCTTAGTGCCATCCAGACCTCACATTTCCTATAGTTTTTTCTCCTTGTCAATCAAATGTTTTTCCTCGGAAAGAATTAGCAAAGGGTTTCGGTTTGTCACCACCATTAGATTATGCTGTAATGTATGATAAAGGAGATGCTACAGGGAAAGAAAATATTTGGCCATATTACCAATGGATTTTAAATAATGAGGCAGGTGCTAGTACCAGTTTGTCAGCCTTTGCACTGCTGACTGGAACCTTTCATGAGATATTGAATGTTTCTGCAACACTTTCCAATATCTCTACTCATTTCGATAATGTGACATCTAATAGAGTTATCAGAAAAATGACTACTTCTCCAGTAGAAGTCTGTGTCAATCCTCCATTTTTTCTTTATATTGGCTAAATTTCAAAATAATGCAGAATGGTTAGATTGTACAAATGTCACTTGTTTTTTTGACACAATGCTGGAATGGAACTAATTTCTTAGCCTTAGTGGTACATTTACCAACGTTCATCCCTGTGCCTGTTGAGGCAGATCCAGAGAAGTTACCAATCATGAGTCTTGTCCGGCAGAAGAGAGATTTCGGTATAACTACAGCCATTGTGGTGGCAATCTCTGTTAGTGCGGTTGCTGCAACAGCTGCTGGGGTTGCCATGGCAACCACAGTCCAAACAGGCACAGCCCTAAGTCAATTGTCAGCCACAGTGGCAGATGCTGTTAATCTTCATACCTCTGCTAGTGCCCAGTTGAAGGGCAGATTAATGGTTGCTAACCAACGCCTCGATCTTGTAGAGGAAAGATTGGATATTCTTTTTCAAATGGCCCAATTGGGATGTGAAAGAAAATTGGGGGCGCTTTGCATTACCAGTGTGCAGTATGAAAATTTTACCCGAGCAGATAATTTGTCTAGGCATTTGTCATTGTATCTTGCAGGAAATTGGTCAGAAGGATTTGACGAGACTCTTGAGTCCCTGAGGGCAGCAGTGTTGGCTATCAACTCAACACGAGTGGACCTGTCGCTAACAGAGGGACTCTCCTCCTGGATTTCTTCAGCCTTTTCTTATTTTAAGAGTGGGTGGGAGTTGTTTTGTTTGGGGCAGCCTGATGTTGTGGCCTAGTGTTCATGCTTTGGTTGGTCTGCAAGCTCAGATCTCAACAGAAATGTGACAAGGTCGTGATCACTCAAGCAATTGTGGCCATTGAACAAGGGGCCTCCCCTGAAATTTGGCTATCCATGCTTAAGACTTAATTGGCATCTGAGTTCTCTGCTCTTGCACCCCACGGATCTGAAGATCCATTGCACTGGGATGAGAGAGACTCAATGATCATTGATCAGCCCTTGCACATCGCTGAGGTTTCTTCATTGCATGCGACAGGGTGATCATGATTTCTCCGCTAAAATTTTTCCTTAAAACCTGGCTGGCCTCGCTTGTAGAGTTCACCCTAGGCCATCTAGCGGTTATTGTCACTGTGGTATCCAGAGACGGGCACCTTTCCTCGTGCACATACCAACTTAAGACATGGGGCCCGGTGGTGATAGGGTTACCCTATAACGGGTAAGGCCGTGACATTAGAGGAACGACCTAAAACAGGAGCCACAGCAGATGGACATAACTGCAGAGGCCTAGACCAGCCTTGTTTTAATAAAACATAAAGGGGGAGATGTGGAGAGACGCGACATTTGCCATCACAAGATGGCGCCAGCTTCCACAGTGCCTTATGCCACTTAAACAAAGAACAAGTTATGGTGCACATGTGTTGGAGTAATGTGCACCAAGTCATAGCCCACCCTGGGGCGTATCAATGAGATTGTGGGTAAGTGACACGCCACGCTAGGGTGTATATAAGCAGCACCTTTCTGCGGCTCTTTGTCTACCTCATCAATATGCAATAAAGATTGGCTGCAGAAGGATCCTTGTGTCCTGTGCACGTTCTTGCCGGCGAGGAAACAGCACGGGACAGTGAGATACTGTCTCAAAAACAAAATGAAACAGAAGATTAAAAGATAAAATAATTTACATTACTCTATCTTAATTGTTAATTATAAAATGTGTAAAATGAGGCCAGTGACATGAATCAATGCATGAAAGCAGTTGCTCTTTAAGTTTGATGACCTGTTTGATTCCTCAGTCCTTCAATAGAAAGGGAGAGTAAAACTGTTGGCCTTCAAATTGCATCTATGTGCCCCCACTCATACATGCAATAATTATAAGTAAAATACTGAAATAAATGTTAATCAATATGGTTAAAACAATTTAATCTGAAATCTTAAATAGTATCTATTTGATAGAGTTAAACAGCTGTGTCCTACCAAAGAGAAATTGTGCTACTATAGCTAAACTTTTTCAGCTGAAAAAATATTTTTTATTTTAATTTTTTATTAGATATTTTCTTCATTTACATTTCAAATGCTATCCCCAAAGCACCTATACCCTCCCCCTGCCCTGGACCCCAACCCACCCACTCCTGCCTCCTGGCCCTTGCATTCCCTTGTACTGGGGCATATGATCTTCACAATACTAAGGGCCTCTCCTCCCATTGAGGGTTGACTAGGCCATCCTCTGCTACATATGCAGCTAGAGACACAGCTCTGGGGGGGGGGGGTGGAAATACTGGTTATACTGGTTAGTTCATATCATTGTTCCTCCTATAGGGTTGCAAACCCCTTTAGCTCCTTGGGTACTTTCTCTAGCTCCTTCATTAGGGGCCCTGTGTATGCCAGAAAGATTTTACTGACAGGACCCTGACATAGCTCTCTCTTGTGAGTCTATGCCAATGCCTGGAAAATACAGAAGCGGATGCTCACAGTCATCTATTTTTTACTTTAATAAAGTAAGAATCTTATGAGTTGCAACATCTTTGGAGTATTTCTCACAGGAGAAAGCATGCCATGGACAGCCAACCCAATGGCTGGGAAGTTAGGTCAAAGCAAAATCATTTCTTTACACAATCTCCATAAAACTATGGCTGCAACTTGAATAAGTAATACCCCACAAAAAGGGTCAGCCAGTGCTACAAGCTCAGCCCCAGGTAGATGTCATAGGAATAAGTTATTGGGTCATAGAGGCACTTAGTTTTTCCTGTAATTTTGAGTGCTTGTTATATTTATGTTATATGGAATACATTTCAAGATAATGGAATAGGTAACAATGGGACTAAAAACACAGGAGGCAAAACCAGGAATTGACATATAAGATTACATCAAACCAAACAGTTTCTGTTCAGCAAAGGAAACAACAAAATGAAGCGGAAACTTTTAGAATGAGAGAAATTGTCAGCCATTCATGTGCCAGAGGATTAATATCAATAACATTAGTAGTGTCTCAATAATTCAGAAAAACTCAACAATCAGAAATAATCTATTTTTTTAACTTGGGCTGATGATTTGAATAAACATTTCTTAAAAGAATATATAGAACAGCCAACAAACAAAATTTTAAAATGTTCAATATCAATGGCTATCAATAAAATGAAAACCAAAACTTTAACATACCATCTTATCCCCCATCAGAATTGCTGAGAAAAAGAAAAAAGTATAAGAAGTGCCAGCAAGGATATAAGGGAAGAAAGGGGACCCTTGCATGCTACTGGAAGGAAAGCAAACTACTGTAAAAATGGTGTGTCACTTTAAAATGAAAACACTAAAAACAGGATAAACTAAAGTTCCTTTCCTTAACTATCCCACTTTTGGGTGTACATCCTAAGAAAATGGAATCGCTTTACAAATTCTAGTATGAGTATATTTACTGTAACAGTACTGACAATAACATATGTGGAATCAGCTTACATGCTCTTTAAAAGATGAATGTATATGGCATGAACTTTTTCTGGGGAGATATGAGCAAAGGTCTTGCCTCCAAGATAAAAGGAAGAGTTGCACACCAAAGTATGACTTCATCAAGGTCCTGCTTAGGAAACCAGTGAGATTATTGGGTTTAATTATATAGCAATGAATGAGTCATTTACTTACAGGAGCATGGATGACCATAAAGCAATTGAAAAACCAACAAGTCTTGCTCTACTGCTAGATAGATGGCGTCCTCTTTTTAATTAAACAATAATATTCTGTATTCCTTAGCACCTCCTAAGGCCATGAGATTGAGTGTAATTAGGAAAGAATTACATACAGCTGGCTGAGACATGCAGGCAAGAGTGGCTGAATCTCAGGTTAGGGTTCTGCATACATAGGACTGATCTGTCTTTTGCAAGTAGTCACTGTTGTTCTGATGAAGATGATGATGGCTATGTTCAGAGGATATCATTCTATACAATATATAATGAATATGGAGTAATAAATTATTATTCATTCATCAAAAATTGAAATCCTCTATTAGCCCAGAAACTTAGAATACCCAAGATACAATTTGCAAAACACAAGAAAATCAAGAACGAAGAGAGGCCCCTTGGTCTTGCAAAGTTTATATGCCCCAGTACAGGGGAATGCCAGGGCCAAGAAGTGGGAGTGGGTGTGTAGGGAAGCAGGGCATGGGGAGGGTATAGGGAACTTTCAGGATAGCATTTGAAATGTAAATAAATAAAATATCTAATTAAAAAATTGAAATCCTCTAGTTAGCAGCAAAGTGAAACACTGTATTAAGTGCAATAACTGAGAATCAGAAAGACAAGTACTATGAGTGCTTCCTCAGACCTGATAATAAAATGTTCCAACTTATAGTAGATTCTTGGTTTCCAAGGATTAGAAAGATCGCTATAGCTGGATTTAATCAGTGCACTCTTGATGGAAGTGTGGAAATATTACACTTAATCCATTAAAATGTACAATTAATATTATTAATTTGGCACTTTAATTACATTGTGATGCTTTATGTAAAAGATGTAAAACATGATTTTCTTGGTAAATTAAAATGCTAAAATATCTATCATGAAATACAATCGGTCTCTTAAATTGTATTTGTAAAATATATTTGAATCTATGAATAAATATTCCTTAATTTTTATCAGTATATATTCATTGTACAAATTGATGGGTACCCAATTTACATTATTTACACATAGCAAGTATTTTGACCACATCAACTAACTCCCATTCTTCTTTTCAAATATGCTCCATTCTATTTTCACATTATGTATATATACATATAAATATATATGAAAGAGTATTCATGTCATTTTCCATTTACTGGTGACATTATCTCAAGACTATTTGTGTGTTTAAATTTTGAACTCTTTATATGTTCCAGATGTACAGATAACACTTTTTTTTTCCGTTCTGTAGGTTGTTCATCACTCTTCTTTCCACATGAAAATATATTTGCTTTCTGCATTTGGCTTATTTCACTAAATATCATAATCTCTAATTTTATTTGTTTTCATGGAAATGGCAATATTTTGTACTTTTCAATGGCTGAGTAAATCTCAATTTAATAAACTACCAATAAAGCCCCATATATACCACCATTTTTATTCATTTATCAGTTGATTTATTGTAGGCCAATTCAATGACTTCACAATTCAGTGACTATAAACAGTGCTTAAATAAATATGGATGAGAAAAAAATCTCTGTGACATAATGATAAAACCTTTTTTATAAATTTCCTAGACTGGGCTATAATATTATTCCAGTTTTAGTAAGTGTTTTTTAACTTTGAAATTACAATTTATTTTTATATCTGTAGTCATAATAGTAAACAATAACACAAAATCACTGGAAGATCCATTGTGACAACATAACACCAGATATCTATATACACAAATACATAGAGAAAATGACATCAGGAAAAAAGACTAGCTGTCAATATAGCTGTGATGAAACATAACTAAACATTTTCCTTAAGTGTCTACATAATATTTATGGTATCAGTCATTGTATCTCATTTGTAAAGTCAGTAAAGTAGAGTTCAAAATAATGATTCAGATATTTGAAGAACCCCCCCATACTGATTTCCATAGCATCCACACTAGTTATACTACCACAAGCAGTGTAACTAGTTGAATCTGCATTCTAAAATTTTGTGAGGGAATATTCTCTAGAGCAGTGGTTCTTCCTAATGCTGTGATGGTTTAATACAGTCCCTCATGTTGTGATGACCCCCTACCATAAAATTATTTTTGTTGCTATTTCATAACTGTAATCTTACTACTGGTATGAATGATAATGTAAGCATCTGATATGCGGGGATATATGGTATGTGATCCTAGTCAAGGATCATTTAACCCCGCCCCCAAAGTGGGACATGAAGAACAGGTTGAGAACCACTGCTCTACAGTCTAGCTCTTATACTGTCACATGATTAACAATGGCTCAGGCCTAAGCTCTGACATAGTTCATAAGAATAGCTTTACATTGCTACCAAAAAGCAAGGTGACTAATAATTTAAAATGTTAAATAATATATGTAACTGTGTATGCAGACAATGCAAAAAAGAGGGCCCTTGAGATGGTTCCGCAAGTAAAATTACTGCTATACAAATCTGGGTAACCTGAGTTCCACCACTGCAACCCATGGTATAAAGAAAAATCGAACTCCTCAAAGTTGTACTCTGATCTACACACAAACATACATATGTTCACCAATGCATATGTATTAATTATATTATATATGTTATATATTATATATTTTGTGAGATATGTTATAATCTATACATATAGAGATAAAGTTTCTAAATCACAGAAAGATGTTAAATTGTGTTTTATGCTATGAACATAGTGAAGCATGTGTCCGTCTTATGGATATATGCCTAAGGAGATGTATTGCGGGATCCTCTGGTAGTACTATGTCCAATTTTCTGAGGAACCGCCAGACTGATTTCCAGAGTGGTTGTACAAGCTTGCAATCCCACCAACAATGGAGGAGTGTTCCCCTTTCTCCACATCCTTGCCAGCATCTGCTGTCACCTAAATTTTTGATCTTAGCCATTCTGACTGGTTTGAGGTGGAATCTCAGGGTTGTTTTGATTTGCATTTCTCTGATGATTAAGGATGCTGAACATTTTATCAGGTGCTTCTCAGCCATTCGGTATTCCTCAGGTGAGAATTCTTTCTTTAGCTCTGAGCCCCATTTTTTAATAGGGTTATTTGATTTTCTGGAGTCCATCTTCTTGAATTCTTTATATATACATTGGATATTAGTCCCCTATCTGATTTAGGATAGGTAAAGATCCTTTCCCAATCTGTTGGTGGCCTTTTTTTGTCTTATTGACGGTATCCTTTGCCTTGCAGATGCTTTGCAATTTTATGAGGTCCCATTTGTCTACTGTCAATCTTACAGCACAAGCCATTGCTGTTCTATTCAGAAAGTTTTCCCCTGTACCCATATCTTCCAGACTTTTCCCTACTTTCTCCTCTATAAGTTTCAGTGTCTCTGGTTTTATGTGGAGTCCCTTAATCCACTTACATTTAACCTTAGTACAAGGAGATAGGAATGGATCAATTCACATTCTTCTACATGATAACCGCCAGTTGTACCAGCACCATTTGGTGAAAGTGCTGTCTTTTTTCCACTGGATGGTTTTTACTCACTTGTCAAAGATCAAGTGACCATAGGTGTGTTGGTTCATTTCTAGGTCTACAATTCTATTCCATTGGTCTACTTGTCTGTCCCTATACCAGTACCATGCAGTTTTTATCACAATTGCTCTGTAGTAGTTTTAGGTCAGGCATGGTGATTTCACCAGAGGTTCTTTTATACTTGAGAAGAGTTTTTGCTATCCTAGGTTTTTTGTTATTCCAGATGAATTTACAGATTGCTCTTTCTAATTCCTTGAAGAATTGAGTTGGAATTTTGATGGGGATTGCATTGAATCTGTAGATTGCTTTTGGCAAGATAGCCATTTTTACAATGTTGATCCTGCCAATCCATGAGCATGGGAAATCTTTCCAACTTCTGAGATCTTCTTTAATTTCTATCTTCAGAGACTTGAAGTTCTTATCATACAGATCTTTCACTTCCTTAGTTAGAGTCACACCAAGGCATTTTATTTGTAACTATTGAGAAGGGTGCTGTTTCCCTAATTTCATTCTCAGCCTGATTATCCTTTGTGTACAGAAAGGCCATTGACTTGTTTGAGTTAATTTTATATCCAGCTACGTCAATGAAGCTGTTTATCAGGTGTAAGAGTTCTCTGGTGGAATTTTTAGGGTCACTAATATAAACTATCATATCATCTGCAAAAAGTGATATTTTGACTTCTTCCTTTCCAATTTGTATCCCCTTGATCTCCTTTTGTTGTCGAATTTATCTGGCTAGGACTTCAAGTACAGTGTTGAAAAGGTAGGGAGAAAGTGGGCAGCTTTGTCTATTTCCTGATTTTAGTGGGATTGTTTCCAGCTTCTCACCATGTACTTTGATGTTGGCTACTGGTTTGCTGTAGATTGCTTTTAGCATGTTTAGGTATGGGCCTTGAATTTCTGATCTTTCCAAGACTTTATCATGAATGGGTGTTGGATTTTGTCAAATGCTTTCTCCACATCTAATGAGATGATCATGTGGTTTTTGTCTTTGAGTTTGTTTATATATTGGATTACTTTGATGGATTCCCATATATTGAAACATCCCTGCATCCCTGGGATGAAACCTACTTGGCCAGTATGGATGATTGTTTTGATGTGTTCTTGGATTCAGTTAGCTAGAAATTTATTGAGGATTTTTGCATCGATATTCATAAGGGAAATTGGTCTGAAGTTCTCTATCTTTGTTGGGTCTATTTTGGTTTAGCTATCAAAGTAATTGTGGCTTTATAGAATGAGTTGGGTAGTGTACCTTCTGCTGCTATTTTGTGGAATAGTTTGTGAAGAACTGGAATTAGATCTTCTTTGAAGGTCTGATAGAACTCTGCACTAAACCCATCTGGTCCTTGGCTTTTTTTTGGTTGGGAGACTACTAATGACTGCTTCTATTTCTTGGACTGTTTAGATCATTAGCCTGCTCTTGATTTAAATTTGGTACCCGGTATCTGTCTAGAAACTTGTACATTTCATCCAGGTTCTCAGTTTTGTTGAGTATAGCCTTTTGTAGAATGATCTGATGGTGTTTTGTATTTCTTCAGGATCTGTTTTTATGTCTCCCTTTTCATTTCTGAGTTTATTAATTAGGATGCTTTTCCTGTGCCCTCTAGTGAGTCTGGCTAAGTGTTTATCTATCTTGTTGATTTTCTCAAAGAACCAGGTCCTACATTGGTTGATACTTTGAATAGTTCTTCTTGTTTCCACTTGGTTGATTTTGCCCCTGAGTTTATTTCCTACTGTCTACTGCTCTTGGGTGAATTTGCTTCCTTTCTGTTCTAGAGCTTTTAGATGTGTTGCCAAACTGCTAGTGTGTGCTCTCTCTTGTTTCTTTTTGGAGGCACTCAGAGCTATGAGTTTTCCTCTTAGAAATGCTTTCAGTGTGTCCCATAAGTTTGGGTATGTTGTTGCTTCATTTTCATTAAACTCCAAAATATCCTTAATTTCTTTCTTTATTGCATACTTGACCAAGGTATCATTGAGAAGAGTGTTGTTCAGTTCCCACGTGAATGTTGGCTTTCCATTATTTCTTTTGTTATTGAAGATCAGCCTTAAACCATGGTGATCTCATAGGATGCATGGGACAATTTCAATATTTTTGTATATGTTGAGTCTTGTTTTGTGCACAATTATGTGGTCAATTTTGGAGAAGGTACCTTGAGGTGCTGAGAAGAAGGTATATCCTTTTGTTTTAGGATAGAATGTTCTGTAGATATCTGCCAGATCCATTTGATTCATAACCTCTGTTAGTTTCACTGTGTCCCTGTTTAGTTTCTATTTCCATGATCTGTCTTTTGGTGAAAGTAGTGTGTTGAAGTCTCCCACTATTATGGTGTGAGGTGCAATGTGTGCTTTGAGCTTTACTAAAGTTTCTTTAATGAATGTGGCTGCCCTTGTATTTGGAGCATATATATTCAGAATTGAGAGTTCCTCTTGGAGGATTTTACCTTTGATGAGTATGAAGTGCCCCTTGTCTTTTTTGATGACTTTGGGTTGGAAGTCGATTTTATTAGATGTTACAATGGCTACTCCAGCTTGTTTCTTCAGACCATTTGCTTGGAAAATTGTTTTCCAGACTTTCACTCTGAGGTAGTGTCTGTCTTTTTCCCTGAGATCCATTTCCTGTAAGCAGCAGAATGTTGTTTCCTGTTTGTGTAGCCAGTCTGTTAGTCTATGCCTTTTTATTGGGGAGTTGATTCCATTGATATTAAGAGATATTACAGAAAAGTAATTGTTGCTTCCTATTATTTTTGTTGTTAATGTTGGCATACTCTTCTTGTGGCTGTCTTCTTTTAGGTTAGTTAAAGGATTCTTTTTTTCTTTTCTAGAACGTGGTTTCTGTACTTGTATTGGTTTTTGTTCTGTTATTATCCTTTGAAGGGCTGGATTCATGGAAAGATAATGTGTGAATTTGGTTAAGTCATGGAATACTTTGGTTTCTCCATCTACAGTAATTGAAAGTTTGGCTGGGTATAGTAGCCTGGGCTGGCATTTGTGTTCTCTTAGTGTCTGTATAACATCTGTCCAGGATATTCTGGCTTTCATAGTCTCTGGTGAGAAATCTGGTGTAATTCTGATAGGCCTGACTTTATATGTTACTTGACCTTTTTCCCTTACTGATTTTATTATTCTATCTTTATTTAGTGCATTTGTTGTTCTGATTATTATGTGTCAGGAGGAATTTCTTTTCTGGTCCAGTCTATTTGGAGTTCTGTAGGCTTCTTGTATGTTCATGGGCATCTCTTTCTTTAGGTTTGGAAAGTTTTCTTCTATAATTTTGTTGAAGATATTTGCTGGCCCTTTGAGTTGAAAATCTTCATTCTCATCAACACCTATTATCTGTAGGTTTGGTCTTCTCTTTGTGTCCTGGATTTCCTGGATGTTTTGAGATAGGATCTTTTTGCATTTTCCATTTTCTTTGATTGTTGTGCCGATGTTCTCTATGGAATCTTCTGCACCAGAGATTCTCTCTTCCATCTCTTGTATTCTATTGCTGATGCTCACATCTATGATTCCAGATTTCTTTCCTAGGGTTTCTATCTCCAGCGTTGCCTCACTTTGGGTTTTCTTTATTGTGTCTACTTCCCTTTTAGGTCTAGTATGGTTTTGTTTATTTCCATCATCTGTTTGGATGTGTTTTCATATTTTTCTATAAGGACTTGCATCTCTTTAGCAGTGTTCTCCTGTATTTCTTTAAGTGAGTTATTATAACCTTCTTGATGTCTTCTACCATCATCATGAGGTCTGCCTTTAAATCCGGGTCTAGGTTTTCTGGTGTGTTGGGATGCCCTGGACTGACTGAGGTGGGAGTACTGGGTTTTGATGATGGTGAGTGATCGTGGTTTTTTGTTAGTAAGATTCTTAAGTTTGCCTTTCGCCATCTGGTAAACTCTGGAGTCAGTTGTTATAGTTGACTCTGGTTAGAGCTTGTTCCTCTTGTGATCCTGTTATTCTTTACTAGAAGACCTGGGAGACTAGCTCTCTCCTGAGTTTCAGTGTTCAGAGCACTCATTGCAGGCAGGCGCTCCTCTTTCAGGGAAGGTGCACAGATATCTGACATTCAGACTTGCTTCCTGGCAGAAGATGAAGGCCTGAAACAAGACCTGTCCCAGAAGCTGTTAGCATCTGTAGTCCACACTCTCACCTGTGCTTACTAGTCTCAGTGGAGTCCGGGAGCAAAGCTGTCTCCCGTAGATGCTCAAGCAAAGTCCTCCCGGTCTGGGCAGACACCTATCCTCTGGCACCTATCCTCCACAACTGTAATACATATGTGGAGGACCTAGCTTAAATCCAATCAGGCTCTGTGGTTACTCCTGCAGTCTCTATGAGCCTCTATGAGCCCTGTTTAGTTAATTCTATGAGCTGTGTTCTCCTGGTGTCAGGGTCCAGCCTTGATACAGGATCACAGTTCTCAACTGGAAGCAGGGATATCTGGAAGGCACATAATAAATATACACAGACTACTTTTGGAGTACACGCTGACAGGCAACTTTTCAAGGCTTAAAGTTTCCCTCTCTGCTCTCTCATTCTCTGCTCTCTTTCTCTCTCACTCATTCCCTCACATACTCTGCAATCTCTTGTGCTCTCTGCATTTCCCTGTGCTCATTTTTTCTTGAACTCTCACACTCATATACACCTCTGTGCATTCCCCCTTTCACTCTCACACACACTCTTCACACACATCTCACACAGAGACTACATGTACTCTCCTTTCACTCACACATTCTCCATACACACCTCACATTCACTTTTTACTCACTGTTCACATTCTCTCTTCACTCACTGTTCAGATGCTCTTGTTATGCTCTCTTTCTCTCTCTCTCTCTCTCTCTCTCTTTCTTCATTCACTCTCTACATTCATCTGACATATTCCTCACTCACTCTCTACATGCTCTCTACTCGCTCTCTTGCCCCAGTCTGTTATTGATACTCCAAAAGCAGGTTAAAAATAAAGACATCTAGAGACTGCCATATCCGGGGATCCATCTCATAATCATTCCCCAGACACTGACACCATTGCATACACTAGCAATATTTAGCTGAAAGGACCCTGATATAGCTGTCTTTTGTGAGACTATGCTGGTGGCTTAGCAAACACCGAAGTGGATGCTCACAGTCAGCTATTGGATGGATCACAGGGCCCCCAATGGAGGAGCTAGAGAAAGTACCCAAGGAGCTAAAAGGGATCTGCAACCCTATAGGTGGAACAACAATATGAACTAACCAGTACCCCCTGAAGCTCGTGTTTATAGCTGCATATGTATCAGAAAATGGCCTAGTTGGCCATCAGTGGAAAGAGAGGCCCATTGGTCGTGCAAACTTTATATGCAGTACAGGGGAATGCCAGAGCCAAGAAGTGGGAGTGGGTGGTAGGGGAGAGGGGAGGGTATGGGGGACTTTTGAGATAGCACTGGAAATGTATATGTAAATAAAAAAAAAGAAAAAAGAAAAAGAAAAAAGAAAAAAACTGAAAAAATAAAGACATTATATAATCATTGCCATATCAAATTCAAAAGAATAACCACGTTCCACAAAGAATCAAGAATTACGATTGTTCCTCAAAGTTTCAAGCTTCCCTATTCCCATGCCTATAGCCAAAGTAATAATAATTGCAAACTTATTATTATTTAAACTTATTATACTTCAGAGCTCAGAACTCCAAGGCCAGCTACTTGCATTTTCTTGTAAAGCTCTAATGATAAATAACATGGGCAAAGCTGCCAAGCAGTGGCCAGAAAGAATCAAGTTAACCCTTAACTCAGTAGTTCTGCTAGCTTTCTCCTTCTGTGCATTGCACACAATGACTCTCCTAAGAGTTCCAATGTTTTGACTTAGTTTTACTAATATAATATTTTACATTATTCTATACTTGCTCATCCAGGAGCCACTCTCAAATGTTGTGCAAAACTTATCTCATAACTTCAATAGATTTTTTTCTTTCTTTGGGTCCCAATGTTGGCTCTATTTAATTTTCTAATAATTTCTTCAAACTTTCTTTGAAAATAAGGCATTAATCTGGAACTACCATTGTTCAGTTACTATATTGTTTCCAAGATGAGAACACACAGCATGCACCTGGGCCATTAGGACTGTGCTGTGCTGTACTGTGTCCCATGCCTCAATTTTTAATTGTTTAAGAATCATTACATCAAGAAACATCTAGTTTCCCAGACTTCACCAGAGCAGAAGGAGAAAGAAATAAAAAAGTCAGATATAATAGAATTATTATGCACACCAAGGCCAACTGAAAAGCAGTCACACACAAATGAAATCTATACAGCCATTGTCCAGGACTAAGGTTAGGAGAAATGGGAACAAATGTTTTTTTACAAAGAACTTCTGTGGGCAACAGAGATGTCTCCATCCTGGCCTACTGCAGGCAGTCCCTGTCATTGTATGCTGCTCCTAGCATCCTGGTATCTCTAATTCCTTTGGTGCTTCATCTCCATCTCACCTAATGTTTGACTGTGGATCCCTGTATCTGTTCCCATCAGCTTCTATAAGAAGCCTCGTTCACATTTGTCTTTTAAGAATATCTTTGCCTCAACCTTTTCATATATATGTTCCCAGTATACTGTAGCATATGCACTCTTATTACAGTATTATACAAAATAAACATCATTATTCTTTCTCTGATTTCTTTCTTCATTTGACACTATGCACTGGGATTAGTTCAATTATTAAGTGACTGATCTTCATGAGTCACTGGACCTCAACAGAGACGCTTCACCTTGCAGTAGATAGGAATTCATACAGAGACCCCAAAACTCAGAAATGTTCAAAAAGTGACAGAGTTTGGGGTGTTCATCTCTAAATGGTATACATTTATCACAACCGATCTCTCAGTAATCTATGTGTAATAGAAGGTAAAATTTCTAAGAGAGTGATGGGTGGTCTCAAGGAAATATAGTCTTCCAGATGCAATAAAACTGACATACATATACACAGAAACTGTGACACTATACACAAGACCTTCACCAGTTCAAACCTCCAAAATCCCAGCTCAGAGAATGGCATGTGGGCACATAGAAACTATTTGGAGCTGGTGACTGATAGAAAGGGGAAATCATTTTTTTTCCAAAAAAGTGTCATATAGTAGTTGACAACCACTAAACGGATTCTATTGTTCGTGTACTTTTTGTTTCGAGATGTGTTTATTCAGATAGTTCCCACTTATCTTGAATCAGTGCTACTTGTCCCTGGAGGCTTTTGTCTTATTTATTTTTCTTTCAATTTGTCTGTTTTGATTTTCATTTTTTTTATCTTTTGTTGTCCTTCTGGCTTTTTAAGAGAAAGACATACTCAGAGTGTGGGTGGAGGATCTGGAAAGAGTTGGAGGTTAAGAGGAATACATGGAAAACTTACAAGTAAAGTCTTATGAATAGAAGTTAAATACACAAATGAATGCTGGAATACTTCTACCACAATTAAGACTTTTTGATTGTTTTGTGTAATGAAGGGCCAAGATTCAGCAAAAATAGAAAATGAGATGAAATACAAGTTCTGTCACATGTGAACTTTATAACCTGGGAAAAGTCTCTCTCCCTCTTTCTCTCTTCCATTTTAATTTTAATTTTTTTAATCTTCAAAATCAAGATAGCCATAATACCTACTTCTGGGATCATGAAGCATTATGCATCACCATTTTAAAAAATATCTACAATGTTACCTATCATAAAATGAATGGTTTGTGTATATAAAATTGCTATATAATCATAATTAGCAAAGTAAAATGAGAAATTTGAATGTTTTTTTGAATGTAAAAGGAGTATATTGAGTTTTTGGCTAGAATCTTGCATCTGGACACTCAATGCCATTGGTAATAAGAATTTACTATAGTTTGTGTATTATTTTTTAATATATTAACTATAAACATAAAGTTTAAAATTTTAAATTACATGATATGGAATTTAGAGTTCTCCATTCAATAAAAGTATATTTAAATATTATTTTAAAAGATAGGTGTTTGAAGCAAGGTGGAAGAACCAAAGTTTCCTTTAAGACTGGAAGATATAAGGTCTATAGAAATCATATAGCTAGATTAACTATATTTCCAAGAATATGAAGAAAATTTAGTCAAATATGTAAACACAAAGAAGAAAGACAGTCCAGAGAAAGGTATGTTTATGGTTGCTTTTCATTTTTACATTTAACTCCAGACATATTAAGTACTACAGGAGGATCCAGCAATACCACTCCTGGGCATATACACAGAAGATGCTCCAACTTGCAATAAGAACACATGCTCCACTATGTTCATAGCAGCTTTTTTTATAATAGCCAGAAGCTGGAAAGAACCTGGATGTCCCTCAACAGAGGAACAGATACAGAAATTGTGGTATATTTACACAATGGAGTACTACTCAGCTATTAAAAACAATTAATTTATGAAATTCCCAGGAAAATGGATGTATCTGGAGGATATCATCCTTACTGAGGTAACCCAATCACAAAAGAACTCACATGATATGTACTCACTGATAAGTGGATATTAGCCCAGAAACTTAGAATACCCAAGATTTAATTTGCAAAACACATGAAACTCAAGAAGGAAGATAAAAGTGTGGATACTTCATTCCTCCTTAGAATAGGGAACACAACACCCATGAAAGGAGTTACAGAGACAAAGTTTGGAGCTAAGACGAAAGGATGGACCATCCAGATACTGCCCCACCCAGTGGTCCATCCCACAATCAGCCACCAAACACAGACACTATTGCACATGCCAGAAAGATTTTGATGAAAGGACCCTGATATAGCTGCCTCTTGTGAGGCTATGCCAGCACCTGGCAAATACAGAAGTGGGTGCTCACAGTCATCTATAGGATGAAACACAGGGCCCTCAATGGAGGAACTAGAGAAAGTACCCAAGGAGCTTAAGGGGTCTGCAACCCTATAGGTGGAACAACAATATGAACTAACCAGTACCACCAGAGCTCATGTCTCTAGCTGCATATGTAGCAGAAGATAGCCTAGTTGGTCATCATTTGGAAGAGAGGCCCCTTGGTCTTGCAAACTTTATATGCCCCAGTACAAGGGAACACCAGGGCCAAGAAGTGGGAGTGGGTATGTAGGGGAACAGGGCTAGGGGAGGGTATAGGGACTTTCAGGATAGCATCTGAAATATAAATGAAGAAAACATCTAATAAAAAAATTGGAAAATAAGAAAACAAAAGAGAAAGGACCCACACAGAATCCGCCATGGGACCCTAAGACCGCTGGTGAGTGGAACACAGTGTCTGCTCCAATCCAATTGCACGGGACCTGAGCCTGCATTAACCAGGGAAGCAGATAACCCTGCCTGATCAGACGCACAAGTCCCTTCCGGTCCACTGCAGCACTGGGGTTCCTGGTCCGAGGAGTCTCCAGACACCCACAAGGTCCTCACAGGACCCTCCACGGGATCTTAAGACCTCTGATGAGTGGAACACAACTTCTGCCAGGAGGCAGGTTCGAACACCAGATACCTGGGCACCTTTCCTGCAAGAGGAGAGCTTGCCTGCAGAGAGTACTCTGACCACTGAAATTAAGGAGAGAGCTAGTCCCCCCTGTCTGCTGATAGAGGCTAAAACAATCACCTGAGGAACAAGCTCTAACTAGAGACAACAAAAAACAACTAGCTCCAGAGATTACCAGATGGCGAAAGGCAAGCATAAAAATCCTACTAACAGAAATCAAGACCACTCACCATCATCAGAACCCAGCACTCACACACCACCTAGTCCTGGGCACCCCAACACAACCGAAAAGCAGACCCAGATTTAAAGGCATATCTCATGATGATGGTAGAGGACATCAAGAAGGACTTTAATAATTCACTTAAAGAAATACAGGAGAACACTGCTAAAGAGTTACAAGTCCTTAAAGAAAAACAGGAAAACACAACCAAACAGGTGATTGAAATGAACAAAACCATACTAGACCTAAAAAGGGAAGTAGACACAATAAAGAAAACCCAAAGTGAGGCAACGCAGGAGATAGAAAACCTAGGAAAGAAATCTGGAACCATAGATGCAAGCATCAGCAACAGAATACAAGAGATGGAAGAGAGAATCACAGGTGCAGAAGATTCCATAGAGAACATCGGCACAATAATCAAAGAAAATACAAAACACAAAAGGATCCTAACTCAAAACATCCAGGAAATCCAGGACACAATGAGAAGACCAAACCTACAGATAATAAGAGTTGATGAGAATGAAGATTTTCAACTTAAAGGGCAAGCAAAAGTCTTCAACAAAATTATAGAAGAAAACATCCCAAACCTAAAGAAACAGATGCCCATGAACATACAAGAAGCCTACAGAACTCCAAATAGACTGGACCAGAAAAGGAATTCCTCCCAACACATAATAATCAGAACAACAAATGCACTAAATAAAGATAGAATATTAAAAGCAGTAAGGGAAAAAGGTCAAGTAACATTTAAAGGCAGGCCTATAAGAATTACCCCAGACTTTTCACCAGAGAATATGAAAGCAAGAAGAGCCTGGACAGATGTTACACATTATCATTCCACAAATCTAGCACTTCAAAGGATAATAACAGAAAAAAACCAATACAAGGACGGAAATCATGTCCTAGAAAAAGCAAGAAAGTAATCCCTCAACAAACCAAAAAGAAGACAGCCACAAGAACAGAATGCCAACTCTAAAAACAAAAATAAAAGGAAGCAACAATTATTTTACCTTAATATCTCTTAATATCAATGGACTCAATTCCCCAATAAAAAGACATAGACTAACAGACTGGCTACACAAACAGGAAACAACATTCTGCTGCTTACAGGAAACCCATCCCAGTGAAAAAGACAGACACTACCTCAGAGTGAAAGGCTAGAAAACTTGCTGAAAAAAAAAAATTTCCAAGCAAATGGTCTGAAGAAACAAGCTGGAGTAGCCATTCTAATATCTAATAAAATTGACTTCCAACCCAAAGTTATCAAAAAAGACAAGGAGGGACACTTCATATTCATCAAAGGTAAAATCCTCCAGGAGGACCTTTCAATTCTGAATATCTATACTCCCAGCCACATTCATTAAAGACACTTTAGTAAAGCTCAAAGCACACATTACACCTCACACAATAATAGTGGGTGACTTCAACACACCACTTTCATCAATGGACAGATTGTGGAAACAGAAATTAAAAAGGGACACAGTGAAACTAACAGAAGTTATGAAACAAATGGGCTTAACAGATATCTACAGAACATTTTATCCTAAAACAAAAGGATATACCTTCTTCTCAGCACCTCACAGGACCTTCTCCAAAATTGACCATATAATTGGTCACAAAATAGGCCTCAACAGATACAAAAGTATTGAAATTTCCCATGCATCCTATCAGACCACCATGGACTAAGGCTGATCTTCAATAACAAAATAAATAATAGAAAGCCAACATTCACGTGGAAACTGAACAACACTCTTCTCGATGATACCTTGGTCAAGGAAGGAATAAAGAAAGAAATTAAAGACATTTTAGAGTTTAATGAAAATGAAGCCACAACATACCCAAACCTATGGGACACAATGAAAGCATTTCTAAGAGGGAAACTCATAGCTCTGAGTGCCTCCAAAAAGAAACTGGAGAGAGCACACACTAGCAGCTTTACAACACATCTAAAAGCTCTAGAAAAAAAGGAAGAAAATTCACCCAAGAGGAGTAGAAGGCAGGATATAATCAAACTCAGGGGTGAAATTAACCAAATGGAAACAAGAACTATTCAAAGAATTAACCAAATGAGGAGTTGGTTCTTTGAGAAAATCAACAAGATAGATAGATAAACCCCTAACTAGACTGACTAGAGGGCACAGGGACAACATCCTAAATAACAAAATCAGAAATGAAAAGGGAGACATAACAACAGATCCTAAAGAAATCCAAAACAACATCAGGAATTTCTACAAAAGGCTATACTCAACAAAACTGGAAAACCTGAACGAATTGGACAAATTTCTAGACAGATACCAGGTACCAAAGTTAAATCAGGATCAAGTTAACGATCTAAACAGTCCCATATCCCCTAAAGAAATAGAAGCAGTCAATAATTGTCTCCCAGCCAAAAAAAGTCCTAGCCAGAGCAATTCAACAACAAATGGAAATCAAGGGGAAACAAGTTGGAAAAGATTAAGTCAAAATAACACTTTTTGCAGATGATATGATAGTATATATAAGTGACCCTAAAAATTCAACCAGAGAACTCCTAAACCTGATAAACAGCTTTGGTGAATTAGCTGGATATAAAATTAACTCAAACAAGTCAATGGCCTTTCTCTACACAAAGAATTAACAGGCTGAGAAAGAAATTAGGGAAACATCACCCTTCTCAGTCACAAATAATATAAAAAATCTTGGCGTGACTCTAACTAAGGAAGTGAAGGAACGGTATAATAAAAACTTCAAGTCTCTGAAGAAAGAAATTAAAGAAGATCTCAGAAGATGGAAAGATCTGCCATGCTCATGGATTGGCAGGATCAACATTGTAAAAATGGCTATCTTGCCAAAAGCAATCTACAGATTCAATGCAATCCCCATCAAAACTCCAACTCAATTCTTCAATGAATTAGAAAGAGCAATCTGCAAATCCATCTGGAATAACAAAAAACCTAGGATAGCAAAAACTCTTCTCAAGGATAAAAGAACCTCTGGTGAAATCACCATGCCTGACCTAAAGCTTTACTACAGAGCAATTGTGATAAAAACTGCATGATACTGGTGTAGTGACAGACAAGTAGACCAATGGAATAGAATTGAAGACCCAGAAATGAACCCACACACCTATGGTCACTTGATCTTCGACAAGGGAGCTAAATCCATCCAGTGGAAGAAAGACAGCATTTTCAACAAATGATACTGGCACAACTGGTTTTTAGCATGTAGAAGAATGCAAATTGATCCATTCCTATCTCCTTGTACTAAGGTCAAATCTAAGTGGATCAAGGAACTTCACATAAAACCAGAGACACTGAAACTTATAGAGGAGAAAGTGGGGAAAAGCCTTGAAGATGTGGGCACAGGGGAAAAATTCCTGAATAGAACAGCAATAGCTTGTGCTGTGAGATCGATGATTGACAAATGGGACCTCATGAAACTTCAAAGCTTCTGCAAGGCAAAAGACACCGTCAATAAGACAAAAAGACCACCAACAGATTGGAAAAGGATCTTTACCTATCCTAAATCAGATAGGGGACTAATATCCAATATATATAAAGAACTCAAGAAGGTGGACTCCAGAAAATCAAATAACCCCATTAAAAATGGGGCTCAGAACTGAACAAGGAATTCTCACCTGAGGAATACCGAATGGCAGAGAAGCACCTGAAAAAATGTTCAACATCCTTAATCATCAGGGAAATGCAAATCAAAACAACCCTGAGATTCCACCTCACACCAGTCAGAATGGCTAAGGTCAAAAATTCAGGTGACAGCAGATGCTGCCGAGGATGTGGAGAAAGAGGAACACTCCTCCATTTTCGGTGGGATTGCAAGCTTGTACAACCACTCTGGAGATCAGTCTGGCAGTTCCTCAGAAAATTGGACATAGTACTACCAGAGGATCCTGCAGTACCTCTCCTGGGCATATATCCAGATGATGTTCCAACCGGTAAGAAGGATACATGCTCCACTATGTTCATAGCAGACTTATTTATAATATCCAGAAGCTGGAAAGAACCCAGATGCCCCTCCACAGAGGAATGGATACAGAAAATGTGGGACATTTACACAATGGAGTACTACTCAGCTATTAAAAAGAATGAATTTATGAAATTCCTTGCCAAATGGATGGACCTGGAGGGTATCATCCTGAGTGAGGTAACACAATCACAAAGGAACTCATACAATATGTACTCACTGATAAGTGGATATTAGCCCAAAACTTAGGATACCCAAGATATAAGATACAATTTGCTAAACGCATGAAACTCAAGAAGATTGAAGACCAAAGTGTGGACACTGTGCCCCTTCTTAGAATTGGGAACAAAACACCCATGGAAGGAGTTACAGAGACAAAGTTTGGAGCTGTGACAAAAGGATGGACCATCTAGAGACTGCCATATCCAGGGATCCATCCCATAATCAGCTTCCAAACGCTGACACCATTGCATACACTAGCAAGATTTTGCTGATAGGATCCATCTATAGCTGTCTCTTGTGAGACTATGCTGGTGCCTAGCAAACACAGAAATGGATGCTCACAGTCAGCTAGTGGATGGATCACAGGGCTCCCAATTGAGGAGCTAGAGAAATTACCCAAGGAGTTAAAGGGATCTGCAATCCTATAGGTGGAACAACATTATGAACTAACCAGTACCCTGGAGCTCTTGTCTCTAGCTGCATATGTATCAAAAGATGGCCTAGTTGCTCATCACTGGAAAAATAGGCCCATTGGACTTGCAAACTTCATATGCCCCAGTACAGGGCATCGCCAGGGCCAAAAAAAAATGGGAATGGGTGGGTAGGGAAGTGGTGGGGGGTATGGGGGACTTTTGGGATAGCATTGGAAATGTAATTGAGGAAAATATGTAATAAAAAAAACATTAAAAAAAAGAAAACAAAAGAAAAGAAAATCAAACAATCAAACACCCCTTGGTTATCTTAGGTGAGTTAATGAGTTCTCTTTTGCTTCACTTAGTTGATGTGAAAATCATAACAGACACCAATTTAGCATAGTATCACTATCCATTCTATATTATCCCCATCAGCAGTTCTCAAACTTGTCCACACATATCATTTACCTACAGAGATTTAAGAATCTCAAAAATGTCAGCTGCTGGTTGGAGCTTCTCAGAAGACAGTTATGTGAGGCTCCTGTCTGCAAGCATAACAGCATTGTAATAGTTTCAGGGTTTGGTTCTTGCCTATGGGGTGGGTCTCAAGTTAGGCTGGTCACGAGTTGACTGTTCCCTCAGCCTCTGCTCCATCTTTCTCACTACATTTCTTGTAGACAGATGCAGAGACCCACAATCAAACATTAGAGAAATTTCAAGAAGTCTTGTGGAAAGTTAGAGGAAGGACTGAGGGACCAGAAGGGATACGAATTCCACAGGAAGACCAACAGAGTCAACTAACATGGACCCTTGGGGTCTCATAGAGAATGAACCACCAATCAAAGAACGTACATAGTCTGGACATATTTAGCAGATGTGGAGCTTGGTCTCCATGTGGGTTCCCCAACAACAGAGCACTGGGGAGGGTGGTGTCCCTAAAACTGTTGTCTACATGTGCTATGTCTCAGGCTGGACTGCATTGTCTGGCCTTAGTGGGATGTAAAGTGAATAAATAAATTAATTAATGGGGAATAAAGAATGTCAAAATGCCTAAGCTATACCACCCAAGATTCCAGATATAAAACGCAGAGGTCAAGACTTTATAAATTCCCAGGTCGTTCCAGTAATTAACCACCATTAACAACCATGGTTCTACAGAGCAAATCACCAGTTGACATTTGGTACCAGGGTAATATTCATTGTTCTTATTTGTTCAGTTTTCATTTTTGTTTATTCAGGTGGTTAATTTGAGACAAGATCTTAAAATATAGATTGGCTCATCAACTTGCCATTCTTACTATATAGGCGTAGCTTTCCTCAAATTGTGACCATTCTCCTGCCTCAGCTTCTTTAGTTCTAAAAATATGGACATATACCATTATATCCAGCTTAACATTTTCTTTACATACACACACACACACACACATATATATATTATTATTAAGAAAGACATGATTATTAAGAAGGTTCCCAGTTCCCAGTTTTCTTGAATCTAGAGCTTTCAGTGTTGCTTCCTCCTGAAAAAGTATTCTTCTGTCAGTCTTGCTTTTTTGCCTGTAGGCTGACAGAGGAAAATGGAGCAGCTAACATACAGCACTACCATTTGTGCATGGCTAAAGACCATGGTGATTTTTAAAGCATGTTAGGCATTCCACATCCATAAATTAGGAATTAGGGCTCTTCAACAGATGCTTCTTAGTGTGTCTCCTGTTCTTCTCTTCTGGAGAGGGATGAGGAAGATCTTTTTCAAGTGGCATGTTCTCTTAGGTGGTTGTCACTGATGGAAAGGCCAGCTTAGCATTTTTCCAAGCTTAATGGGACACCCAAATTCCCTGAAGAAACTTTTGTTTTGAAGAATCTTTTTTTTTAAGATAGGCTCTAAAATTTTTAGCCATAGTGTCTCTAATTCAACAGTACTAGGGCGCAAAAATCTAAATGTGTTTTGAACATGCCAACACGATTTAAATTCCTGAGCCAACTTTAAAAGTTAACAGCAAAAAGCAATAGTACCACAAGTGGTTTATAAAACTGTCATGAATACTTAAAACAGTAAATGCATTGAGGTTTTGGGAAAGAAACACTAAAGTTTCTACATATATAATCTTAATTCTATTTCCATATGTTATGCAATGTTCACAATTTAGTAAGCCAGTTTTAACAGTGATATAAATGTATACATTAAAATACTTATGCTTTTATTATATGATCAAATATAATTCAAGCAAATTAGCCTAGAGTCCTATAAGCATCATAGACATTGATCATTAGTATGTACAGCTGAGATTTGAAGCATCTAGTACACCTTTCCAAATATAAATAGGCTTTCTTCCTGGAAAAAAAAAAAAGAAAAACTTCATATTTTAAAATGGTAAATAGGTTGTTAGAAAGAAAGCTAATAAAATGCAACATATTGATATTTTAAACTGACAGGAATTTGGTAACACATGATGCCTTTTTTAAGGGAATTAAAAAAATAGCTTATTCTAGAGCTGAATGTGGGTGACTATGGCACAGGAGCACACAGATCCAGACTGCTGAAAGTACATGTTTCAATGGAGAATTCTTTCATAAAACTACTTCAGTTACAGAACAAAAGAAAATAACAAGTCAAAGCATTTTTATAAATAGATTGATGGAAATATCAGGTAAGGGGGTACCCTTCTCATGTCATTCCTATTTTCAAATTGATAACCTCCTTTACTTTGATGGTTGTACAAATATATAAGGCAACCTGCTGAGTCCAATTTTTTTATGTGTATATGATTTGAGGGCTGACAACTTTGTATTGGATAACCAGTAAGGAGGCTTATTCCTGAGAGAAGCTAATTCTCCCTCTTTCAGCAGTCATTAGTTGTCTGTAATTATTTTTTGCCTTGGAGTGTTACCTTGTGAAATTTTTCCCTTCTACCTTTGCATGTTTTTTGATATTGTCATTGTTCAGTCTAGTTTATGTGCACCTCTCTAAGATAGATTGTCCCAGAAAATTTCTGATATTCTGGCTCTTATAATCTCCCCATCTTCTCTTTGGCCATATTCCCTGATCCATAGATGCATGAGCTGTGACATAGATGTGTCCATTTGAACTTGGCTCCCCAAGGTCTGCCAATCTCTTTCTTGTGTCCAGTTGTGGTTTTCTATGGCAGTCTTTATTTGCTGTGAAAATAAGTTTCTTTGATGAAAGGTGAGAGATAAACTACACTTCTCTTTGGGCATATGAACAAATATTTAGACTATATTTAGGAATTATACAGCTTCCACTTTTAATTATAATCGAACTGCTTTGACACTATTTTCTCTAATATCCTATAATGAAACTTTCAGACTGGGTTTTCTCTCTTTTAGGAAACTTTTTAAAATCTTTCCAAATTCTTGATTCTGGCCCATTTAACAACCACTTACAGTTTGCCCTGGTAGAAACAAGTCTGATGTCACTTGAGACTCTTTTTTCTTTCTCTCTAACATTATTTGAGAACTTTCTCTCTAATTACATCTTCTAGTCCTAACCTACTGTTAATGTGTATGGTCAATTAACAAAGAAATATATAACAAAACTCTGCAGTTTCTGTAATTCTTTTCTACTTTCTGGAGCAATTGAAAAATGACTGATCTTTAAATGAGTCAATTATTGTTCCTTCTGAAGTCCACACTATTTCCAACACTACCTTGTTAAAAATGCTTCTAGACAATTTTGCTGTGGAAAAAAACACTGCTCAAAGAATAGACTGGTAAAAGATTTGATCCTAAAATGTAAATGTTCCTGAGAAATACTTTAATAATTTAGTGAAAAGGGGCTTTTTGAAGTAAATCAGGTCAGGGAGAGTCCAAGGAGAAAGGCTGATCAGTATACAGTAAGTTGCAGTTAAATAGGAACAAAAAGTTTGGAATGCTATTACACAATAAGGTCTTCATAGGTAACAGGAGTGTAGTCAATATTCCAAAAGCTAAAAGAAAGGATTTTGAAATATTTCACCATAAATAAATGGCAAATGTTTCAGCAGATATGCTTAATATGATGTAAACATCACATGCACACACACACACACACACACACACACACATATATATATATATATATATATATATATATATATATATATATATATAAAGTGGGATCCAATCAACATGTACATTTTCAAATATTTCATATAGGAGTTTAAAATAAATTTCAAAAATATAGTCAAACCAATTCTTAGAGTCTCATCTGAGTTCCAAAGGCCTGTGATGGATAAGAAGAGAAGAAATAAGGTAGTACCTTCCCTGCAGGGGGTCACTGTCCATGAAGAGACATGGACATTTATTTAAATAAATCAAAGGAGGAGTTGATACACTCTCTAGTACAACTACAACAAAAATACTTCTGGAATAAAAGAGACAAAAGAAACTATTGCAAGTGTAAGCCTTTTGAAAAGACTTATGGTGCCTTTATTGAAAGGGAAAATAGGATATTATTAGCAAAACCCAAAGGCCCTACTTTGAGACAAAGCTAGGTGTTGCTAAGAAATCCAAAGCAACCAAGAATAATGGTTTATGCCATTATTCCCAGCACATGGGTGGCAGAGGAAGGAAGAACTTGAGTTCAGAGTCCTAGACTACATAGCAAAATACTATCCAAATAAAAGGAAGAAGGAAAAGATAGAAGGAAGAAACCAAAACAAATTAAGGGTTATCAGTAAGCAGTTGTGATTATACCCACAGATGAGTGTAGTCTTCACCCCTACCTCTATCAAGGAAACCCCATTGCAATAGACAGAGACCGACCACTAGAGAAAATCACAACTTATCAAAATGCAGAGTTATGGAGGCCGGTCTAAATGGATACATGTTGAGGGAAAAAACTCCATGTCTAAGGCTCAAGGAACATTGAAAAAGAGGGGTCAGAAAGATTGTGAGGACTGGGTACTTTGCTATGATTCTATGTCTCCTGGGAATGTCAGAAGCTACACCCACGACGTCTCACTAACATGACTGTCTAAACAGGAGCTGAACAAAAAGGACACTAAAGAACATGCCAATGTGGATAGGAGAGAAAGCCCATAGGACTCAACCTATACAACCTATAGACATCTGAGGAATTCTGGGAGTTGGGGAGGTGGTCTACTCAAGAGCATACAAATTTGTTGTTCAGTGCCCTGAAAACACACATACAAGTAGCATTATATGGACTCAACAGGTTATACTTATGAATGTATCTAGAAAGCCAGAAAATGATTGTGGATTGCAAAGGGTGACTTTTCTAAAGGCTCAATGAACTTGGAAGAACTCAAGCAAACTTACAAATGAAGTAAAGAAAACAGTTCAGAATCTAAGAAAGAACTCTATTCTAGAGAAACCTGCTCATCCAATTTTCATTGTTGCTATACTCACAAATCTCTGGAAATGGAAACAGCCCAGATACCTATCAATTAGTAAATCGATACTGAAAGTGTGATGCATGTACACAAATGACACTATAAAATATGTGGCTCGAAGTCTGAGTCTGGGTTATATCACCCAGAGAAACAAAAGTCACATGTTTTGTTTTGTTTTGTTTTGTTTTGTTTTGTTTTGTTTTTTTACAATGTTAGCTTCAAATCTTCAAATTTGCCTATTCTATTAGGAATACCCATAGAGGTCAGGAAATTACTAAAAGGCTATGAGAAGGACCTCTTAAGGGAGGGGAGATAGAACACACTGTTATATAAAAGGATTAAATGACAGTAATGGAACAAAAAATAAGAATTGAACTGAAATAGGGAAGCAGAGACTACAATAGAGGCTGGAGTATAGGGAGTGATAAATAATACTAAGGAGAGATTGAAGAAGCCTCCTAAAATGTGCATATATGCATCACTTAGGGGAAACTAAGGTTATATTCCCTGGTTTCACTTGCTATTCTCTGTCTGTTTCCACAGTGTAGCTACAGTATGATTTATTCAGGTTTCTCTGTTCCTTTCACTATCCCTGTCCTGCCTGTTAATATGTCTTCCCCACCACAATGAACTCTAACTCTAGAACTGTAACCAAAATAAATCCTTTTACTCTTAAGCTGTTTTTGTCCAGATGTTTTATTATAGCAACAACAAAAAGAATACAGGCTACAATGTAGATAAACCTAAAAAAAATCATGTTAAGTGAAATAAGTTACATGCAAAAGGACAATAGTTCTACTTGGGTGGCATATCTGGAATAGGTACATTCATGTGGAAAGAATAGAGATTAGGGTAAAGCTGATAGCTCAGTCAGTAAGTTGCTTGCCTTGTAAGCATTGGCAGTAGAGTTTAATTCTCTAAATCCCACACAGGAAATAAAAAGTAAGTTAGGTATGGTGTTGTATGCTAATAATCTGAAATTGTGGAGGTGGAGCCGTGCAGATATCTGGGGTTCACTAGCCAGTCACTCAGTCTGGTAGACCTTCTGACTAGACCAATGATAACCCTTCTGTCAAAATAAGTGACACAGTCACAAAAGAAAACAAATATGTGGCCCAAACTGTGGTCAGAATGTTATGGGTTGCTATTGAATGTGATTATGAAGTTCATTTCGATGAAGAAAAATTTTGGAAATAAACAATTGTGGTTTCATATCCTTTTATATGTAAATAATGTCAGTAGGATGCATGCTTAAAATTGGTTAAAATTATGAATGTTGTGTTTTGCCAAAGCTTCTTTCAAACTATAGTATTCACCCAAAAGATTTCCTTTTTTATTTTCCAGGACAGATACTGAAAAGGTTTGAGTTTGTGATATGCCACCTTTTAGGTTATGTTAAAAACACTAACCTCTAAACTGAGTATGGTACTGCATGTCTGTAACCCCAGTGATTGGGTGGCAGGAACAGGAAGATTACTTGTCATTTGATGCCAGCCTGATCTCAAAAGCCCTTTTTGCCCTGAAATAAAATAAGAATAAAGACTGACCTTTCAATCTTCTATTTCTAGAAGAGGGCAATATCCACAACCACTGTCCTGGCTTGGATTTGAAATACCCCTCACAAAATGCTCAAGGGATTATATCATAAGAGTTTTGTTCTCACCACCAATAGCTTCCTAATCTGATGATATTATTAGGTTATAGAAACTTTCAGAGATGATATCTAGTTAGAGAAAATAGGATGATGGTAGTATGTCCTTGGAGATATTCTCTCCCTTTCCCTCTCCCTCTTCCCCTCCCCTCCCCCTCCCTCTCCCCCTCTCCCTCCCTCTCCCTCAGTCTTGCTCTCACTCTCTTGCTCTCTAACACCTTAACTCTTTTATTCATGCATTTTCACATTCTATTTCTTCTCCAAGTCTAAGTCCCATCCCCATTCAAGTATGATGCTTTGCTCCATTAGCATACTTTCTTCACCATAATGTTCTGTCTCACTACTTGCTCATAGAAATTGATCAAGGGGACTATACACTGAAATCATGTGCCAAAAGAAATCCTTTACTTGTATGTGTCAGGTATTTTGTACAGTAATGAAAGGACATAGTACCACAAATACTAAACTGAGGAAGACAATGGGCAAATTCTTGATTTGGGAGAGATAATCACTTGTAAGAGGTAAAACTGCATGTAACAAGAGAAGGGAAAAATAAAGACTAGCAAGCCAAAATAAACATCTAGGACTATAGGGATTTTTGAGGTGTACACAAGAAATGGAAGACTAGTCCATGCTCTGTAAGATATCAGAGGAGATACAGTCCATGTCCACCTGCTAACACAGGCCTCTTGCCCCTCCTCTGTCTCCTGCCCACACCTGCCACCAGTTCACCACAGATGATGATATTGCTGTGATTCTTGTTGACAACAGCTCCAGAATGTGCAAAGCTGACTTCAGAGGTAACAACATTGCCAAGGCCATCTTCTCCCCAATCATGGGCCACCCTAGGCATCAGGACATATGGTTGGACTTGGGCCAGAAGAATGCCCAAGAGAAGCATGCTAACCCTGAAGTACTCCATTGATCATGGTATTATCCAACTGGAACATTATGAAGAAGATCTAGCTCCATGCCTTTATACCAAGCTGTGTGTGGCTTCTGAAGTGTACCCTGTGCAATTCATGGAGCCCCACTGGACCTCATGGCTAACTGTGTAAGGATGACCCAGATTATATTTCAGACCTTCAATACCCTAATTATGTACATAGTCATCCAGGCTGTGCTGTCCCTGTATGCCTCTGGTCATACCACTGGCATTGTGATGAACTCCAGAGATAGAGTCACCAACACTGTGTACATCTATGAGAGCTAGGCTCTCCCTCACACCATCCTTTTTCTGGACTTGGCTGGCTAGGACCTGACATACTACCTCATGAAGATCCTGACTGACTATGGCTAAAGCCTCACAAACACAGTCAAGAGGGAAATCATGAGTGACAGCAAAGAGATGCTGTGGTGTGTCATTTTATTTTGTTTTGGTGCTTTTGACTTGGGATTTTAAAACTGGAATGGTAAAACAGTAGTCAGTTGGAGCAAGCATCCCCCCAAAGATCTACAGTATGGCTGAGGACTTTGCTTGTACATTGTTTTTCATGTGTTTTGTTTTGTTTGTTTAATAGTCAGTCTGAGTATCAATGAGATATATGGCTATAGAAAGGACTGCATCCTCACAAAAGCCACCTCCACTCCTTAGAGGCAGATAGCCAAGTGTTCACCCTGACTCTACACCAAAGAAATGACAGCATTGCTTCCATGTAAATTAAATACTTTGAATTTTTCCAAATCTTTTGCCTTAATGCTTTATTTTGAATGGTCAGCCATTATGGCCTTCTTTTATTTTTTTCTCCCCAACTTGATATATGAAGGCTTTGGTCTCCCTGGAAGTGGGTTGAAGTGTTAAAGCATCCAGGATTTGCCTGAACACTAACTTGAGATCAGTTTTTTAAAAAGTGTACACCTAACAAAAAGAAGATCAGAGGGGAAAGTATAAAATGACATTTTAAGTGATCTTATTCTTATTTTTAATATTTGATCAGTTCTTTAAGAATTAGTATGATATATTTTTATCATATTTAACCTTGTCCTCCAATTTCTCTCATATCCCCCATCTCTACTCTCCCCTCCCATCCAACTTCAAGTGTTCCCCACTCTCGGTCGAATTTGTGTTGCCTGAATATTCTTGGGAGTGAAATCTGTTCTAGCACATGGTCAGCCTACCAGGACTCCCATAATTAAAAAAAAAAAATGAATCTCCCTCAGTCCCTCAGAAGTTATGAAATACCTTACCTCAATGTGGGATTCTGTGCACACCTCCCTCCATGCTGTGATTTTTATATGGCTTGAGCTTATGCATGCTGTCACAGTCACTGTGAGATCACATGTCCAACTTCCCTGTATGTCTTGGGGAAAAAACAATTTCCTTGATGTGTGACACCATTGCTGCCTCTTACAATCTCTCTGCTCCCACATGCATAATAATTCATTGGCCTTGTAGGGAAGAGCATACTGATGTATACGCCATTTAGGACTCAACACTCCATAGTCTCCTATTCTCTGTATCCTAACCACTTTGGGGTTTCTGTGTTAACAGCCACCTGCTGTAAGCATCTTCTTGAACTCAAATTTATATTCAACAATATCAAAAAACTAGTAGTCTAGAAGTACTGGATACAATATAAACATTTAAAAACAAGTCATATTTTAGTTACAAGTTCAATTTAATTCAATTTCTTATAAGTGGAGTTTTTCTTGAATATTACAGATCTTTTATTTTTCAGACATTTTTATTCATCACAATTTCATACATACATAATATGCTTTGATAATATTTTCCCCATTATTGTCTCTTTTTCCCTTCTCAACCCTGCTGAATCTCTCCTTCACAAGAAGTCCTTTTCTTGCTTTCATGTCTTTGTGTATAGCTCTCTATGTTTAATTAAAATTGAGAGTTCATTCTTACTTGTCACCACTTTGGTACCTCTTCCAGAAACACTAAAAACAATGTCTCTAAATCGTGGGTTAATTTGTTCTCCTTTGAACACAATGCTCTATTAAATCTGATCAGCTTTATTCAGATCATATTAAAGATTGCTTAGAGAGTTGATTTCTGAAACTTAAGTAATAAATGCAAGTGTTTAGAATAACTGCAGAAAAGATCTGTAATGAGAACTATATATAGATAAGGCTTAAGTCTACTTTCACTGAACTATAAAGAATACAAGTGTTTATTTCTATTGCTAATTATTTTTCACTCAGTAACTGATAATAATTATATTTCAGTTAACCAGGTGTGTCCTAGCAAGTTAGCCCAACACCTAATTATCATTTTATTTTATCTTATGATTTTATATCAATAATATGTTTATTGATTATTTTGAAATTTCATATAATGAAACTCCAAACACTCATTTACAAGTCCTCCCAGTTCCACCTCTGATCCTTGTGAGTCTTTTCCCCAGAAAGAGAAGGAGGAGGAGGGAGAAGGGGAGGGGAGAGGAGAGGAGGGGGAGGAGGAGAAGAAGAAATTCCAATTTGTGTTGCCCATATATTTATTGGAACATGATCAAACTCCCAGTGGCCAGCCCCTTAAAGAAAACTGAGTCCCTGTAAAAGTAAACTTTATTTGCCTACTGCTGAAGAGTTTACCCTTTATAGCTCTTTCTGAACTATGGCTGGCTGGTTCAACTCAGCTGTTCAGGCTCAAACCCTCTCCAAGCTGACTAATTCTATCTGACTTCTCTCAGCTTCTCTGAATTGTTCTCCTTGGCCTCAAACTAACTTTGGCATGTGTTCTAATCTTCAGACTCCAATTCTCTTGCTCATATTGTCTTTATCTGTGTCTCTGTAAAGCTGTCCTGGTAATACTGCCTCCGCTTTCCACAAACTGAACTATATTGCACTGACTGCAGGGAAAAGAACTGACTCAACTGAACTAAACTTCACTGCACTGACTTTGACTGTACTCAGTTGAAACCAAACAGAACTGCACAAACAAAACTGACTCAAATGACTCCATGAACTGAAGTGATTCTATACTGCTCTTTAGGAGCCTTTCTTTCCTGTGCTGTTCTTGTGAGGGTTGAGTGTATTCTATCTTTGACTCATTCTGTCAAATCTTTCTCTTATTCATCACATTGTCTGCCACTCAATTAGACATAACTTTCAAACATGGATGCTTCCTTCTACAAACTAATCTCACCTTTACTGTTAGGGGTAAAAGTTGTGTACTAAGGGCATGACTGTATTCCAGTCACAGGAATTAAAGGTGTGTACTAAGAGTATATCTGTATTCCAGGCAGATCACAGACCTGAAATATCTTTGGATGTGATCCCATGCCAGAGCAGTCACATTGCTGAATTAAAATTCCTGTACAAATCTCCCGCATGTATCCTTCAGATGTTATAAATTATGGAGAGCTACACTTCAGCATCCTTATATAATTTTTAAGAGTTTTCTTCAATGATTTTCTGTCTAGGCTAGAATTGGTGATGAGGTTGTCACAGAAGACTACTATGTCCCTCTTTATTCAAGACCAAAGCATATAGGATGGTGCTATGCATATTCTGGTGAGTATTTCTTCCTTAGTAAATGATTTCTGGAAAGATTCTGACAGGCATGACTTAGAGGTATGTCTCCTAGGTAGTTCTAAATCCACTGAAGTTGACAATGATACTTAAACTAAAGAATAAAGTAAATATATATATATATATATATGAATATTCAATCATTTCTCCATCTTCATGAAGATTCCAATACTCCTATGACACTGAAAAATGAGGTACTTCAGTAAGATAGGATGCTAGGTATAGATACTAGCAATTTTCTAAATGATAATCAAATATAAGTTATAATGAGACTCTAGTAAACTGCTTCAAGAGCAGTAGCTATTATATGGGAGATAAGAACCAGAAAGAAATGCAGCAACTGAACTGTAACTATAGTAGTGGAAAGCAGGTTTTAAAACAAACTCGCTGTATATTTTTGGAAGCTCTACATGTGTGCAGAAGACTGATGTTACTGGAATTTGGATATGAACTACTGTCCTAAATGTGAGTGTATTAAAGGCTTTAGTCTCCATTGGTACTAATGTTATTGGATCATAAAAGGACTCTTGATCAGTGTACTAATCCATTGGCAACATCATAGCTGAAAGGACTCATTAAAGATGGGAACTAGTCAGAGAAGGATAAGTTTCTAAGGGCTTGCCTTTAAAGAGTGTAACTGATGCACCATATATTGTTCTCATTTCTTTGCCTCTTGGCTGCAATGAAGTGATATACTATTCTCCAGTATTCTGCCTCACTTGACACATGGGTAGGGAATCAATAGATTCAACTGGCTATGAACTGAAAGCTCTGACATCACCAGTCAGAAAAAAAAAAATCTTTCATTCCTTCTTTTAAATCATTTATCTTGAGAATTTTGCAACAGTTATAAATTATTACATACAATTACTTTGATAGCTATTCCTCATTGTCAACTTAACTGCATCTGGAATAACCTACAATCCAGAAATGGAGGGCACAGCTGTGATCCAGATCTTGAGGCTGGAAGACACAGGCTTCTGTCCCAAATCTTCATATGGAGATCTTGAGGCACAGTGGCCATGAAAAGCTTAGACCCAGGCAAGGTAGTGCATGCCTTTAATCTGAGGGGACTGAGTCAAGCAGATCTATGAGTTCAAGGGTAACCTGGAACAAAGCATGTTCCAGATACAGGCATAATAGTACACACCTTTAATCTGAGCCACACCTTCTGCTGGAGGTCTGCATAAGGATATTGTAAGACAGAAAACTCACCCTTCTTCACCTGCTTGCACTTACTTGCCAGTACATCTGTTGGAACCTACCCTTCAGGATTCCAGCTTATACAATAGATCAGGCAAAACAACTAGCCTCATTGACTGAATAACTAGTAGATTTTTGGTCTTCCCATTCACAGCTGCCCATTGTTGATTCAGTTGAACTACATACTCTAAGTCATTACAATGAATTCCCCTAATATATAGAGACATTCTATTAATTCTGTAATTCTAGAGAACCCTGACTAATATAATTACTAAGATCAAGATACAATCTTTCTATCCCCTCTCTTGTGCTGTTCTCTCAGCCTTGGATGTGGGAGTGTTTTGTAGATGTATCCATTATAACTGGGCTCTACAACTATGCATATTGATTGATTATAGCTTTCTGTACTGGTCTCTGTCTATTGCAATGAGTTTTCCTTCATAGGGGTGTGGGTGAAGACTACATTTATCTGTAGCTATAAGGATAAATGTTTATAGATTGTTGATAAGGATTGTGCTGATTTAGTAAGTTAGTGGTTGGAGATTCTCCTCCAGTTACCATAATTTGACTGGCACTGGAGAAGTTAGCTAGGTTTCCAGTACCAAGCATGGTATCCCTCTTCTTAAATGGGTCTTAAGTCCAATTATAGAGCTATTAGTCACCACCAATGGTGTGTGCGCCACTAACTTTATACTTTTGGTCATTATGCCATGCTGGTCATTGATATGACTCATAGACATTATACCTGGGTAAGACTATTGGTTGTCTCCTTCCTTTGAAAGTTTTCACAGAACCTGTGGTACTGTGAAAGCTAGTTCTTAAGAAGGAGGCATTCAGGTCAATTATAGCTCAAGAGCCTCTGAGCCCTGTGCCTGAAATGCATGGTGTTGTAAGAGCCAGAGAATCATGGACTTTGCTGTGAGATTGTATCTCCTAGTAACATCAAAGGCTATTCCATTAAAGTCAGACCAAAGTGACCACCCAAATGTAAATTGAAAGAAGGACAACAGTGACCACAAGAAACTGAACTAGGAAAAGTCCTAGTTCAGGTCTCAATCTTACACAAAGTACTATAGGCAACTGAGAAAAGCTGTGAGTGACAGAAGTAGCCCCTGGAAGAGAACACCAATTGGTAGTTCAGAGCCAGTCAGCTCTTAACACATACATGCAGGTAACACTATATGTACTGAGCAGATTACATTTAGGAATATATAGGTATACACATGCACACACACACACACACACGCAGGTACTGCAAATTAATGAAAAGAAGGGCCATGGTTTTGAAAGAGAGCAAGGAGAGGTATATTAAAAAATTGGAAAAGAGAAATAGAAGAAAATGATGTCATTATAAAATCAAAAGTAAAAGAAATAATTTTTACAAAAAGAAATAAGGTATTGGCAAGAATATGCTAACACAGGAGCTCTCATATACTGTGGGTAGAAATATAATTGCATTCATTTTTGGGATGTTTTCATCTGTTAAAATTGATGACATATGTACCTTATTATGAAACAATTTGATTCTCATATTTCTAATGGTATTCCTTGCAATATTCTAAATGTTCAGCAATAGAGTAAACAAATTGTGCTATAGCCATATAAAAATATTATTCACAATAAAAATGATTTAAGTATACATAAAAGCAACAATATGCACAATTCTGGAACATAGAGTGAGAAGAGACATGTCAGAGAAAAACACATAGTATGGTTGTTTGAATTAAAAGGGTCCTTGGTGGCTCATATATTTGAATACTTGGTCCTCAGATGGTGGAAGGATCAGGAAGTGTTATCTTGCTGTAGGAGGCTTGTCACTAGTTGTGGGCTTTAGAATTTCAAAAGAGTTGTGCCATTTCTACTCTCCCACCCACACACCTCCTACTTGTGGATCAGAATGTAACCTCTTGGCTGTTCCTGCCATCATACCTTTGTTCTGACACTATGGACTTTAACCCTCTGCACTGTAAGCCCCAAATACTTTCTCCTATAAATGGCCTTTGTCGGGATGTAGTATCATGTAACTATGACAACAACATGATACAGATTTTGTGAGGTTTACACAATAAAATAATAACAGACAAAACATCATTTGGGACCATCTACATGTGTGATAATGCTCTGAAAATTTCAAGGAAATGTTCAGGCCAATTTAACAGTACTGGCAATTTGCTAGTTTTTAGTACAGAATTTTAAAACTGAAAAAAAATATATAACTTAAATACATTTTACCACAGGGTCATGATGGAGCCTGAACACATGCTAGGTAGCCAAGATAGAGGAAGCATGGCTAATAGACTGTTAGAATCTCTATTGTTTAATAAAATAAAAACACACTTAGTCTCTGCTATATAGCATACCATTAGGGGATAAAGGCCACATGCTGGCTCCCACAAGGTTTCACAGAAAGGTGCTCATTACTTTGCCTAACTTACCATGGTGCTGGGTTTGGCCCTATGCCTTGTAACCTCTGAAACCAGATATTATCAGCCCACCAACAGCAAATCCACATCTCAGCAATGCATGCACACTAATTAAGCTCTGCAGACTGAGACAGACACCAAAATGCCAGTTCATTAACTGACAAAGCAAAATGTAAGCCTCACATGGACTAGCATAATCAAGACAGCATGATAAGAGAATTTTCTCCCAGTAGTCATACCATGTGGGAGGCCAAATCATAATAAAACGTTATTTTATTAAATTTACACTGAGAATTAACTGTCACCAGCACAGGATTATTCATAGTTTATAGGAACAGGATATTTTTCTCCCCATAGTTATAGTGCATGGAAAGCCACATAATACTCAGAAGGTTTACATAATGAGCTTGAAATTGTCACAGAGGAAATCAAAGGGACCTAAGTTTTAAAGGCATCATCTTTAGACTGATGGATAGGTCTTATTGAGATGCTTTCAATAATAGGTCAGTGTATTAAAAGAACATTAGCTCACGTTCTCTCCTCTTCTCAGCAGGCCTGGGTAGACACAGCTACGATATGATTCCTAAATCTCTTCTATACTTACTGGATTGATATACCATCTTTATAAATTCCTTTAGTTGATATATTAATATAGTACATACATTAATAATAACATGTACCATTTAACTTTAGTTGTATATATCTACCTGACCCAGATGTTAATTTCAGAGGGTAACTTGTTCCCTCATATTTTATTGTTTTGAAAGCACCTCACAAAACCTACTCTAAATGTTTCTAAGAGTCATTTTATGGGCAAAACTAAAAGGAAAGGATCTGAGGCCCCGAGAGACTAGGACATTTGGGGAGTTGGGAGAAATGAGCATACTCCAGGAAGCACACAGATGTTTGACTCATTCCTTTTCACTCATAATACCATCTATAACAAAACTAATTAAAAATTAGCATCAGGGCCAAAAAGGGGGAGTGGGTGGGTAGGAGATTGGGGGTTGGGTATGGGGGACTTTTGGGATAGCATTGGAAATGTAAACAAGGAAAATACCTAATTAAAAAAATAGCATCAATAGGATTTAAATGACCACAAAACAAGTTCAATAAAGAGCCAAAAAATGGGCATTTTGATGGAATATGGAGTTATAGTTTTATACAAGAATATAAATAAAATCATTACTGTAGTTAAGCTTGGAAATCTTTCTTTAATATTTTGACAACCAAGATAAAGAGGTACAGAAGCATCATGATATACTTTCAACAAATATAATATGAATATTGTTTTGGAAGACTTCATTTACATTCTGTCCTGGTACATCATCCAAGTTCTACCTTTGCTTCTATTGAACAATGCCAACATTTGTATTAGTCAAAAAAGGCACCAATGATCCAATATTGGTAGATGAAGCATTTTCCTGCTTGATATGGGCCAGCAATGTTGCATAGACTGATGCATTTATACATGAAAGCAGAAAGAGGGTGTTATAGGCAGGGAAAGGATACTAACAAGAAAGGGTTATGAATAAGAAGGTAAAGGAAGAGAGTGATTAAAGTGGGAAAAGCTGTTATGATTTCATTTATATAGCTGTAGTTAAATAAAATACTCCAGTGACAAGAACAGTTGTTTGGCTTGTAATTCCAGGTTTTGAGGAAGTCAAGGAAGAAATTTGCACATTCACAGTGAAGAACAGAAAGAAGTGAATCCATTCAAGTTGATTCCTTCCTTCTTTGCTTGTGCTCAGCTCAGCTGCTCCACTCTGAGGCAGATCAGGACCAACTTCCTAGGGAATGGTGCCACCAAAAGTCAGCTAGATCATTCTTTATTGAGATACACCCCACCATAGGCATGCCTACAGGCCAACCAAATGCAAACAATGTCTCATTGTGAATATCTTCCCAGGTAATTAGTCAAACTGACAAAGTTAATAATTGCAGAGACAATAATAACAATGTTTAAAGGGCTACAGAGATGGTGAAGCAGCTAACAACACTTACTAATCTTGCATAAGGCCCCAGTTTCCTATCTGCTGCCCACATCATGTAGTTCAAAACTTCATATAACTCCAATTCCAGGGGTTCTGGTTCCCTCTTCTGGTTTCCATGGACACTAGACGTGCACATAGTGCACGCACATACAGACAGACAGACAGACAGACAAACAGATAGACACCCATACATAAACATTAAAGGGTGATTTTTAAAAGAACATCATACAAAAATGCCTTACTAAAAGCTTTTAATTGTGTGTAAACATTAAAAATTAATCTTTAAAAATGGAAAAAGGATGTTTATTTGTGAATGATAGCACAGGTATTCTGAAGAAGAGTGGAAGAACATTATCTGCCTGTTTCGCACAAGAATGAAAACATTAGAAATGGCTTCCTTAGCCCCACGAGATTAGAAAATCAGAGTTAGGTGACACTTTAACTCATTTAAGCCCTATATCAGTGTTGTAAGTCCTATACAATAGGATATATATGTCACCAATCAGAATATACAATTCTGAGCAGTTCACTGATAATGAAGCAAGAAAAGGCCAACATTAGCTAGCCATGATAATTGAAAAACAGTGCCATAGGCATATTCAAATATGCCTAAGGATGCAATATACTCATTTCTCTCGCAGAGAATAATTTCTAAAGATGCAAACTCATCTTAATAATAAGATACATTGTTTCATACAGAATTAGAGTCTCACCTCAGGAAACAGATGACACATACAAAAAAGAAACATAATTTAATATTTAATAAAGGAGTTCTTTATAATGTAAAATGATTAAGGGAAATCAGCAAGGAGTGATAAAGTAGATAAATCTAGAAATGTTAATCCCATGCTTATCTAAAGCATTAACCAAGTATGAAAGAACTTTAGGGGAAAAGTGCCTAATAGGAACTGTGCCCTTCCATAAAGGAACAAAGTCAATCCAAAATTACATCAGGAAGGGGAACTAGAATAAATGCCTTGCTGTTTTCCACCCACCTTCCAACTCCCTGCCAACTCTTCCCAGTTATAAAACCCAATCAAAAACCAGTGAGAAAGAGAATAAATTGATGCATGTGACCCATAAAAGCTGGTCTCCCAGGAGATTGAGCCTAGTAATGAAGAGATCTGGAGGATCAAAAGGATGATACACAGCAAGTATTAAAAACACACAGTGGGCAGAGACAATATTCTATAATTTACATATCACAGAATTAGCATAATATCCTACATTTAGCAGAGTACCTGCAAGTATTCCATCCACAGCATATAGATATTCATTATGTACACAGCACCATACACCATATAACTTTCTAAGCATTAAATGATTTCTCAAGTTCTAGGACAAACTTGACTAATTTTAGTGTGATACAAAAGCAAAACTAGAGGCACATGCATGCTTTGACTTAAGGCTGAAGATATCACACAGGGTAGCTCAGGAAAGAAACACAGTCCATTTTCAAAACAGATGAAGCAATTGAACAGTTTGAAAAAGAGAAAAGTTTCCAATCTCCTTAACAAGAATTCTGAGGCAGAATAGGCCTGACCTGCTGGTACCACAAGTCCAGACAGATGAAACATATGTCTCTTTCAGGAAGTCTGTCTGTATCTTCCTCTTTCCCTCTCTTTCTGCCTCTGTCTGTGTCTCTCTGCCTCTAGGTTTCTGTGTCTCTCTATCTCTGTCTGTATCTCTGTGTCTCTCTGTATCTCTCTGTCTCTCATATGACTATGTGCATGTGTTCATACAATAAACTTGGAGCTCATCCATTTGACTAGGCTACATAGCCAGTAAGCTCTACCCATGTGCCTGTCTCCTCCTCCTCCTCATTCTCATCATCATCATCCCACTCCTCTTCCTCCTCCTCCCCAGCACTGAGGTTACAGGCACGAGCCATCAAGTCCAGATTTTTACATGAGTGCTGGGGGTCTGAACGCAGGCCCTCGTGTTTGTCAGCAAACTTTACTGGTTTCCCTCTCCCTATTCCCTGTAAGTATTGTTATTAAACCAAAAGTGGATAGTAAAAAGCTGCTCGCAATAAGTGGATATAACAGAAGAGTGGGGGCCACAGAAGCAAAGGAGCTTCTTGGACAGAGTCCCTTCGGGCCTTCATCCTCAGCCAGGAGGCAGAGCTGACCCTCAATCTTCTGTGCACCTTCCAGCCAGAGGAGAGGTTGCCTACAGCAATTGCCCAGACCCCAGGGACTAAAGTGTGATCTCCATTTTCTATCCAGCATCCCTCAGGAGCGGGTCCACCCAGGAGAGCTTTCAGGCCACAGAAACAACAAAGCCTTCATCCTCAGTCAGGAGGCAGTTCTGATTATCAGACCTCTGTGCACCTTCCCCGCCTGAGAAGCTTTGACCTCCAGAAAGTGCTCTGACCCCTGGGACTCAGGAGAGAGCTAGTCTCCAAGGAGTGCATACAGAGGCTAACAGACTCACAGAAGGAACAAGCTCCAGCCAGAGACAGCTAGAACATCTAACACCAAAGATTACCAGATGGTGAAAGGCAAACACAAGAATCTTACTAACATCTTCTGAAGAGGAATTGCTTGATCTTCCAGTAGTACTATGTCCAATTTTCTGAGGAACTGCCTAATTTCCAGAGTGGTTGTACAAGCTTGCAATCCCACCAACAATGGAGGAGTGTTCCTCTTTCACCTCATCCTTGCCAGCATCTGCTGTCACCTGAATTTTTGATCTTAGCCATTCTGACTGGTGTGAGGTGGAATCTCAGGATTGTTTTGATTTGCATTTCCCTGATGATTAAGGATGTTGAAATTTTTTTCAGGTGCTTCTCAGCCATTCAGTATTCCTCAGTTGAGAATTCTTTGTTGAGCTCTGTACCCCATTTTAATGGGGTTATTTGATTTTCTGAAGCCCACCTTCTTGAATTCTTTATATATATTGGATATTAGTCCCCTATCTGATTTAGGATTGGTAAAGATCCTTGCTCAATCTGTTGGTGGCAATTTTGTCTTATTGACAGTTCTTTTGCCTTACAGAAGCTTTGCAATTTTATGAGGTCCCATTTGTCGATTCTCAATCTTACAGTACAAGCCATTGCTATTTTTTTTTCAGAAACTTTTCCCCTGTGCCCATATCTTCCAGGTTTTTTCCCACTTTGTCCTCTATAAGTTTTAGTGTCTCAAGTTTTATCGGGAGTTCCTTGATCCACTTAGCCTTGAGCTTTATAAGGACACATGCTCCACTATGTTCATAGCAGCCTTATTTATAATAGCCAGAAGCTGGAAAGAACCCAGATGTCCCTCAACAGTGGAATTGATACAGAAAATGTAGTACATTTACACAATGGAGTACTAGTCAGCAATTAAAAACAATGAATTCATGAAATTCCTAGCCAAATGGATGGGTCTGGAGGATATCATCCTGAGTCAGGTAACCCAATCACAAAAGAACTCACATGATATGCACTCACTGATAAGCAGCTATTAGCCCAGAAACTTAGAATACCCAAGATTTAATTTGCAAAACACATGAAACTCAAGAAGAAGGAAGACCAAAGTATGGATAATTTGTTCCTTCTTAGAATGGGGAACAAAATACCCATGGAAGGAGTTACAAAGACAAAGTTTGAAGCTGAGACTGAAGGAAAGACCATCCAAAGACTGGCCGATTCGGGGATCCATCCCATATACAACCACCAAACCCAGACACTATTGCATATGCTAACAAGAATTTGCTGACAGGACCCTGATATAGCAGTCTCCTGTGAGGCTCTGCCAGTGCCTGGCAAATACAGAAGTGGATGCTCACAGTCATCTATTGGATGGAACACAGGGTCCCAAATTAAGAAGATAGAAAAAGTACCCAAGGAGCTGAAGGGATCGGCAACCCTATAGGAAGAATAACAATATGAAATAACCAGTACCCCCAAAGCTCGTGTCTCTAGCTGCATATGTAGCAAAAGATGGCCTAGCCGGCCATCAGTGGGAGGAGAGGCTCTTGGTCTTGTGAAGATTATATGCCCCAATGTAGGGGAATGCCAGGGCCAGGAAGAGGGAGTGGGTGGGTTGGGGAGCAGGGGGAGTGGGGAGGGTATAGTGGATTTCTTGAGAGGAAACTAGGAAAGGAGATAGAATTTGAAATGTAAATGAAGAAAATATCTAATAAAAAAAGAAGTAGGTATAAAGTGACACTCTTCAGAAACTGAGAGACTGAGCTACATAGGGTGAGCTCAAGTTTCAAGGTGAACTCAAGATGAGAACAAACAGTGTGGGAGTTGGATGCGGTCTGGATGAATTTCAGAGGATATATATCATCAGGATAGTTCTGTTTTTTAGTAGGTGAAGGTATATTTATATAGACAGGCCAGAACTGTTAAAAAAAAAAAAAAACAGAAATGATAAATATATGTTCCATGGGGGTCTTTTTCGAGGCTTCCAGATTCTGAATTAACTTTTGTCTGAAAATAAGCATTATCTGAAAAGGTCAATCACTCTAATATTCCAGGGTTCCTTGGGGTAAGGAATTATGCTCTGATTTTCATTCTCCTAGTCTACTCTTATTATTCCCCTCCTACCATCTCATATCCCTGCATCCAGAGCTGTAGTTGGTCTCTGACCAGAGTGTCATACTACAGGGGTTCAGAGGTTCTCCTTATTTCATCCATAAGGTTCCTCTGGCACAAAACTGTCATATGTAAAAGGAAAATTTTGTTTTTTCTATCAAGTCTTTGATTGTGGATCTTGCCCTAGAGTTCCAACTTTTCATGTATAATTAAAAAAAAAGGTCTATCAAGATGTTTTTTTCATGAACAAAATTACTTTTTTGCACACTGAGCAATACAAAGAACAAGCAAAAGTTTTGTAATTGCAGCTTTTCTCTAATTTGCCAGATAACAGTTTGACACAGGACTCCCTGCCCTGCCAAGTGCACTGTAAGCAGAAAGTGGGCAATTCAAAAAATACACTGTCTCCTCTTTCTAAAATACATGAACATATATTTGAGGACTTTTCATTTAATGGTTACATAAGGAACAGGAATGTTCTGTCCTTCAAACTTGATCAACCCTATGGCTTTTTCTGTAACTGGGACCATAGCTTTTTCCCAGCCTGCTGCTTTGTAGAAAAAAAATGGATACTGTGTCTGAGACAAAAAGATGAAATGGGATATGGCAACTAAGGCTCCTTGCATGGCAAGTGACCAATAACCTGCTCAAAAAATCAAACTCTGATGATATATATATATATATATATATATATATATATATATATAACATATATATATAATGCAAATTCATAATTGCATTTCATGGATGATTAGAATCTAAGAACTTAATCTCTATTCTCATCTCTTACCAGATCTCCTCTTGGATGAAGAACACAGATACTGCTGTCCTATAACTCATGTATTCAGCATTGCTAGTAAAAGCATCATATTTTCCTACTTAATAGCTCAACAAAAGTCCCAAAATTCAACCATCTACTATGAAATCAATTAGTCACTGAGATTCCATGCTTCTTATATAATGATTACTTATAGTTGTTTTACAGGACTTTCCACGAAGCTGGTCTTCTGTTATCTGAAGATGGTGAACAGGAAAGAGTACTAAGTGTACTTATAGAGTGAACTGAAAGGGTATGGCATGTCAGATATTTGAAAATATCTAGTATTGCAGTCTGTTCAATGCCAAAATCTCTTATTCAGTAACCAGACTGATAGACATTCAGCCACCTTGCTAAAACTACATTGGCAAAGCATTCCCTTTAACTCAGGATTAGAAAATCACGCCTGTAATGAACTGTATTTTTCTCCATGAAATAGCCCGTTGTTGGTTGTGCCTTTGAGAAGAAACAAAAGCAAACAATTGTTTTATATGATGGCATTCAAGTATTGAAAAATAATTTTCATGTGTCCTCAAATTTGTGCTTCTTTTATTTTCTAGCTTGTATTTGTCTCTAGGCTGTCAAGTAAATGCAAAATTATATAGCTCTTTATACTTGACAAATTTAATCATCCATCATATTAATAATCCTCAAAATTATGTTAGTTATCATGTATTCCATTTTAAACATGAGAAACTTGTCTCAAAGAGATTTAAAAAGTTATATAGCTGTTAAGTATTGAATCAAAGTCCTGTTTATGTCAAGCCTAAGTTAGAGCACAGAACACTGAAACCCGGAAACGTATGGTGGAAGAATCTCTGGATTTCTGTGTGTCTCTTACAGTACAACTCCTAGAAGTTCACTCAGGATTTTACATATGATTTATTTCATTTTCCAACTATGATCTATTTTTTGGAGACTACCACTGAATTTTAGTAGAGTCTTGGATGTTTTAATGCCTAGTGTTTTCTAAATTGTAGCTATGGAGATCCTTCAATGAGAACTCTTATCTATTTTTCATGCCATATTTTGAGGTAAGATCTCAGGGCTGCAGATATAACAGATATGATGGAGTATTTGCCCAGCATGTGTGAGGGTCTGTGTTCAGGTCCCAGCTACAACTTAACATAGAACATCAGGTAAGATTTTTATCAATAAAACAAAAAGGTTGGTCAAAAATAAGCACTAAAATTAGTATCTTAGCAATGGAAACCATTGCAATTTAATGTACTGTGGTCATTCTCCCCCCCCCCCCTTTTTATTAGGTATTTTCCTCATTTACATTTCCAATGCTATCCCAAAAGTCCCCCATGCCCTCCCCCTCATTCTCCTCCCTCCCCCACTCCCACTTCTTGGCCCTGGTGTTCCCCTATACTTAGGCATATAAAGTTTGCAAGACCAATAGGCCTCTCTTTCCAGTGATGACCGACTAGGCCATCTTCTGATACATATGCAGCTAGAGACACGAGCTCTGGGGGCGGGGGGGGGGAGTATTGGTTAGTTCATATTGTTGTTCCACCTATAGGACTGCAAATCCCTTCAGCTCCTTGGGTGCTTTCTCTAGCTCCTCCATTGGGGGCACTGTGTTCCATCCAATAGCTGACTGTGAACATCCACTTCTGTGTTTGCTAGGCCCAAGTATAGCCTCACAAGAGACAGCTATATCAGGGTCCTTTCAGCAAAATCTTGCTAGTGTATGCAATGGTGTCAGCATTTGGAGGCTGATTATGGAATGGATCCCCGGGTATGGCAGAACTCACATGATATGTACTCACTCATAAGTAGATATTAGCCCAGAAACTTAGAATACCCAAGATATAAGATATAATTTGTAAAACACATGAAACTCAAGAAGAACAAAGACCAAAGTGTGGACACTTTGCCCCTTCTTAGAATTGGGAACAAAACACCCATGGAAGGAGTTACAGAGACAAAGTTTGGAGCTGAGACAAAAGGATGGACTGTGGTCATTCAATGGAGGAACTATTTCAGAATTGTTCTCTGTTTGATCCCATTTTGCTTTCCTTAGCTTTCCTCATCATGACTGGTGACTCAGCTTTTATGCTGTCTTTCTTGGGTATTCTGTTAGAGCTATGCAAAGCTGACTAGTACACAATTTGTTACTGCAACAATAGAAAACTAGTATAATTGAGCAGGAAAAGTTATTAGAAGAGAGAAATAGACAAAGGCCCAAGGTCATTTATTTTCTACTATTAACCGTGCTTATTTCATCTCATTTTCAACCTGAAGTTGATTAGACAAAGCTCTAAGAGGAATCTCTTTACAGATCTAAACTGTCTTTTTTCTTTGGCTTTTAAGAGAGAATTTGTTAGAGAACTGAGTTGCACTGTAATCTAGTTGAAGAAAGTCTCACTGATGATTTGGACATGTGTATGCACTGCTTCCTTTAAGTATCTCTTTCAACAGAACAATAGCCTGTGCCTAAGCAGCTTAAAGAATCACCACGTTACTTTGTCACTTTGATCCTCTTACTGAATTTGTTCGATTCCTGGTTTTATGAAAATCATATTTCCACTCTACTGAGACATAGCTGACATAGCCTGATCTCAAAAGTCTGGCCATGATGGAGATTAAAAGATAGTTGTCACTAGAGTTGGAAGGGAGAACAATTATGCCAAGAACCAGAATGTGTTCCCTGACAGCACTAACATGTTCCATACATCCCTTGCTATTTTCTCCCAATATGGAACAGTAAGAATAAGAGAAACGAAACAAGGAAAGCACAAAAACAAAGAAGTAGACACTGTGATTATGACGAATAGTAAACATGCAATCTGGCACTCAGACCAGCTTACAGTGCAAACCATATTTATATTGGCAAGGCACTAAAACCATAGGTTACACATAAATGAGCATATGTAACATATTGGGACATTTTTCTCAAATATGTCAAAATTTTTGAAAGCTGGCAGAGGCCCCATGTGCATATATATATATATATATATATATATATATATATATATATATATATAAACTGATAATTCCTTCTAACTTCTAACTGCCTGATTTTCTGAAAGTTGAGACCACGTAAATGTAGAAGATATTATATTCAAGGAAATAAAGTTTAAAAATGGAGGCATGCTTGGATTTAAATCAACCCACTGCAGAAAGTTGTCCTTCTACTTCAACTTCTTCCACATTGCCTCCACAAAGAAGAATAGCAATTTCACTATGGATTACAAGTTCACCAGCCCTAAAACAACATGCTGTATGAACTAGGCCAAACTATTTCTGTCCACTTGTAATGTTCCCCTTGGTAAAATGGGTACATAAAACTATATTTCTAAAGTTCACCATAACATGGTCAGGATTTTTTCCTTAATTCTATGTATTAAATATCCAGAGCTATGAATATATATCATTCTGCCAAATCAAAAGAAGTCAGAAAACCAATTTCCTTTCCTAATGAACCCTTAGTTAGAATTGGTTTATGTTAGCATTTTAATAGGAATAAACAATAGCTCTGTTTCTCATCCCTAAGTCAATGGCTGATAGAAAAAAATGAAAGAATTTCTTTAAAAGAGTCTGGAGATGAAAAATAGGGCAATCTACAAACTTTAGGAATTCCTAAGAAGTGAAAAGAAAAAAAGCAAATAATGCTGAACTGATGAAACCTCAGCCCAGAGCACACAAGATAAATGCAATTCTTTCAGAGTCACAAATGAAATTTTAAATAGGAACAAGACCAAAACAGAGGTTTGGCCCTTGAGTACTCCTCACCTTATTTCATTAAATTGCATCCAAAACATTTAGACCAAGGGGAGCCTGCCTCCTCACAGATATGAAATGAATAACTGGAAATATAAACTTTTGTCCTTAAGAGAACATTGTCAAATTTGAACATGTATCAAAAACACTTGAATAACTTGCTTATTAAGCACTTTGAATTTTTTTTCTAAAAGTTTCTATTCAGTAGTTATATGATGGTGCCCTTGCCTAAGAATGTAAATTACTACTACCACATGAAGCTGGCATTACTACAGTAAGGAACACACTTTGATAATCACTGTTCAGTATAAAACCCAAAGATCCTATATATTTTTTTAAACAGTGGTAAGTCTAGCTAGGGATAATTTCTATTTTTTTAAATTTTTACATATTCACTTTATATTACACTCACTGCCCCCATCCCATTCACCCCCTCCCACAATCTTTCCCCCATCACCCCTCCCCTTCTTCTCTAAGCTGGTGGGACCCCCTAGGAATCTACCCACCCTGCCACTTCAAGGACTCTGCAAGGCTAGGTGCATCCTCTCCCATTGAAGCCAGAACAGGTAGTCCAGCCAGAAGAACAGCTTTTGAGATGGCCCCACTCCGGTTGTTTGGGACCCATGTGAAGACTAAGCTGTGCATCAGCTACATAAGTTCAGAAAGGTCTACGTCCAGCCAATGTATGCTTTTTGGTTGGTGGTTCATACTCTGAGAGTCCCTGAGGATCCAGGTTAGTCGACTCTGGTGGCCTTGCTGTAAATTTCCTAGCCCCTTTGGGGCTCTCAATACTTCCCCAAGTCTTCCATAAGAGTTCCCAAGCTCCATCCAATGTTTGGCTGTGGGTGTCTGTATCTGTCTGAGGCAGCTAATGGATAGAGCCTCTCAGAAGACAACATATTCCTGTATACAAACGTAACAGAGTATCATTTATACTGTCAGGGATTGATGATTGCCATGGGATGGGTCACAAATTGGGCCAGTTATTGGCTGACAATTCCCTCAGTCTCTGCTCCATCCCATGAACTTGCATTTCTTGTAGACAGGATAAATTTTGGGTTGAAAGTTTTGTGGGTGGGTTGGTGTCTATATCGCTCCACTGGGGTAACTGCTTGGCTAAATGGTGTGACCTTTTCAGGTTCTATATCCCTGATGCTTTGAGTCATAGATAAGATCATCCCCATTGATCCTTGGGTGCCTCCCTTGTCTCAGGTCATTGTCTCATCCTGGAGATCCCCTCTATCTCCCCAGCCCCATCAGTTGCAGATTTCTACTCATTTTCATGGCCATCTAGCAATCTCTCCTATCCTTCCCCATACCTGATTCTGAACCCCCACATTTCCCTATCCATCCTCCCTCCTGTCCATCTGTCTCTCATGACTACTTTATTTCCCCTTCTAAGTGAGATTCAGACTTCCTGACTTGGGCCTCCCTTCTTGTTTAGCTTCTTAGGATCTGTGGAGCATAGCATGGTACCTGTATTTTATGGCTAATATACACTTATAAATGAGTATGTTCCAATTGTGTTGGAATTTTGATGGGAATTTCATTGAATCTGTGCATGTGCTTTTAGATTGGTTTACCTCACTCAGAATGATATTCTCAAGTTTCCATCCATTTACCTGGAAAATTAAAGATGTCTTGGTTTTTAATAACTGAATAGTATTTCAGTGGGTAGGTATACCATGTATCCATGTAGGTATTCATTCTTCTAGGTTGTGTCCAGTTTCTAAATATTATGAATAAAACTGCTATGAACATACTCGAACAAGTGTCCTTGTGAAATGGTGGAATACCTTTAGTGTATATGTCCAGGAGTTGTATAGCTGGATCTTGAAGTAAAACTGTTCCCAGTTTTCTGAAAAAAATGCCAAGTTGATTTTCAAAGTGGTTGTACAAGTTTGTACTCCCACCAGCAATGAAAGAATGTTCCCCTTGCTCCACATCCACACCGGCATGTGCTATCTCTTGATTTTTTTTTTTTTATCTTAACCATTATGATGTATAAGGTGGAACCTCAGAGTTGTTTTGATTTGCATTTCCCTGATTACTAAGGACTTTGAACATTTCACTAAATTCTTGGTCATTCAAGATTCCTCTGTTGAGAATTTTCTGTTTATCTCTGTGCCCCAAATTTTAATTTAGTTATTTGGGTTGTTGGTGTCTAACTTCTTGAGTTCTTTGTAAATTTTGGATATTAGTCCTCGGTCAGATCTAGAGTTGGTGAAGATGCTTTATCCTGTTGACAGTGTCCTTTGCTTTACAGAAACTTTGCAGTTTCATGAGTTCCTGTTTATCCATTGTTGAGCCATTGGTGCTCTGTTAAAGAAATTTTCTCCTGTACTAAAGTGTTCAGGGTGTTTTGCTCTTTCCCTTCGATGAAATTTAGTGTACCTGGTTTTATGTTGAGATCCTTGATCTACTTAGGCTTGAGTTTTGTGCAGAGTTATAACTATTCTTCTATGTGTATACATCCACTAAGACTAGCAAAATTTATTGCAGATGGTTTTTTCCCCATTATATGATTTTGGTTTCTTTATCAAATAGCAAATGTCTACAGTTACGTGGGTTTATTTCTGGGTCTTCAATTCTATTCCATTGATAAACCTGTTTGTTTTAGCCTGTATCATTATTGCTCTATAGTACATCATGAGGTAAGGGATGGTGATTCCTCCAAAAGTTCTTTTATTGTTCAGGATTGTTTTTGATATCCTGTGTTTTTTGTTGTTCCATATGAAGCTGAGAATTGCTCTTTCAGGGTCTATAAAATTTGTGTTGGAAGTTTGATGGGAATTACATTAAATCTGTAGATTGCTTTTGGTAAGGTGGTCATTTTCACTATGTTGATCCTACCTACCCATGAGCATGGGAGATGTTTCTATCTTCTGATATCTTCTTCAATTTCTTTCTTCAGGGACCTGAAGTTATTTTCATACAAATATTTTATTTGTTTGGTTAAAGTTACACCAAGGTATTTTATATTATTCATGGCTATATTATAAAGGGTATTATTTCCCTAACTTTTTCTAAGCTCATTTATTATTTATATACAATAGGACTACTGATTTCTTTGAGTTAATTTTTTTTTGATTAGAAGAATATCTGTCTGATCTTTTTTTTCTTTTTTTTAATTTTTAATATTTTTATTACATATTTTCCTCAGTTACATTTCCAATGCTATCCCAAAAGTCCCCCATAGCGCCCCCCACTTCCCTACCCACCCATTCCCATCCTTTTGGCCCTGGCATTCCCCTATATTGGGGCATATAAAGTTTGCAAGCCCAATGGGCCTCTCTTTCCAGTGATGGCCGACTAGGCCATCTTTCGATACATATGCAGCTAGAGACAAGAGCTCCAGGGTTCTGGTTAGTACATCATGTTGTTCCAACAATAGGGTTGCAGATCCCTTTAGCTCCTTGGGTACTTTCTCTAGCTTCTCCATTGGGAGCCCTGTGATACATCCAATAGCTGACTGTGAACATCCACTCCTGTGTTTGCTAGGCCCCGGCATCGTCTCACAAGAGACAGCTATATTTGGGTCCTTTCAGCAAAATCTTGCTAGTGTATGCAATGGTGTCAGCCTTTAGAAGCTGCTTATGGGATGGATCCCTGGATACGGCACTCTCTAAATGGTCCATCCTTTCATCACAGCTACGAACATTGTCTCTGAAACTCCTTCCCTGGGTGTTTTGTTCCCAATTCTAAGAAGGGGCACAGTGTCCACACTTTGGTCTTCATTCTTCTTGAGTTTCATGCGTTTAGTAAATTGTATCTTATATCTCGGGTATCCTAAGTTTTGGGCTAATATCCACTTATCAGTGAATACATATTGTGTGAGTTCTTTTGTGATTGTGTTACTTCACTCAAGATGATGCCCTCCAGGTCCATCCATTTGGCTAGGAATTTCATAAATTCATTCTTTTTAATAGCTGAGTAGTACTCCATTGTGTAAATGTACCATAATTTCTGTATCCATTCCTCTGTTGAGAAACATCTGGGTTCTTTCAAGCTTCTGGCTATTATAAATAGGGCTGCTATGAACATAGTGGAGCATGTGTCCTTTTTACCGGTTGGGACATCTTCTGGATATATGCCCAGGAGAGGTATTGCTGGATCCTCAGGTAGTACTATGTCCAATTTTCTGAGGAACCGCCAGACTGATTTCCAGAGTGGTTGTACAAGCTTGCAATCCCACCAACAATGGAGGAGTGTTCCTCTTTCTCCACATCCTCACCAGCATCTGCTGTCACCTGAATTTTTGATCTTAGCCATTCTGACTGGTGTGAGGTGGAATCTCAGGGTTGTTTTGATTTGCATTTCCCTGATGATTAAGGATGTTGAACATTTTTTCAGGTGCTTCTCTGCCATTCGGTATTCCTCAGGTGAGAATTCTTTGTTCAGTTCTGAGCCCAATTTTTAATGGGGTTATTTGACTTTCTGGAGTCGACCTTCTTGAGTTCTTTTTTTTTTTTTATTACATAATTTCCTCAATTACATTTCCAATGCTATCCCAAAAGTCCCCCATACCGAACCCCACTTCCCTACCCTCCCATTCCCATTCTGTTGGCCCTGGCATTCCCCTATATTGGGGCATATAAAGTTTGCAAGTCCAATGGGCCTCTCTTTCCAGTGATGGCCGACTAGGCCATCTTTCGATACATATGCAGCTAGAGACAAGAGCTCCGGGGTACTGGTTAGTTCATCATGTTGTTCCAACTATAGGGTTGCAGATCCCTTTAGCTCCTTGGGTACTTTCTCTAGCTTCTCCATTGGGAGCCCTGTGATACATCCAATAGCTGACTGTGAGCATCCACTCCTGTGTTTGCTAGGCCCCTGCATAGTCTCACAAGAGACAGCTATCTTTGGGTCCTTTCAGCAAAATCTTGCTAGTGTATGCAATGGTGTCAGCGTTTAGAAGCTGCTTATGGGATGGATCCCTGGATACGGCAGTCTCTAGATGGTCCATCCTTTCATCACAGCTCCAACCTTTGTCTCTGTAACTCCTTCCATGGGTGTTCTGTTCCCAATTCTAAGAAGGGGCACAGTGTCCACATTTTGGTCTTCATTCTCCTTGAGTTTCATGCGTTTAGTAAATTCTATCTTATATCTTGGGTATCCTAAGTTTTGGGCTAATATCCACTTATCAGTGAATACATATTGTGTGAGTTCCTTTGTGATTGTGTTACCTCACTCAAGATGATGCCCTCCAGGTCCATCCATTTGGCTAGGAATTTCATAAATTCATTCTTTTTAATAGCTGAGTAGTACTCCATTGTGTAAATGTACCATAATTTCTGTATCCATTCCTCTGTTTAGGGACATCTGGGTTCTTTCCAGCTTCTGGCTATTATAAATGGGGCTGCTATGAACATAGTGGAGCATGTGTCCTTTTTACCGGTTGGGACATCTTCTGGATATATGCCCAGGAGAGGTATTGCTGGATCCTCCGGTAGTACTATGTCCAATTTTCTGAGGAACCGCCAGACTGATTTCCAGAGTGGTTGTACAAGCTTGCAATCCCACCAACAATGGAGGAGTGTTCCTCTTTCTCCACATCCTCGCCAGCATCTGCTGTCACCTGAATTTTTGATTTTAGCCATTCTGACTGGTGTGAGGTGGAATCTCAGGGTTGTTTTGATTTGCATTTCCCTGATGATTAAGGATGTTGAACATTTTTTCAGGTGCTTCTCTGCCACTCAGTATTCCTCAGGTGAGAATTCTTTGTTCAGTTCTGAGCCCCATTTTTTAATGGGGTTATTTGACTTTCTGGAGTCCACCTTCTTGAGTTCTTTATATATATTGGATATTAGTCCCTTATCTGATTTAGGATAGGTAAAGATCCTTTCCCAATCTGTTGGTGGTTTTTTTGTCTTATTGATGGTGTCTTTAGCCTTGCAGAAGCTTTGTAGTTTCATGAGGTCCCACTTGTCAATTCTCGATCTTACAGCACAAGCCATTACTGTTCTATTCAAGAATTTTTCCCCTGTGCCCATATCTTCAAGGCTTTTCCCCACTTTCTCCTCTATAAGTTTCAGTGTCTCTGGTTTTATGTGAAGTTCCTTGATCCAGTTAGACTTGACCTTAGTACAAGGAGATAGGAATGGATCGATTCACATTCTTCTACATGTTAACAACCAGTTGTGACAGCACCATTTGTTGAAAATGCTGTCTTTCTTCCACTGGATGTTTTTAGCTCCCTTGTCGAAGATCAAGTGACCGTAGGTGTGTGGGTTCATTTCTGGGTCTTCAATTCTATTCCATTGGTCTATTTGTCTGTCACTATACCAGTACCATGCAGTTTTTTTTTTATCAAAATTGCTCTGTAGTAAAGCTTTAGGTCCAGCATGGTGATTCCACCAGAGGTTCTTTTATCCTTGAGAAGAGTTTTTGCTATCCTAGGTTTTTTGTTATTCCAGATGAATTTGCAGATTGCACTTTCTAATTCGTTGAAGAATTGATTTGGAATTTTGATGGGGATTGCATTGAATCTGTAGATTGCTTTTGGCAAGATAGCCATTTTTACAATGTTGATCCTGCCAATCCATGAGCATGGGAGATCTTTCCATCTTCTGAGATCTTCTATAATTTCTTTCTTCAGAGACTTGAAGTTTTTATTATACAGAACTTTCACTTCCTTAGTTAGAGTCACGCCAAGATATTTTATATTATTTGTGACTATTGAGAAGGGTGTTGTTTCCCTAATTTCTTTCTCAGCCTATTTATTCTTTGTGTAGAGAAAGGCCATTGATTTGTTTGAGTTAATTTTATATCCAGCTACTTCACCGAGGCTGTTTATCAGGTTTAGGAGTTCTCTGGTGGAATTTTTAGGGTCTCTTATATATACTATCATATCATCTGCAAAAAGTGATATTTTGACTTCATCTTTTCCAATTTGTATCCCTTTGATCTCCTTTTGTTGTCGAATTGCTCTGGCTAGGACTTCAAGTACAATGTTGAATAGGTATGGAGAAAGTGGACAGCCTTGTCTAGTCCCTGATTTTAGAGGGATTGCTTCAAGCTTCTGACCATTTACTTTGATGTTGGCTACTGGTTTGCTGTAGATTGCTTTTATCATGTTTAGGTATGGGCCTTGAATTCCTGATCTTTCCAAGACTTTTATCATGAATGGGTGTTGGACCTTGTCAAATGTTTTTCCGCATCTAAGGAGATGACCATGTGGTTTTTGTCTTTGAGTTTGTTTATATACTGGATTACGTTGATGGATTTCCGTATATTGAACCATCCCTGCATCCCTGGGATGAAACCTACTTGGTCAGGATGGATGATTGTTTTGATGTGTTCTTGGATTTGGTTAGCAAGAACTTTATTGAGGATTTTTGCATCAATATTCATAAGGGATATTGGTCTGAAATTTTCTATCTTTGTTGGGTCTTTTTGTGGTTTAGGTATCAGAGTAATTGTGGCTTCATAGAATGAGTTGGGTAGAGTACCTTCTGTTTCTATTTTGTGGAATAGTTTGTGAAGAACTGGGATTAGATCTTCTTTGAAGGTCTGATAGAACTCTGCACTAAACCCATCTGGTCCTGGGCTTTTTTTAGTTGGGAGACTATTAATGACTGCTTCTATTTATTTGGGGGATATAGGGCTGTTTAGATCATTAACCTGATCTTGATTCAACTTTGGTACCTGGTATCTGTCTAGGAACTTCTCCATTTCATCCAGGTTCTCCAGTTTTGTTGAGTATAGCCTTTGGTAGAAGGATCTGATGGTGTTTTGGATGTCTTCAGAATGTGTTGTTATGTCTCATTTTTCATTTCTGATTTTGTTAATTAGGATGCTTTCCCTGTGCCATCTAGTGAGTCTGGCTAAGGGTTTATCTATCTTGTTGATTTTCTCAAAGAACCAGCTCCTTGATTGGTTGATTCTTTGAATAGTTCTTCTTGTTTCCACTTGGTTGATTTTGCCCCTGAGTTTGATTATTTCCTGCCGTCTACTCCTCTTGGGTGAATTTGCTTCCTTTTGTTCTAGTGCTTTTAGGTATGTTGTCAAGCTGCTAATGTGTGCTCTCTCTAGTTTCCTTTTGGAGGCACTCAGAGCTATGAGTTTTCCTCTTAGAAATGCTTTCATTGCCTCCCATAAGTTTGGGTATGTTGTGGCTTCATTTTCATTGAACTATAAAAAGTCCTTAATTTCTTTCTTTATTCCTTCCTTGACCAAGGTATCATTGAGAAGAGTGTTGTTCAGTTTCCACGTGAAGGTTGGCTTTCTATTATTTATTTTGTTATTGAAGATCAGCCTTAGTCCATGGTGATCTGATAGGATGCATGGGACAATTTCAATATTTTTGTATCTGTTGAGGCCTGTTTTGTGACCAATTATGTGGTCAATTTTGGAGAAGGTACCATGAGGTGCTGAAAAGAAGGTATATCCTTTTGTTTTAGGATAGAATGTTCTGTAGATATCTGCCAGATCCATTTGATTCATAATTTCTGTTAGTTTCACTGTGTCCCTGTTTAGTTTCTGTTTCCATGATCTGTCCATTGGTGAAAGTGGTGTGTTGAAGTCTCCCACTATTATTGTATGAGGTGCAATGTGTGCTTTGAGATTTACTAAAGTTTCTTTAATGAATGTGGCTGCCTTTGTATTTGGAGCATAGATATTCAGGATTGATAGTTCCTCTTGGAGGATTTTACCTTTGATGAGTATGAAGTGTCCCTCCCTGTCTTTTTTAATGACTTTGGGTTGGAAGTCAATCTTATCAGATATGAGAATGGCTACTCCAGCTTGTTTCTTCATACCATTTGCTTGGAAAATTGTTTTCCAGCCTTTCATTCTGAGGTAGTGTCTATCCTTTTCTCTGAGATGAGTTTCCTGTAAGCAGCAAAATGTTGGGTCTTGTTTGTGTAGCCAGTTTGTTAGTCTATGTCTTTTTATCGGGGAGTTGAGTCCATTGATATTAAGAGATATTAAGGAAAAGTAATTGTTGTTTCCTGTTATTTTTGTTGTTAAAGTTGGCATTCTGTTCTTGTGGCTGTCTTCTTTTAGGTTTGTTGAGGGATTACCTTCTTGTTGTTTCTAGGGCGTTGTTCCTGTCCTTGTATTGTTTTTTTTCTGTTATTATCCTTTGAAGGGCTGGATTCGTGGAGAGATAATGTGTGAATTTGGTTTTGTCGTGGAATACTTTGGTTTCTCCATCTATGTTAATTGAGAGTTTGGCTGGGTATAGTACCCTGGGCTGGAGTTTGTGTTCTTTTAGTGTCTGCATAACATCCGTCCAGGATCTTCTGGCTTTCATAGTCTCTGGTGAGAAATCTGGTGTAATTCTGATAGGCTTGCCTTTATATGTTACTTGGCCTTTTTCTCTTACTGCTTTTAGTAGTCTGTCTTTATTTAGAGCATTTGTTGTTCTGATTATTATGTGTCGGGAGGTATTTCTTTTCTGGTCCAGTCTATTTGGAGTTCTGTAGGCTTCTTGTATGTTCATGGGCATCTCTTTCTTTAGATTTGGGAAGTTTTCTTCTATAATTTTGTTGAAGATGTTTGCTGGTCCTTTGAGTTGAAAATCTTCATTCTCATCCACTCCTATTATCTGTAGGTTTGGTCTTCTCATTGTGTCCTGTATTTCTTGGATGTTTTGAGTTAGGATCTTTTTGCATTTTACATTTTCCTTGATTGTTGTGCCGATGTTCTCTATGGAATCTTCTGCACCTGAGATTCTCTCTTCCATCTCTTGTATTCTGTTGCTGATGCTCATATCTATGTTTCCAGATTTCTTTCCTAGGGTTTCTATCTCCAGTGTTGCCTCATTTTGGGTTTTCTTTATTGTGTCTACTTCCCTTTTTAGGTCTAGTATGGTTTTTTTCATTTCCATCATCTGTTTGGATGTGTTTTCCTGTTTTTCTGTAAGGACTTCTACCCATTTGATTATGTTATCCTGTTTTTCTTTAAGGATTTGTAACTCTTTAGCAGTGTTCTCCTGCAATTCTTTAAGGGATTTTTGTGCTTCCTCTTTACTGTCTTCTACCTGTTTACCAGTGTTCCTTTGTATTTCTTTAAGTGTGTTATTAAAGTCCTTCTTGATGTCCTCTACCATCATCATGAGATATGCTTTTAGATCCGTGTCTAGCTTTTCCGGTGTGTTGGGGTGCCCTGGACTGGGCGAAGTGGGAGTGCTGGGTTCTGATGATGGTGAGTGGTCTTGATTTCTGTTAGTAAGATTATTACGTTTACCTTTCGCTATCTGGTAATCTCTGGGGTTAGTTGTTGTTGTTGTCACTGTTTAAAGATTGGAGCAGAAGCTGTGTTCCACTCACCAGCAGTCTCAAAATCCTGTGGCGGGGGTCTTGGGTAGCTGGCGGGTGTCAGCCGACCCTGCGCTCTAGCTACTCTGGTGCTGGTCCCGCCAGAAGAGGCCTGTGGTCCTACTCAGGCCGGTTTTCTGCTTCCCTAACTAATGCAGTCTCAGGTCCCGCGCGCAATTGGATTGGAGCAGAAGCTGTGTTCCACTCACCAGAATTCTTAAGATCCTGTGGCAGGTGTTGTGGGTAGCTGGCGAGTGTCAGCCGACCCTGCGCCCTAGCTACCCCGGCGCTTTTCTGACCGGAGAAGCTTGTGGCCCTACTGAGGCCGGATTTCTGCCTCCCCAACCAAAGCAGTCTCAGGTCCCGTGTGATTGGACTGGAGCAGAAGCTGTGTTCCACTCACCAGCAGTCTCAAAATCCTGTGGCGGGCGTCCAGCCACTTTGCTGATGATGTTTATCAGTTGGAAGAGTTCTTCCATAGAATTTTTGGGGTCACTTTTATATAGTATCATATCATCAAAAAATAGAGATACTTTGACTTTTTCCTTTCCAATTTGCATCAGCTGATCTCCATTCATTGTCTTATTGTTCTGGTTAAAACATCGAGTACTATATTGAATAGATAGGGAGAGAGAAGGTAGCCTTATCTTCTCCTAAATTTCAGTAGAATTGCTTTAAGATTCTCTCGATTTAATTTGATTTTTGGCTATTGACTTGTTGCATATTGTTTTGATTATTTTTAAGCATGTGCCCTGTATTCCTGATTTCTCTAATACCCTTAACATAAAGGTTTGTTGGATTTTATCAAAGGCTTATTCAGCCTCTAATAAGATAATCATGTGATGTTTTTCTTTCAGTTTGTGTACATGCTGGATTACATTGATGAATTTTCGTTTATTGAAGAATCCCTACTCCCTGGGATGAAACCTACTTGATCTTGATGGATGATATCTTTGATGTGCTCTTGGATTCAATTTGCAACTATTTTATTGAATATTTTTGCATTGATTTTTATAAAAGAATTTGGTCAGAAAATCTCTGTGTTTGTTAAGTTTTTGTGTGGTTTGTTTGGGTTATAGAATGAGTTTGGCAGTGTCCCTTGTTTCCATTTCATAGAATAGTTTGAGGAGTATTGGTATTAGCTCTTCTTTGAAAGTCTGGTAGAATTCTGCACTAAAACCATCTGGCCCTGGGCTTTTTTAGGTTGGGTGACTTTTAATGACTGCCTCTATTTCTTTAGGGGTTATGTGACTGTTTAAATATCTTACCTGGTCTTGATTTAACTTTGGTAAGTGGCGTCTATCTAGAAAATCACTCATTTCATTAAGATTTTCTTTTTTTTTTACTTCATTTTTTATATTTTTTATTATGTGTTTTCCTCAATTACATTTCCATTGCTATCCCAAAAGTACCCCATACTCTCCCCTCTAAGGCTTTTGAAGTAAGACGTAACAGTTCTTTGAATTTCCTCAGTGTCTATTGGTATGGCTCCATTTTCATTTCTGATTTTTGTTTATTTGGATTCTCGGGAGAGAAAGAAGACTATTTTAAATAACTGAGGCTAGGAAAAACACTTTTGAAGGAAATTGACTCTTTACCTTATACCATATAGCAAATTTACTCAAAATGTCTTAAATATTTATGCTTAATATCTAGACAATAACATCTATAAAAGATATCTACAATGAAAACTTTAAGTCTTGGGGAGGGGAATGATCAAGAAAGACTATAGAAAATGGAAAGACATCTCATGTTTCTGAATTGATAGAATTAATATTGCAAAAATGACCATATTCCAATAGCAATTATCCTAATCAGAATAGTGAAGATCAACAAAAGAACCAACAGCAAATGTTGGGAAAAATTTGGAGAACAAGGAAGCCTCACTCAATGTTGGTGGGATTACAGACTGTCCTAGCTGCTGTTCCTCACTAACTGCAGCGCTCCCCTGAAAAGGCCCTATAAATCCCCTGAGCAGCACAGTAGAGCTGGCAGGGGGCGGGGGGGCACAATTGAATAGATCCTGAACCTGAAAGCTAGGGAGAGTTGCCTGCCACTCTTCTGGTAGAAGGTGACATGGGTATGGGGTGTGGGTGATACCCTCTCCCTCCTTCCCCATCTCTGCAGTAGCAATGGCCCCAAGGGCAAGAGAGTTGGAGAGCTAACCCTGCCCCCTCAGGAGAGTGGGACCTTCACCTCACCTGGGCAACATAGTGAGGCTAGCACTATTGGCGAAGGCATGAGTGAGCCAACCCGGAAGATGTGAGGGTAGGAGAGCTGTCCCAGCCCCTCACAGGCTGCAGCACTTAGGCGAGTATACCCCATGCCTTGACTAAACAGCACAGTGGAGCTGGCCCTGTAGGCAGGGGTGCAAGGTGAACAAGCCCCAAAGGTATTGGAGAAGGATACCTGACCCTGCCTCTGCTGATGGTGGCATTGGGTAGCATAGCCAATGCAGTGCTAGAGAGCTTACCCTGGTGGTATGGATAAGGGAGAGCCAGTGGGCAGACCACCAGATCCAAGGCTCTGATATGGCCCAAAAATCTGTATCATCTGCAAATGCTTGGGATATGTAAAAGAGCCAGTCCTACTCTTCCAAGTCTGCAGGATCTCCATGACACATGTCAAAAACAGGATAATATGAAGTAGCCCTGGTGATGATCCAATATTGATAGTGTCACAGAATCCAGAGATCTTGAACCAGGTAAATAACTCACTGCAATGAACATTTGCAAGTGAAGATGTGTGGGTAAACGGATATACTATGAGACACAATGGAACATACTATAGCTTCCATGATGAGATATTTTCTATGCTTTGCTTTTCTTGTTGTTTGTTTCTGTGTTTGTACATTTTTTTATTTGGGGAAGAACTTGAAAGGGCAAAGGGCGGATATGAGGGAACAGGGCTATGAGAGAGACTGGGATGCATGATGTGAAACAAAGAATCAATAAATACCTTCCAAAAACTGGCCTAGCTACCATAAAAATTAATGTGAAGAATTCTCAAAAAATTGTAACACTCCTTGATGTATGCCCAAAGAAGATGACATTCTACTCTACAAAAGATATTTGTGCAGCCATGTTCAATACTGCTCTAATTAGGAAATGGAAGCAATCTAAATGTACTTCAACAGATAAATGGATAATGGAAATGTGGTAAACATGCTATTAAGCTATAAAGAAAAATGAAATCATGAACTTTACAGATAAATGTGTGGAACCAGAAAATATAATGATGAGTGAGATAAACTGTGGAGCTTGTGAGCCATGGGGTCAGGGAAGCTGGCCTAGAGCAAGAGTGAGGTCAAGACATGGGAAAAATCATGAGAATTTCATCTTGAGACTGGCAGAAGTAAGCATTGCTCCCTCTCTGATCCCAGCTTCCATGCTTACATACGTTTAGTCCTGCATGACCTCCACCTCTGTTCTTCTTGAGGTAGTTACATAGTCTAGCCAAATTACAGGTTTAACTTCCCCTCTCCAGATAAGATCCTGTCCAGCAAGCACCTGGAATTCCATTCCCAGTAAATGAAACATTCTCAGCACCTCTGCCACAGACAGTCATGTACATTCACCTCAAAAACCCCTACCCATTTCCCAGGTGTTATATAGCCCTTATTACTCCTGGATAAAGAATTGTTTCAATAAATACCATGTAGAAGAGCTGTTTTATATTCCCTAGATAAAGAGTCATAACACTGAAAACAATCTCAGGGAAGGCCTCAGTGCCCCCCACAGCACCATAGCTAGACTGAGATCTTGACCCACCCCATTCAGTTCAGCTTTACACTTTCCATCCCAGTGTGCAACAGTGTCTGGATACCCTGAAGGAAGAAGAGGGAAGTGGTAGGATGCAGAATGAAAACAAACCAAATGCTGGAGAAAAATGTTGCAATTTCTCTCTCACATGCAGAGCCTGAGTGAATGTGCATTACTGACAAAATGTCCATGTAAAGGACCTCAGTCTTCATCCATGAGAATGGAAGGGTCTGCACAGGTCCCCTGATATGAATACGGATGTTGGCTGTGCATAGAAAATATCAACTGTGGCTTTCTCATCCATGTTGTTTGCATTTAAAGACTTATCCCCTACAGAGAACCCTTTCTGAGATGAGCTAACCTGCCTCCTCCTCATTTTTTTTTCTTTTGAGACAGGGTTTCTCTGTGTAGCCCTGGCTGTCCTAGAACTCACACTGTAGACCAGGCTGGCCTTGAACTCAGAAATCCGCCTGCCTCTGCCTCCCAAGTGCTGGGATTAAAGGTGTGCACCACCACCACCCAGCTCCTCCTCCTCATTTATATGCAACATATAAGAAATGCTCTCAGTTACCAGGCTGCTGTGTTCCTCCATCAGAAGCATGGCCCACTAAATCCCAGTTTTTTCTCTATTTGTGTCTGTCACTTCATTATTCCATATTACCCAAGTCAATTCAATCCCAAAACTGCAAATGTTGTGGAATTTTCATCTGTGGTTCCTAACTCCCAGTCTTCAAATATGATTATGTTTAATGTATAGTAACAACAGGAATCAGGAACATAAGAAGGGATCATGAAGGAAGGAAGGTCAGAGCAGGAAATGACAGAGTAGTGGTGATGTGAAGGGGGACATGAGAGGCTTTAATCAGAGTGGGGAGAGGGAGATGAAAGGAAGAGAAGAAATCTATAACATCACAACCCTCTTCCGGTCAGAAAAGCACCTGGGCAGCTGGGGCGCAGGGTCGACTGACACTCGCCAGCTACCCACAACATCCGCCACAGGATCTTAAGACTTCTGGTGAGTGGAGCACAGCTTCTGCTCCAATCCAATTGCGCGGGACCTGAGACTGCATTAGTTAGGGAAGCAGAAACCGGCCTGAGTAGGGCCACAGGCCTCATCCGGCCGGATCAGCGCCAGGGTAGCGGGAGCGCAGGGTTGCCTGACACCCGCCAGCTACCCACGACCCCCACCGCAGGATTTTGGGACTGCTGGTGAGTGGAACACAGCTTCTGCTCCAGTCCAATCACGCGGGACCTGAGACTGCATTAGTTAGGGAAGCAGAAACCGGCCTGAGTAGGGCCACAGGCCTCATCCGGCCGGATCAGCGCCAGGGTAGCGGGAGAGCAGGGTTGCCTGACACCCGCCAGCTACCCACGACCCCCGCCGCAGGATTTTGGGACTGCTGGTGAGTGGAACACAGCTTCTGCTCCAATCTTTAAACAGTGACAACGATAACAACTAACCCCAGAGATTACCAGATGGCGAAAGGTAAACGTAATAATCTTACTAACAGAAACCAAGACCACTCACCATCATCAGAACCCAGCACCCCCACTTCGCCCAGTCCAGGGCACCCCAACACACCGGAAAAGCTAGACACGGATTTAAAAGCATATCTCCTGATGATGATAGAGGACTTCAAGAAGGACTTTAATAATACACTTAAAGAAATGCAGGAGAACACTGATAAACAGGCAGAAGACAATAAAGAGGAAGCACATAAATCCCTTAAAGAATTGCAGGAGAACACTGCTAAAGAGTTACAAATCCTTAAAGAAAAACAGGATAACATAATCAAACAGGTAGAAGTCCTTACAGAAAAACAGGAAAACACATCCAAACAGATGATGGAAATGAACAAAACCATACTAGACCTAAAAAGGGAAGTAGAAACAATAAAGAAAACCCAAAATGAGGCAACACTGGAGATAGAAAACCTAGGAAAGAAATCTGGAACCATAGATACCAGCATCAGCAACAGAATACAAGAGATGGAAGAGAGAATCTCAGGTGCAGAAGATTCCATAGAGAACATCGGCAAGACAATCAAGGAAAATGTAAAATGCAAAAAGATCCTAACTCAAAACATCCAAGAAATACAGGACACAATGAGAAGACCAAACCTACGGATAATAGGAGTGGATGAGAATGAAGATTTTCAACTGAAAGGACCAGCAAACATCTTCAACAAAATTATAGAAGAAAACTTCCCAAATCTAAAGAAAGAGATGCCCATGAACATATAAGAAGCCTACAGAACTCCAAATAGACTGGACCAGAAAAGAAATACCTCCCGACACATAATAATCAGAACAACAAATGCTCTAAATAAAGATAGAATACTAAAAGCAGTAAGAGAAAAAGGCCAAGTAACATATAAAGGCAAGCCTATCAGAATTACACCAGATTTTTCACCAGAGACTATGAAAGCCAGAAGATCCTGGACTGATGTTATACAGACACTAAAAGAACACAAATTCCAGCCCAGGCTACTATACCCAGCCAAACTCTCAATTAACATAGATGGAGAAACCAAAGTATTCCACGACAAAACCAAATTCACACATTATCTCTCCACGAATCCAGCCCTTCAAAGGATAATAACAGAAAAAAACCAATACAAGGACAGGAACAACGCCCTAGAAACAACAAGAAGGTAATCCCTCAACAAACCTAAAAGAAGACAGCCACAAGAACAAAATGCCAACTTTAACAACAATAATAACAGGAAACAACAATTACTTTTCCTTAATATCTCTTAATATCAATGGACTCAACTCCCCGATAAAAAGACATAGACTAACAAACTGGCTACACAAACAAGACCCAACATTTTGCTGCTTACAGGAAACTCATCTCAGAGAAAAGGATAGACACTACCTCAGAATGAAAGGCTGGAAAACAATTTTCCAAGCAAATGGTATGAAGAAACAAGCTGGAGTAGCCATTCTAATATCTGATAAGATTGACTTCCAACCCAAAGTCATTAAAAAAGACAGGGAGGGACACTTCATACTCATCAAAGGTAAAATCCTCCAAGAGGAACTATCAATCCTGAATATCTATGCTCCAAATACAAAGGCAGCCACATTCATTAAAGAAACTTTAGTAAATCTCAAAGCACACATTGCACCTCATACAATAATAGTGGGAGACTTCAACACACCACTTTCACCAATGGACAGATCATGGAAACAGAAACTAAACAGGGACACAGTGAAACTAAGAGAAATTATGAATCAAATGGATCTGGCAGATATCTACAGAACATTCTATCCTAAAACAAAAAGATATACCTTCTTCTCAGCACCTCATGGTACCTTCTCCAAAATTGACCACATAATTGGTCACAAAGCAGGCCTCAATAGATACAAAAATATTGAAATTGTCCCATGCATCCTATCAGATCACCATGGACTAAGGCTGATCTTCAATAACAAAATAAATAATAGAAAGCCAACATTCACGTGGAAACTGAACAACACTCTTCTCAATGATACCTTGGTCAAGGAAGGAATAAAGAAAGAAATTAAGGACTTTTTAGAGTTCAATGAAAATGAAGCCACAACATACCCAAACTTATGGGACGCAATGAAAGCATTTCTAAGAGGAAAACTCATAGCTCTGAGTGCCTCCAAAAGGAAACTAGAGAGAGCACACATTAGCAGCTTGACAACACACCTAAAAGCACTAGAACAAAAGGAAGCAAATTCACCCAAGAGGAGTAGACGGCAGGAAATAATAAACTCAGGGGTGAAATCAACCAAGTGGAAACAAGAAAAACTATTCAAAGAATCAACCAATCAAGGAGCTGATTCTTTGAGAAAATCAACAAGATAGATAAACCCTTAGCCAGACTCACTAGAGGGCACAGGGAAAGCATCCTAATTAACAAAATCAGAAATGAAAAAGGAGACATAACAACAGATCCTGAAGACATCCAAAACACCATCAGATCCTTCTACCAAAGGCTATACTCAACAAAACTGGAGAACCTGGATGAAATGGAGAAGTTCCTAGACAGATACCAGGTACCAAAGTTGAATCAAGATCAGGTTAATGATCTAAACAGCCCTATATCCCCCAAATAAATAGAAGCAGTCATTAATAGTCTCCCAACTAAAAAAAGCCCAGGACCAGATGGGTTTAGTGCAGAGTTCTATCAGACCTTCAAAGAAGATCTAATCCCAGTTCTTCACAAACTATTCCACAAAATAGAAACAGAAGGTACTCTACACAACTCATTCTATGAAGCCACAATTACTCTGATACCTAAACCACAAAAAGACCCAACAAAGATAGAAAACTTCAGACCAATATCCCTTATGAATATTGATGCAAAAATCCTCAATAAAGTTCTTGCTAACCGAATCCAAGAACACATCAAAACAATCATCCATCCTGACCAAGTAGGCTTCATCCCAGGGATGCAGGGATGGTTCAATATACGGAAATCCATCAACGTAATCCAGTATATAAACAAACTCAAAGACAAAAACCACATGGTCATCTCGTTAGATGCGGAAAAAGCATTTGACAAGATCCAACACCCATTCATGATAAAAGTCTTGGAAAGATCAGGAATTCAAGGCCCATACCTAAACATGATAAAAGCAATCTACAGCAAACCAGTAGCCAACATCAAAGTAAATGGTCAGAAGCTTGAAGCAATCCCTCTAAAATCAGGGACTAGACAAGGCTGTCCACTTTCTCCATACCTATTCAACATTGTACTTGAAGTCCTAGCCAGAGCAATTCGACAACAAAAGGAGATCAAAGGGATACAAATTGGAAAAGATGAAGTCAAAATATCACTTGTTGCAGATGATATGATAGTATATATAAGTGACCCTAAAAATTCCACCAGAGAACTCCTAAGCCTGATAAACAGCCTCGGTGAAGTAGCTGGATATAAAATTAACTCAAACAAATCAATGGCCTTTCTCTACACAAAGAATAAACAGGCTGAGAAAGAAATTAGGGAAACAACACCCTTCTCAATAGTCACAAATAATATAAAATATCTTGGCGTGACTCTAACTAAGGAAGTGAAAGATCTGTATAATAAAAACTTCAAGTCTCTGAAGAAAGAAATTATAGAAGATCTCAGAAGATGGAAAGATCTCCCATGCTCATGGATTGGCAGGATCAACATTGTAAAAATGGCTATCTTGCCAAAAGCAATCTACAGATTCAATGCAATCCCCATCAAAATTCCAAATCAATTCTTCAACGAATTAGAAAGTGCAATCTGCAAATTCATCTGGAATAACAAAAAACCTAGGATAGCAAAAACTCTTCTCAAGGATAAAAGAACCTCTGGTGGAATCACCATGCCGGACCTAAAGCTCTACTACAGAGCAATTGTGATAAAAACTGCATGGTACTGGTATAGTGACAGACAAATAGACCAATGGAATAGAATTGAAGACCCAGAAATGAACCCACACACCTATGGTCACTTGATCTTCGACAAGGGAGCTAAAAACATCCAGTGGAAGAAAGACAGCATTTTCAACAAATGGTGCTGGCACAACTGGTTGTTAACATGTAGAAGAATGTGAATCGATCCATTCCTATCTCCTTGTACTAAGGTCAAGTCTAAGTGGATCAAGGAACTTCACATAAAACCAGAGACACTGAAACTTATAGAGGAGAAAGTGGGGAAAAGCCTTGAAGATATGGGCACAGGGGAAAAATTCCTGAATAGAACAGTAATGGCTTGTGCTGTAAGATCGAGAATTGACAAGTGGGACCTCATGAAACTACAAAGCTTCTGCAAGGCTAAAGACACCATCAATAAGACAAAAAAACCACCAACAGATTGGGAAAGGATCTTCACCTATCCTAAATCAGATAAGGGACTAATATCCAATATATATAAAGAACTCAAGAAGGTGGACTCCAGAAAGTCAAATAACCCCATTAAAAAATGGGGCTCAGAACTGAACAAAGAATTCTCACCTGAGGAATACCGAATGGCAGAGAAACACCTGAAAAAATGTTCAACATCCTTAATCATCAGGGAAATGCAAATCAAAACAACCCTGAGATTCCACCTCACACCAGTCAGAATGGCTAAGATAAAAAATTCAGGTGACAGCAGTTGCTGGCGAGGATGTGGAGAAAGAGGAACACTCCTCCATTGTTGGTGGGATTGCAAGCTTGTACAACCACTCTGGAAATCACTCTGGCGGTTCCTCAGAAAATTGGACATAGTACTAACGGAGGATCCAGCAATACCTCTCCTGGGCATATATCCAGAAGATGTCCCAACCGGTAAAAAGGACACATGCTCCACTATGTTCATAGCAGCCCTATTTATAATAGCCAGAAGCTGGAAAGAACCCAGATGTCCCTCAACAGAGGAATGGATACAGAAATTATGGTACATTTACACAATGGAGTACTACTCAGCTATTAAAAAGAATGAATTTATGAAATTCCTAGCCAAATGGATGGACCTGGAGGGCATCATCTTGAGTGAGGTAACACAATCACAAAGGAACTCACACAATATGTATTCACTGATAAGTGGATATTAGCCCAAAACTTAGGATACCCAAGATATAAGATACAATTTGCTAAACGAATGAAACTCAAGACGAATGAAGACCAAAGTGTGGACACTGTGCCCCTTCTTAGAATTGGGAACAAAACACCCATGGAAGGAGTTACAGAGACAAAGTTTGGAGCTGTGATGAAAGGATGGACCATCTAGAGACTGCCGTATCCAGGGATCCATCCCATAATCAGCTTCTAAACGCTGACACCATTGCATACACTAGCAAGATTTTGCTGAAAGGACCCAAATATAGCTGTCTCTTGTGAGACGATGCCGGGGCCTAGCAAACACAGGAGTGGATGTTCACAGTCAGCTATTGGATGTATCACAGGGCTCCCAATGGAGAAGCTAGAGAAAGTACCCAAGGAGCTAAAGGGATCTGCAACCCTATTGTTGGAACAACATGATGTACTAACCAGAACCCCGGAGCTCTTGTCTCTAGCTGCATATGTATCGAAAGATGGCCTAGTCGGCCATCAATGGAAAGAGAGGCCCATTGGACTTGCAAACTTTATATGCCCCAATATAGGGGAATGCCAGGGCCAAAAGAATGGGAATGGGTGGGTAGGGAAGTGGGGGGCGCTATGGGGTACTTTTGAAATAGCATTGGAAATGTAATTGAGGAAAATATGTAATAAAAATATTAAAAATCAAAAAAAATCAAATCATTTTATATTTGCCAAAATTATAGATAATATATGTAAGCAAAGGTATATACATATGTATCCAATTTAAGTGAAGTTATGCCATTTGAGATAACACCTCCCCAAAAGCCACATACTTTTTAAGAAAAATCCTTGTAGCAGGCATGAAAAGCCTCATGTCTTGTTGTTAGGGCAGTCCAAAGAACTCCCAAAACAATAAAATTTATTGCTGTTATCCTTTGTTGCTTCCCAGAAGTTGAAGACACTACATGTTTTGGATGCAAAAGTAAGATGGAGGGATCTGGATCTGACATGAAAGGTGTAATGCAGCTGCGAAGAGAGGAAAATATTCAATAATCCTACCCAGATGTGGTGCTTATGAGCCACAACATTGATCAGGATGGTAAGATACCCTCAAAGGTGAGATGAAGCATTTATATCTTGGCAGTAGCCGACATCTGTCTAATTATGCTTAATGCCCTCTCTATAAGAAAGGGAAATTGTGCCTGGTTATGAAAACTTAGCCAACCATTCTAGCATGGTTAGTTAACTCAAGGATCTTAGAGAAGAATCAACTACCGCCAATCTCCTAAACCAGTATAATTCCTAAATGCAATCTAATGCTTATCCTTACCCACAGACAAGTGTAGCTTTCAGTCCTCTTCAAATAAGCTTCTTTTGCAGCTGGAGACCATTACAGAAAGCCACAGATGGTGAAAATGCAGAAAGAAGCTGCTCTTTAAGTACCAAGATCCCATCTGCAGCACAACTCCAACACCTAAGGCTCAGAGTAAATCATGGAAAGGGGAATGGAATGATTGTAAAAGCCAATGGATAAGGAATTTTCTAGTGAGACTGTATCATCTATATAATAAGGAATTATACTTATAATATCTACAGTATACCTGTTTAAATAAGAACTGAACAATTACAACAATAGTTGATATGTCAAATGGTATGAGGTCCTACCCCTAGATGAACAGCAATAAAACAATTAGCAACTGCTCAGAGATGGAGAATTAATGTTCCCTAAGAATAAGCCCCTTAGTTGTTCATATAATACCAAGTGCTCAAGCCCTAAATTATTATAAATGCAAGTAATACAAAAGTAACTCAGCAGGTTGCATTTATATATTAATTTGCATATATACATATATGTATATATATGTATGTGTGTGTGTGTGTGTGTGTGTGTGTGTAACAATAATAATTTAAGACTAATAGGCTGGAAATTTGAAAGGGCACTGAGGATGGACATGGGAAGGGTTGGAGGGAGGAGAGGGAGGAGGAGGAAATTGCATAATTATATTTTAATAAAATAAAAATTTAAAGCTGAACAGTACAGTGCTTGGGAAAATGTAAGGAAAATCTTTACAATGAGCATTTTAGAATGATTTCTTAGATATTTTGAGCAACAGAAGAAAATATAGGTAAGCTAGACATTGTGAAAATTAAATTTTATATTTAAAAGATACTAAAAAGAGGAGCAAAACTCAACCTGTAGAATCAGAGAAAGTATTTACTGAGTCATATCTCGTAAGAGGCTCATATCTAGTATATGTAAACAACTCTTGTGTGGCTTGATACACAGAACAATGGTAATTACCTAGTACATGTCAGTTCAATCCACAATACAAACACACACACACACACATCAAAAACATCTACAATAATGACCCAAAAATACCTTATTTGAAAATTCATAGGGCTATATGTGTAGCTCAGTGATAGAACTTATATTTAACATGTACAAGATTCTAGGTTCAATCAAAAGAACAAAAGACAAACAAAATGTGATTAAAACACTTAAATGAACAATTTTGTGGTGCTGATGATATGAAGAAGGACCTCATACATTAGTCAAGAGCTCTACTGATGAGCTACATGCTCAGCCCTCAACTATTTCTAGAAAGAAAACAATATATAACTGCAATAAGCATTCAAAAAATATACTTAATGATAAGCATTAGACAAACATAAATAAAAAACAGACACCACTTCATACCTACAAGGATGACTGTATTTTTTAAAAGGAAAATAATGCATTGCCAAAAGTACTTAAAAGTTGAGGCCCTTGTATATTACTAGTGGGATTAACATGTGCACTGTCTTAAATTTCAGAGCATAGTGAAGGAACAGGAGACAAGAAAGAAACTAGAGTTTGACCTCAACAGATGAGACTGTGTTTACGGACACACACAGAGTGGGGTAGCTTTTCTCAGAAGAGAAAAAGAAGTCTTGTAAGGGGAAAAACATTATTATGGTTTAGAAATAAGGAAGTTTATTCAGCACTAAGGGCTGCCTATGTGTGGGTCTTTGGTCTCTTTCCTTCCTGGAATTGCTTGTTTCAGGCAAGACAAGACTATCTTGGGAGTCAGGCTGTCTCAACAAACATACTTCTCTAAGTTGTGGCTGACCAATAACATTGAGTAAGGCCATCTTTAATCTCATAGGGATCCTGTTTTTACAACCAAGGCACTCTACCACTGTGTAAAACACTTGACTATTTCTTCAAAAAGAAAATGCAAAGTTCCCATATAATCCAAACCCAGAAATCCTACTCCCAGGTATACACCCAAAAGAAGTTGTCACTGAGACAAGGACCTAAGAGAGCCAATTTTAAAAGAGGAAATAATTAATTTGACTCATGGTTTCATAGGTTATGAACCTTGGTCTTCTGGATCCACTATTTCTGGACTTGTGATAAGGTAGAATATTATGGAGGGAGGATATGGTGGATCAGAGATGTTCATACAATGACGACCAGGAGGCAAACTGAATGCATATGTCAGCTATTGGGCTTTTGCAGGAGTGAGGAGCATCAATATAGTCAGCCTATTTAGGGAAAGTCATTTCCTCTTAATCTTCCTTGGAAGTTACTTCCACATATACACCCAGAGTAAAGTATTAAAAATATCCTAGGCATTTCTAAAAAACAAAATGTTGATAATCAAGATTAGCAGTCAGAAATTTTATGAAAAAAAATGTTTCTGTATTTTTTCTAAATCCTAATGTCGCCAACCAAAAAATCAAGCATCATAGCTTAGTCATCATTGTAAGAGTATTGAGAAGTGTATGCTATAGAAGGTGATTGTGCCATGAAGGCAGAACTATTCTCATCAATAGAATTGACACTTCTTTTTCAAAAAAAAAAATAGGCTAGAGAGAATGTATGTGTTCCTTCTATTGCAAAATGACATAAATTTATGAGAATTGGGTGCTCAACACATACTAAATCTGCTAGCACTTTGATCTTAGATTTTGAAGACTCTATAACTAGGAGCAATAAAATTTCTGTCATTTATAAACTACCCAGTCTGAGGTGCTTTCATACTAGTGTAAGCAGAGTAATGTAGCCCAGAAAATACAAAACTAAAGAACGCTACAGGTCTTTAAGATAGAGACAATCAGAACAAAACTGAACATAATTCCATCCTTATGAAAAGTCAATTTATATTGCATGTGTGCATATGTTGTATGCATGTGTGTGTCTGTGAAACCATGAGCATGCAACCAGAAGCAAAAGGATGATATTGGGTACTCTGCTATGTAATTCATCTACCTTATTCCCTTCAGAAAATTGGGCATAGTATTACCGGAGGATCCCACAATACCTCTCCTGGGCATATATCCAGAAGATGTCCCAACCGCTAAGAAGGACACATGCTCAACTATGCTCATAGCAGCCTTATTTATAATAGCCAAAAGCTATAAAGAACCCAGATGCCCCACAACAGAGGAATGGATAAAGAAAATGTGGTACATTTACACAATGGAGTACTACTCAGCTATTAAAAAGAATGAGTTTATAAAATTCCTAGGCAAATGGTTGGACCTGGAGGGCATCATCCTGAGTGAGGTAACCCAATCACAAAAGAACTCAGATGATATTTACTCACTGATAAGTGGATATTAGCCCAGAAAATTAGTATACCGGAGATATAAGATACAATTTGCAAAACACATGAAACTCAAGAAGAATGAAGACCAAAGTGTGGACACTTTGCCCCTTCGTAGAATTGGAAACAATCACCCATGGAAGGAGTTACAGAGACAAAGTTTGGAGCTGAGACAAAAGGATGGACCATCTAGAGACTGCCATATCCAGGGATCCATCCCATAATTAGCCTCCAAACGATGACACCATTGCATACACTAGCAAGCGTTTGCTGAAAGGACCCTGATATAGCTGTCTCTTGTGAGACTAGGCCAGGGCCTAGCAAACACATAAGTGGATGCTCACAGTCAGCTATTGGATGGATCACAGGGCCCCCAATGGAGGAGCTATAGAAAGTATCCAAGGAGATAAAGGGATCTTCAACCCTATAGGTGGAACATTATGAACTAACCAGTACCCCGGAGCTCTTGACTCTAGCTGCATATGTATCAAAAGATGGCCTAGTTGGCCATCAATGGAAAGAGAGGCCCATTGGACTTGCAAACTTTATATGCCCCAGTACAGGGGAATGCCAGGGCCAAAAAGTGGGAGTGGGTGGGTAGGGGAGTTGGGGGGAGGGTATGGGGGACTTTTGGGATAGCATTGGAAACGTAAATGAGGAAAATACCTAATGAAAATATTTTTAAAAAAAGATAGGACCTGTCACAGAATCTTAAACTTGCTGGCTTTCAGCTAAATTGACTGACAGACAGTCTGAGTTGCTTGGTTTTTATATCTGGGTACTAAAAATCCCAACTCAGATCCTCATGCTATGCTTCACATGCTCTTGCCCATTGAGCTATCCATACCCCCAGCCTCCCAGTTCATATATTGATGATTTGAAAGCCTTATAGTTTAATAAGAGTTCAAAATCAAATAAAACGTAGTGCCATATTTTTTTTTTACTCTCATCCCTTGGGAGGCTGAAGCAAGAGAATTACATGTTTAAAACCAGCCTGAACTACATAGCAAGTTCCTGGCTTGCCTTTCCTGCATAACAAGATCCTGTCTCAATTTAAAAAAAAAAAAATCCAAATAAGATCTAGGGATTGTAGCTCAGTACACACCAGAACATTGCAAGGCACTGAGTTCAATTCACAGAATAAAGTCAATTTTAAAATTGAACAAATATCTCCATCCAGATGACTTTGACAAATTATAGAAGACAATTGAGATGATAAAACACAAAATTTATTTTTCTTCTAAAAACCACAAAAGTTATCAATGTCTTTTACCATAGCAACAAATTAAAGAAGGAAAAATTATGTTACCCTCTTTTTTTATACAAAAAAAAATGGCATTTAATTTTAGAAAACTCAGCAAGCTTTTCATGATTTAAAAAAAATCTTGACTTATGGTCTGCGCCAGCTCCAGGTCACCTTGGGTGCTAACTCAGCAGACAGTCCCATGGTCCCCAGAGGACTCTCCATGTGATCTTAGGATCACTGGTGAGTGGAACACAACATCGGTTCCAAGCAAATGGTGAGGGGGATGTGACAGCAGGAGCAAGGACACTGGAGCCCTGCCTTACCAGCAGCTCAGGTTCCTTCAAATCTGTACTGGTATACCTTGGTTTCAAACACAACAGACAGACCCATGGTGCTCAGAGGAAACACCACTTCCAGGCACTGTAACACGCCCAGGATCTTATGATTCCAGGATCCAAGGATAACAGGAGCTTGGTCACACCAGGATCTCATGGTCTCAGAGAAAGCTTGACTGCCAAGTACTCTGACACACCCAGAATCTAAGATTCACAAGAGCCCAGAATCACAGGATCACAGAGAAAGCTGGACTCTAAGGAGTCCTGAATCAATTGGGATTATAGGAAGGACAGGCTCCAATCAGATATATTGAGGGCAGCAAGCTCTTGAGATAATCAGATGGAAGGAGGCAAGCATGAGAACAAAAGGAACAGAAACCAAGATTACTTGGCATCATCAGAACCAAACTCTCCTACCATAGCAAGTCCCAGATACACCATCACACCAGAAAAGCAAGACATCGATCTAAAGTCACTTCTCATGATGATGATGGAGGACTTTAAGAAGGAAATACAGGAAAACATGGGTAAACAGCTAGAAGCCCTTAAAGAAAAAACACAAAAATTCCATTAAAGAGATATAGGAAAACACTACTAATCTTGTCTCCCAGGACCCTCTGAGACCAGGCTACAAAGATCAGCTCATGGACTGCGGATGCTGAGCAAGCATACTGCAGAAGCCACACAGCTTCTGGGACAGACCCTGTTTTGGGCTGCAGACATCCAGGCACCTTCCCTGCCAGAGGAGAGGTGGCCAAACTGGAGGGCTGTGACCCCCAGAGCAGGTAAGGGAGCCATCTTGTCTCCTGGGTCCCTCTAAGACCAGTCTGCACAGATCAGTTCGAAGACTGCAGAGGGTGGGGAGCAGACTGCAGAAGCAACACAGCTTCTGGGACACACCCTGTTTTGGGCTGCAGACCTCTGGGCACCTTCCTGGCCAGAGGAGAGGTGACCACCTGGGAGGGCGCTGACCTCCAGAGCAAGTGAGGGAACCACCCTCAGAGACCAGTCTCTGCAAATGAGCACTCAGACTGCAAAAGCAACCCTCTTCTGGGACAGGCACTGTTTCTGGCCTTCATCTTCAGCCAGGAGGCAGGTCTAAACACCAGACCTCTGTGCACATTCCCTGCAAGAGGAGAGCTTGCCTGAAGAGAGTATTCTGAACACTGAGATTCAGAAGAGAGTTGGACTCCCAGGACAGCTGACAGGGGCTAACAGAATCACATGAGGAAGAGGCTCCATCCAGAGACAACTATAACAACTAACACCAAAGATTACCAGATCGAGAAAGGCAAGCATAAGAATCTTACTAACAGAAACCAAGACTACTCACTATCATCAGAACCCAGCACTCCCACCTCAGGCAGTCCTGGATACCCCAACACACCCAAAAAGCAAGACTCAGATTTAAAATCATATCTCATGATGGTGGTAGAAGATTTTAAGGGCATTAATAACTCACTTAAAGAAATACAGGAGAACACTGCTAAACAGGTAGAAGTTCTTAAAGAATCACAAGAAAACACTGCTAAACAGGTAAAAGTCCTTAAAGAGGAAACACAAAAATCCCTTAAAGAATTACAGGAAAACACAACCAAACAGGTGATGGAATTGAACAAAACCATCCAAGACCTAAAAAAGGTAAGTAGAAACAATAAAGAAAAAACAAAGTGAGAAAACTCTGGAGATAGAAACCCTAGGAAAGAAATCAGGAACCATAGATGCAAGCATCAGCAACAGAATACAAGCGATGGAAGAGAGAATCTCAGGTGAAGAAGATTCCATAGAGAACATGGGCATAACAATCAAAGAAAATGCAAAATGCAAAAAAGATCCTACCTCAAAACATCCAGAAAATCCAGGACACAATGAGAAGACCAAACTTACTGATAACAGGGGTAGATGAGAATGAAAATTTTCAACTTAAAGGGCCAGCAAATACTTTCAACAAAATTATAGAAGAAAATTTCCAAAAACTAAAGAAAGAGATGCCCATGGACCTACAAGAAGCCTAGAGAACTCCAAATAGATGGGACCAGAAGAGAAATTCCTCCCAACACATAAAAATCAGAACAACAAATGCACTAAATAAATATAGAATATTAAAAGCAGTAAGGGAAAAAGGTCAAATAACATATAAAGGCAGACCTATGAGAATTACACCAGACTTCTCACCAGAGACTATGAAAGCCAGAAGATCCTGGACAGATGTTATACAGGCACTAAGAGAACACCAATGCCAGTCCAGGCTGCTATACCCAGCAAAACTCTGAATTACCATAGATGGAGAAACAAGGTATGCCATCACAAAACCAAATTCACACAATATATTTCCACAAATCCAGCCCTTCAAAGGATAATAACGGGAAAACACATGCTCTACTATGTTCATAGCAGCCTTATTTATAATAGCCAGAAGCTGGAAAGAACCCAGATGTCCTTCAACAGAGAAATGGATACAGAAAATGTGGTACATTTACACAATAGAGTACTACTTAGCTATTAAAAACAATGAATTTATGAAATTCTTGGGCAAATGGATGTATCTGGAGGATATCATTCTGAGTGAGGTAACCAAATCACAAAAGAAGTCACTTGATATGCACTTACTGATAGTGGATATTAGCCCAGAAACTTAGAATACCCAAGATACAATTTGCAGAACACAAGAAAATCAAGAAGAACCAAGACCAAAGTGTGGATTCTTCATTCCTCCTTAGAATAGGGAACAAAACACACATGGAAAGGAGTTACAGAGTCAAAGTTTGGTGCTAATACGAAAGGATGGACCATCCTGAGACTACCCCAGCTGTGGATCCATCACATAATCAGCCACCAAACCCAGACACTATTGCATATGCCAGCAAGATTTTGCTGAAAGGACCCTGATATAGCTATCTCGAGTGAGGCTATGCCAATGTCTGGCAAATACAGAAGTGGATGTTCACACTCATCTATAGGATGGAACACAGGACCCCCAATGGAGGAGAAAGTACCCAAGGAGCTGAAGGGGTCTGCAACCTTATAATTGGAATGACAATTTGAACTAGCCAGTACCCCCAGAGCTTGTATCTCTACCTGCATATGTAGCAGAAGATGGCCTAGTAAGCCATCATTGGGAAGAGAAGCCCTTTGGTCTTGCAAAATTCATATGTCCTAGTAAAGGGGAATGCCAGGGCAAGAAGTGGGAGTGAGTGGGTAGGAGCACAGGGCAGGGGAAGGATATAGGGAACTTTCAGGATAGCATTTGAAATGTAAATAAAGAAAAATTTTAATAAAAAAAATAAAAATAAATTAAAATTTTAAAAAAGAAAATAAAAGAAAACACTACCAAGCAGGTAAAGAATTGAACAAAACCACCTAGGATCTAAAAATGGAAGTAGAAACAATAAAGAAATCACAAAGGGAGAAAAATCTGGAAATAGAAATTTTAGAAAAGAAATCATGAAACATAAATGAGAGCATCAGCAACAGAATATTAGAAATGGAAGAGAGAATCTCAGGTGCAGAAGATTTCATAGAGAACACAGACACAACAATCAAAGAAAATACAAAACAAAAAAGATCCTAACTCAAAACATCCAGGAATTCCCGGACACAATGAGAAGACCAACCCTAAGGATAATTGGTATAGATGAAAATGGCCTTTCAATTTAAAGGGTCAGCAAATATCTTCAACAAAATTATAGAAGAAAACTTCCCCAGCCTAAAGAAAGACATGCCCATGAACATACAAGAAGCCTACAGAACTCCAAATAGACTGGAACACAAAAGAAATTCCTCCAGACGCATAAAAATCAGAACAACAAATGCACTAAATAAGGATTGTATATTAAAAGCAATACAGGGAAAAGGTCAAGTAACATATAAAAGCAGACCCATCAGAATTACACCAGACTTCTTAACAGAGACTATGAAAGCCAGAAGATTCTGGACAGATGTTATATAGACCCTAAGATAACACAAATGCCAGAGCAGGCTACTATACCCAGCAAAACTCTCAATTACCATAGGTGGAGAAAACAAAGTATTCCATGATAAAACCAAATTCACACAATGTCTTTCCACAAATTTAGCCCTTCAAAGGATAATAAAGGGAAAACACCAACAAAAAGACAGAAATTCTGCCCTAGAAAAAGCAAGAAAGTAATCCTTCAACAAACCTAAAAGAAAACAGCCTCAAGAACAGAATCCAAACTCTAATAACAAAAATAATAGGAAGTAACAATTACTTTTTCTTCATATCTCTTAATAACAATGAACTCAATTCCCCCCAAAAAGAGACATAGAATAAAAGACTAGTTACATAAACATGACCCGACATATTCCTGCATACAGGAAACACACCTCAGGGAGAAAGACATACACTACCTCAGAGTAAAAGGATGGAAAACAATTTTCCAAGCAAACACTAAGAAGAAACAAGCTGGAATAGCCATTCTAATATCGAATAAAATCGACTTCCCACCCAAAGTTATCAAAAAAGACAAGGAGTGGCAACTCATACTCATAAAAATTAAAATCTTCCAAGATGAACTCTCAATTCTGAATATCTATGGTCTAAATGCAAGGGCATCCACATTCATTAAAGAAACTTTAGTAAAGCTCAAAGCACGCATTGAACCTCACACAATAATAGTGGGAGACTTCAACACACCACTCTCACCAATGGACAGATCCTGGAAACAGAAATTAAACAGAGACACAGTGAAAGTAACAGAAGTTATGAAATAAATGGATTTAACAGATATCTACAGAACATTTTACCCCAAAACAAAAGGATATACCTTCTTCTCAGCACCTCATGTTAACTTCTCCAAAATTGACCACATAATCAATCGGTCACAAAACAGGCCTCAACAGATACAAAAATATTGAAATTATACCATGCAACCTATTAGAGCACCACAGACTAAGGCTGATCTTCAATAACAACATAAATAATAGAAAGCCAACATTCACATGGAAGCTGAACTATGCTCTACTCAATGATAACTTGGTCAAGGAAGAATTTTAAAAATTAAAGATACTTTAGAGTTTTATGAAAATGAAGCCACAACATCCCAAACTTATGGAATATAATGATGTAGTCCTAAGAGGAAAACTCATAGCTCTGAATGCCTCCAAAAAGTAACTACAGATAACACACACTAGCAGCTTGACAGTATACCTAAAAGCTCTAGAACTAAAGGAAGCACCTTCACACAAGAGGAGTAGACGGCAGGAAATAATCAAATTTGGGGCTGAAATCAACCAAGTAGAAACAAGAAGAACTATAAAAAGAATCAACCAAACCAGGAGCTGGTTCTTTGAAAAATGTCAACAAGATAGATAAACCCTTAGCCAGACTAACTAGAGGGCACAGGGAAAGCATTCTAATTAACAAAATCAGAAATGAAAAGGGAGACATAACAACAGAACCTGAGGAAATCCAAAGCATCATTAGATCCTACTACAAAAGGCTATACTCAACAAAACTGGAAAATCTGGAAGAAATGGAGAATATTTTAAACAGATTCCAGGTACAAAAGTGACATCCAGATCAGATAAGTGATCTTAACAGTCCCATTTCCCCTAAAGAAATAGAAGCAGTCATTAATAGTCTCCCAACCCAAAAAAGTGGAGGACCAGATGGGTTTAGTGCAGAGTTCTATCAGACCTTCAAAGAAGACCTAATTCCAACTCTTCTCAAACTATTTCACAAAATAGAAACAGAAGGTATTCTACCCAATTCATTCTATAAAGCCACAATTACTCTGATACCTAAACCACACAAAGACCCAACAAAGAAAGAGAACTTCAGACCAATTTCCCTTATGAATATCAATGCAAGAATACTCAATAAAATTCTCGCTAACTGAATCCAAGAACACATCAAAAGACAGTCATCCATCCTGTCCAAGTAGGCTTCATTCCAGGGATGCAGGGATGGTTTAATATATGGAAATCCATCAACGTAATCCACTATATAAACAAAATCAAAGACTAAAACCACATGATCATCTCGTTAGATGCTGAGAAAGCATTTGACAAAATCCAACACCCATTCATGATAAAAAGTCTTGAAAAGATCAGGAATTCAAAGCCCATAACTAATCATAACGAAAGCAATATACAGCAAACCAGTAGCCAACACCACACTAAATGGAGAGAAACTTGAAGCAATGCCACTAAAATCAGGTACTCGACAAAGCTGCCCACATTCTCCCTCACTATTCAATATAGTACTTGAAGTCTAAGCCAGAGCAATTAGACAACAAAAGGAAATCAAAGGAATACAAATTGGAAAGGAAGAAGTCAAAATACCATTATTTGCAGATGATATGAGAGTATATATAAGTGAACCTAAAAATTCCACCATAGAATGCCTAAACCTGATTTAAAAAAAAAAAAAAGTTTGAATGAAGTAGCTGGATATAAAATTAATTCAAACAAATCAGTGGCCTTTCTCTACACAAATGATAAACAGACTGAAAAAGAAATTAGGGAAACAACACCCTTCACAATAGTCAGAAATAATATAAAATACCTAGGTGTGACTCTAACTAAGGAAGAGAAAATCTGTATGATAAGAACTTCAAGTCTCTGAAGAAAGAAATCAAAGAAGATCTCAGAAGATGGAAAGATCTCCCAAGCTTATAGATTGGCAGGATTAATATAGTAAAAATGGCTCTCTTGCAAAACGCAATCTACAGATTCGATGCAATCCCCATCAAAATTCCAATTCAATTCTTCACCAAGTTAGAACGGGCAATTTTCAAATTCATGTGGAATAACAAAAAAACCTAGGATAGCAAAAACTATTCTCAAAAATAAAAGAACCTCTGAGGGAATTACCATACCTGACCTAAAGCTGTACTACAGAGCAATTGTGATAAAAACTGCATGGTACTGGTATAGTGACAGACAAGTAGATCAATGGAATAGAATTGAAGACCCAGAAATGAACCGATACAACTATGGTCACTTGATCTTTGTTTGACAAGTGAGCTAAATCCATCTAGTGAAAGAAAGAAAGAAAGCATTTTCAACAAATTGTGCTGGCAAAACTGGCAGTTATCAGGTAGAAGAATGTGAATTGAACCATTCTTATCTCCTTATACAAAGCACAAGTCTAAGTGGATCAAGGAAATCTAAATAAAACCAGAGACACTGAATCTTATAAAAGAGAAAGTGGGGAAAAGCCTCTAATATATGGGCATAGGGGGAAAATTCCGGAACAGAACAGCAATGGCTTGTTCTGTAAGATCAAGAATTGACAAATGGGACCTCCTAAAATTGCAATACTTCTGTAAGGCAAAAGACACTGTCAATAAGACAAAAAGGCCACAAACAGATTGGGAAAGGATCTTTACCAATCCTAAATCTGATAGGGGACTAATATTCAATATATACAAAGAACTCAAGAAGCTGGACTCCAGAAAATCAAATAACCCTGCTCAAAATGGCATACAGAGCTAAAGAAAGAATTTTCAACTGAGGAATACTGAATGGCTGAGAAGCACCTGAAAAAATATTCAACATCCTTAATCATCAGGGAAATGCAAATCAAAACAATCCTGAGATTCCACCTCACACTAGTCAGAATGGCTAAGATCTAAAATTCAGGTGACAGCAGATGCTGGCAAGGATAGGGTGAAAGAGGAATACTCCTCCATTGCTGGTGGGATTGCAAGCTTGTACAACCACTCTGGAAATCAGTCTGACAGTTCCTCCAAAAATTGAACATAGTACTACTGTAAGATCCAGTAATACCTCTCATAGGCTTATAATCAGAAGATGTTCTAACTTTTAATAAGGACACATGCTCCACTGTGTTCATAGCAGCCTTATTTATAATAGCCAGAAGCTGGAAAGAACCCAGATGTCCTTCAACAGAGGAATGGATACAGAAAATGTGGTACATTTACACAATGGAGTACTACTCAGCTATTAAAAAGAATGAATTTATGAAATTCTTAGGCAAATGGATGGGTCTGGAGGATATCATCCTGAGTGAGGTAACCCAATCACAAAAGAGCACACATGATAGGCACTCACTGATAAGTGAATATTAGCCCAGAAACTTAGAATACCCAAGATACAAAATACAATCTGCAAAACACATGAAACTCAAGTAGAAGGAAGACCAAAGTGTGGATACTTTGTTCCTTCTTAGAATGGGATACAAAATACACATGGATGGAGTTACAGAGACAAAGTTCAGAGCAGAGCCTGAAGAAATGACCATTCAGAGACTGCCCCACTTGGGGATCCACCCCATAAACAGCCACCAAACCCAGACACTAGGCAGATGCCAACAAGAGTCTGCTGACAGGAGCCTGATATAGCTGTCACCTGCGAGGCTCTGCCAGTGCTTGGCAAATACAGAAGTGGATGCTCACAGTCATCCATTGGATGGAGCACAAGGTCCCCAATGAAGGAGCCTGAGAAATACACAGGGAGCCGAAGGGGACTGAATCCCCATAAAGGGAACATCAATATGAACTAACCAATACCCTCAGAGCTCCTTGGAAATATACCACCACTCAAAGGAAACACATAGTGTAACTTGTGGCTATATTTGTAACAGAGGATGGCCAAGTCACTCATCAATGGGAGGAGAGGCCCTTGGTCCTCTGAAGGCTCTATGCCCCAGTTTAGGGGAATGCCAGGACCAGGAATGGGAGTGGGTGGGTTGGGGAGCAGGGGGAGGAAGGACGGGGGAGGAGGAGGGGATTTTGGGGGGGGGAAACTAGGAAAAGGTATAAAATTTTAAATGTAAATAAAAAAATATCTAATAAAAAAAGAGAGAAAATCCTAAAATTCTAAACAGTAAGGAAAAGTCCCTCATTATGCCAGAGGGAATTTCTGAGCAATCTAAATGATAAAAAGTGGTCTACTTAAAATCAAACAGAAATGAATAAAATCTACTGTCATCAATGTTACTCAATACCCTAGAAGTCTCAGTCAAAGTTAAAGATAATAGTAATAACATTAAAATGCACACAAAAAGAGAGATGAAACATGCTATTCATAGTAGCATAATGGTATACAGAATTACAAATAAACTTTTTTAAGCTACTAGAACTAATAGTAAGAATTTAACATATTCCTAGGGTATAAAAAATAATAAGCCCAACCAAATATATCGTATATATTAGTAATTAAGCAGTACAATCAGCTCAAAACATTAACTGCTTAAATGTACTTCTCTTTTTTTGAAATATTTTTTAAATATTTTTATTACATATTTTCCTCAATTACATTTCCAATGCTATCCCAAAAGTCCCCCATACCCTCCCACCCCCCCTACTTCCCTACCCACCCATTCCCATTTTTTGTCCCTGGTGTTCCCCTGGGGCATATAACAAGAGTAAAATAGTAAAAAGTGCAAGATAATCTAAAACTACTGTTATACCTGTCAAGTTAATTGGTTAGAAAATATAACAGTAAAATGTTAACTTTACCCAGAATGACATTATGGATTAAGTAAAATTACATCCAAATTCCAGAGGAATTTCACTCAAGGCCTATTTTCATTGGAACTGGTGATCATAAATTCACATGGAAAAACAAAACAGATATAGCCAGATCAATTTTGAAATGACCCTGGTTGGAGGACATGTACATACTACCTTCTGTCAGCTTATATGCAGGCAAAGTATACAAAATAGTTTAATACTGACAGAAATGTAGGTGCTTAGATAAATTTTACAGAATAAGTAGTCTAGAACTAATCTCATACATACATAGTTTACTTATTTGGGGGAAGAATTGCAAAGGTAGACAATACATATTGTGTTAGAAAAATTGAACAAGAATATGCTAAAAAGTTAACATCAACCTATTCCTTGAAATATATATAAAAGTTAACTCGAATATTGTCAATCATACCTACATAAAAGTAACATATTTTAAACGAAAGCATAAGAGAAAACTTTGAGACCAGAGTTTAAGATAACAAGCTATAGAATATACAACAAAAGGACAATCCATCAAAAACCGTGATAAATTGGCCTCTATCAAAATTTAAAATCACTGCTCTACAAATACAATGTTAGGGAGATAAAAACAAGCCAAATAGCTGGAAGCAATATTTTGAAGTCAAATATCTGATAAAGACTTATATCCAGAATACATAACAGCTCCCAAACCAAAATATTAGGAACAAAACAAACAACACAATAGAAAGTAGCCAAATGATATGATATATGAATAAAAGCCTTTCTGACTAGGAAGAAGACATGATAATATGAAGAACTATCAAAGATATGGTGCAACTAATTTATTCATGGTGGGGCGCAAAAACTGACAACTACTTTGAAGAATAGTTTGGCATGTTCATATAATATGGACCAGCAATCCTCAAATATATACAGAAGAAAATATAAACATCTTTATTCAAAACAGTGTTTACAGGAGCTTTGTTCATATCCAAAAACTAGAAACAACCAAAATGCTTTTAACAGGTAAATGAATAAATAAACTCTAATTTTTCACACAATGAAATACTACCCAGGAAAACTACTTACAATCTAACAGCAATATAGGTTAGTCTCCAATTCATTATACAATGTGAAGGCCAGACTCAAATTCTAACGAACTACATGATTCCATTTTTTTTTAATTCTTATAAAATAAAACTATATAATAAAAATAAATTAATAGTTGCTAAAGTGGCAGAAATTAACTATGATAGGGTATATAGAATATTTTAGGGGTTATGGGACTATTCAGTAACTTGATTATTATTATTATACAACCATTTGTTAAAACGTATGACTGTAGACAAAAAAGGTAAAATTTTTGATAAATAATTTATAGCTCAATAACCTTGATATTTTAAAAAGACTGTATATGCCCAATTGTTTTAACTGCATGTATGTATATTTGTCACATGCTTGCAAGGCCTACATAGACCAGAAGACAGCATCAGGTACTTGGTGAGTGGAGGTACAGAATGTTTTGAGCTGCCACGTGGGTCCTGGGGATTGAACTCTGATCCTCTGCAAGAGGAACAAATGCTCTCAATTTTAACACAATCCCTCCAGCCCCTATAGCCATGATTTTTTTTTAAGTATATAAACAGAAAGAAAGAAAACCTTAGGTCAGAATCCTAAACTTATCAGCATCTCTAATGAACTTTGTGATCATCTTCTCCATCTGGAAAGAAAGGAAAATGAACAACTTTATTATATGGCTAGGATGGCCATGGCATGTGTAAAGCACTACTCATATAATAAATGAGACTCCAGAAAGTATGATTTTTTAACATCAATCTCTCTAACCTTATAAATGGTAAAACATAAACAAATAAGTTACTTGATAATTTCCAAATATTTCAGGTCTGTAATTCATGTTAAAAGTAAAATCAAAGTAGGAATACTGTAAGCATGCACATGAAGGAAACTTCAAACCACCTATGACAGGATTAATATCAAACAAAATTATAAAATTGGCAAAGTGTTCCCTTGTTGCTTCTATGTCTTCCCATCTCTGATCCTTCTCTTTCTCCAATTCAATTTAGACATATAATACTTTCATGCACTACTTATTTCTTCTCTTCCTACTAAAACATTTTTCTAATCAAAAAGAAGTCAGAAATTTTTTAAAAAAGCAATAACAGCTAAAAACGCTGGATTTTTAAACTAGAAACTGAAAGAGCATTTGCTGAACCAATCACTTTGGCATTTAATTTCAAAAAAAAAAAAGAAAGAAAGAAAGAAAGAAAGAAACAGTCACATGAGTAGAATTTTCTAATCCCATTTTGCAGAAGAGAAAAACTAAAGGCCAGTGAGTTGAAAGAATTCATCACATCACAATCATTTTGTATGCTGAGAAAAGGTCAACTGAAGTGCTTTGAATAGGTATGGTCCCTATTTGAACACTTGGCTGGCCATAGAGAGTGGCATTATTAGGGGGGTTGGCCTTGTTGGAATGGGTGTGCCCTTGTTGGAGGGGAAGCTGTGTCACTGGGGAGGTGGGTTTTGAGGTCTCACATGCTCAAGCTACTCTGGTAATGTCATACAGTCACTTTTGCTGCCTGCAAATCAAGATGTAGAACTCTCAGCTCCTTCTCCAACTCCATATCTGCCTATATGCCAGAATGTTCCCTACCATGACAGTAATGAACTAAACCTCTGAAACTGTAACTCAGCCCCAATTAAATGTTTTTCTTTATAAGAGTTATGGCGGTAATGGTGACTTTTCACAGCAATACAACCCTTAAGTAAGACACAAGCATAGGCTTAATTCTTAAGGTTTTCAGGTTCCAAACTCTGTGTTCCTTCTATCACCAAAATAATACTTATCCTATTGGGGAAAATTTAGTATTTCAATAGAGATTAGAGCTTTTAACTAAAGGAAAAAAATAGAAATACAGATTATATACAATTATCATACATACATACATACAAACACACACACACACATGCACACATACACCTATATGTGAGTACATGTAAAAATTGGTGCAATCTGGAAACAAAAAAAAAAAAAACTTGAGGTTTAGCTAAAAGCTTTGTGCCGCATCAATTTATTTATTTCTTGGTTTTTAATATACAGTATGTTTTATGTAAGAGACTAACATAAGGAGCTTGGTGGAGAGTACATGGAACTCTGCTATTTTTATTACTTTATAGAACATTGTAAATATTTCAAAACAAGTTAAAAAGCAAGTCTCTAAATAGGCATCTATTATAAACAAATATAATAAGAGGAATAACCCTGTAGTAGTAGTTCTCCTAAGTCATATCACAAGGAGTTTTAAGGTTCAGTGCTAGCTGCTCGACTCTGTAGAAACTCACCCATTCAAAGGAAGGCAAAAGCCTAAATTTTCCCCTAGAAATGATGCATAATTGACAGGAAGTTTTAACTTTATCTACAATGTTCTACTCCACAATCATTCAGATCCTTATATATTATCATTTCTGTCCATGTTTCTGTCCATGAAGTATACAGGAGCAAACAGATAGATTTAATGGGATTCTTGTTTTATATGGTATGATTGTATAGGAAGATAATTAACCATGGAGTTGTGGTCCATTTCTATGGCTGTGGCTTAATAACCTTGCACCATTTATTTACCATGGTTTAGCTACAAGATTCTTACCTATAAAATAGAGACATGGGTCTAGGAAGATGGCTCACTTGGTAAAAGCACAAGCAAGGAAAATATGAGGACCTGAATTCAAATCCCCAGAGCCCAGGTAAAACTGTGACCACAGTGTGACCATCTAGAATCCGAGCACACCTATAGGTTAGTGGGAGGTGGAAACAGGAGAAGCCTAAGATCACTGGCCATGTACAGTAATGCATACAGTACAAAACCAACAAAGAAATCCTGTCTCAAACAAGGAGGAAGGAGAAGTTGATACTTGAGATTGTACTCTGACCTCCAGATGCACACTGTACCATACATATACTCGCATACATACACATTCACACTACATTATAAACACACATACAAAGATAAATGAAAACATAAATAACATTAAATAGTCACATAACTCTACATAGTCAGTCACATGACTTAATGGCTGTTAATTTCATTTACCTTTTTAAAATCTAGTTATCATTAAACAGTAAGTTTTGATTGAAGAGAAATACCAAATACTGTACATTGTTCATGCACCTAGCAAGGAACAATTCAAAGGCCCCTTATATAGTTGTTTTGCCACTACATTTTTACAAATTTCCATGTAAAATATACTTAGTTACTCTCAGTGGTCTCGATTTGCATGTAAATGTAGTTTAACTCCCAGCCTAAACTCTGAATGATAAAATGAATCCTTGGAGTACCTGAATTCTAAGGCTGGAGGCTGCCATTGGAGATCCTGATGTTGGTCACAGCTCCAGATTTATGAACTCATAAAACATTAACTACATTTCCTTGTGATTTGTGTCTGATTCCGTTTTTCACGCATGATGTGTAAGTGAACTATGTTATTCCCAGGTGACATCAGAGCCCTAATACATCTATAAAATCAGTCTTATATTTAACTGTACTCCCATTCTGGAAGTATAAATGCTGGATGATATAAAGACTAATAGAATATCTATAGATTTCATAAAGCTGTTGGTTGTTCTGTCCTGTTTTAGAAATGTGTGAATGGAAGAAAATCCTAGGTTAGTAAACTAAGCCTGTAAGCTAAAGTTGGAGTAGGATGGTGAGGCTATCGGTGAGATCCCTGAAGGATTTTTATTTTCTATTTTTATTTTTCACATTTCCTTCAAAAATCATGGGAAATGTTGCTTTGGAGAACATGTCATTTGCTGTGGTGAAGGTTTCCACAGTTAGTCAGCACACCTAAAAATTATCCCTCAAAACAGGGACATGGGAGCAACTGGGCAGCACTAAATTTTATCAAGACTTTTACTTGCAGCCGAAGGTTTGCATTCTCAGAAATTCCCATGCTGAAAGTTAATCACCCATGTGAAGGCAGTGGAGGGGGTGTGGGCAAGCTTTTGGAGAGTGATTAGGTCAGGACTGCAAAACTCTTGTATTGATCACTTTTCTAATTAATTGCTCTAACCAAATACCTCACAAGAAGAAATTTATGGGAGGGAAGGTTTTTTGTTTTTGTTTTTGTTTTTGTTTCTTATGTTTGATGGTTTTGCTTTTTCTGGGTTACAGATTTGTGAAAGAGAAAGCATTACTTCTGCACTCAGCAAGGAGTGGTGATCTTGGTTTTGTTCTATTCTGTTGAATACCCTAACCCATAGAACGATGCCACTCACATTCAGAGTGTCTTGTCCAAATCCAATCATGTTCAGAGGTCTGACACCTAGATATGTCATTCTAGATATGTCATTTTTAACTTGTGGGTCATGACCCCTTTGGGGGATGTCACACATCAGACATCCTGGATATCTGATACATTACAATTCATAGCAGTAGAAAATTACAGTTATGAAGTAGCAATGAAAATAATTTTATGGTTGAGGGGTCACCACAGCATAATGGTCACAGTATTAGGAAAGTTGAGCACCACTGCTCTAGATCCCAACAGTGTGATAAATTAATATTTATTGATATTAATTAATATTAATGAGTCTCCAAAAGTCTCATTTTCATCACATAATGTAAAATGTGTTTAGACTATTTATAAGCATCTCTGTAGTTTGGTTTGTCCAAAACTTTTAAGTCTGTTCTAAGACTTCAAGGAATCACCTAACTGTGGTCAAACAAGTTATAACTCCAAATGTATAATATCACATAGTAAATCTTACTACCCAAAAAGGAGGAATGGTGATATAACAAGGAAATAACTGGGCCAAATTGTGCCAAACAAATTCCAAATACTGTATGTGGTGCTTATAATAGAATTTTCTGAGCTCCAAAGGGTTTCAGTAGCCAGGCTCCTCCATCTCTGCCTTCTAAAGCACATAATGGCCTCTTCCTAAGGCTAGCTCCCCTCCATACCTTTGGCTTTCCTTAGTAGATCTCCTACTAAGCCTTTGGCATCTCCAACAGTTTGGTGTCTCCAATGCAACTTAGATTTCACCTTCACATATTCTATGTACTCTAAGGTTCTCCTTACAGAGACTCCAACCCTGTCATATATTGTCTGATCTAAGCAGCCTTCTGGAACTGTAGTACTAGAATCCATAAATCTGCTCATTTCATAACTGCAAAACCAGTACCATATGGACAATGCTATCAACTTCTGCTCTAAGTTTTGGATACAGGCCCATGCCCTTAGACCATTTCCAATGTTGTAGTGGCCTCTGTGAGGTTCTTTAGATATTTAAATCTGCAAAAACCAAAAGCACTTTCCTGGGAAGTTACTTTAGAACAGGAAATTCCTTCTATGGCATTCTCAGTTCAGGCTCTCTTCATTTGAATAAATTTACATTTTTCACAAGATAGAGCCTTCAATGAGAAGACTCTTGCCCTTAGGACACTTATTGTCCGAGTGCTGAGCAAGAAGTTTCTCTCTTTTTTTGCTAGTCACAAAAGCTTATTATTTAATAATTACAATAGCCATGTGTGAATTTATAAATTAGTTTAAGAAAAGATGGTTTCTTACTCAAATAGCAAATATAAGAAAGCATATTGTGTGACAAAGTTTTATATGTATATGTTTCTTACATACTTTTCCACCTCTGTGTGTGTGTGTGTGTATAATCTATATATATAATCTGTAGTCTTGATATATTTTTCTTTGATTTTTAAATACGTTTTAATTAAAATATGATTATAATACTGTCCTTTCCTTTCCTCCCTCCAGACCCTCCCATGTTTTGTAATACTCTCAAATTGATAGCATCTTTTTGCTTTATTATTTGTTACAAACATATATGTATGTGTTTATCTGCACAGATATAAAAATCAAAGTATACTGAGTACATTTTGTTATTTGTGTGCATATGGTTTCAGGGTTGACCACTCTGTACTGGACAACCAGCAAGGGAGGTCATGAGAGGGAGAGGTGAATTCCCCCTGTCCCAGAAGTCATCACTTCCCTGTAGTTCTTTGTCTAGGGGTGTGACCCCCATGAAAATTTCCCCATTCCACATTAACATGTCCATTGATATTGCATCATTTTCATCTTATTTATGAAGCTATTGCTAAGAGAGACTGTTTCACAGTGAGCTTGTGGGAGATACCTCTTTAATGAGGCTGATTTATAATTATAGGAAATCACTTGCCCTATGTGCTACTACAAGATCTCTCCTTTCTTCTATCAAGTGGCACATCTTTCATATCATTTTACTCTCTTCAGGATTCTTTCTCACTCTAAACCTGGATAACAGGAGTGATTAGTTACCACTACACAGTGTGAATGCTATTCTGTCTTGAAATATTATCTTCCAAACAACTTAGTCCATTGCCTTGAAATTCTACCTCACTCAAATTCTCAGGGTGCAGGTTGAATGCAGCCAGATTATTTATTAGAATAAACCATGAATGGCCTCTAGAACAATTTATGACATAGTCCTTGTTCTACTTCTAAGCATTCTGTTCTTCCAAATTCCTACCCATATGGCCTATTAAGCTTTGCTTGCAGAACTCTAGGGGTTTTCTAGGTCAAAGTTTCAAACTATTCCACATTCTTCCCACAAATCACTTTAAAAGGTCTAAAAATACATGTTCAGTTTTATGACAGCAATGGTTCCACTTCTTGGTGCCACTTTTCTGTCTTAACTACTTTTCACATCACCGTGAGCAAATAGCTAATGAAAGCACCGTCAGAAAAGCTCATAGTTCCAAGATGCAGTCCATCATGGTAGGAAAGTCATAGGAGCATGAGTAAGAGGTGGCTGGTCACATGGCATCTAAAGTTAGGAAGCAGAAAGAGATGAATGCTGGTGCTCAGCTGGATTTCTCCTATTTATTCAGTCCAGACAATGGAATAACACCACCGACATTTAGGATGAATCTTTCTACTTCTAGTAACCTAATCTAAAAAACCCCTCACTGCAGTACCTCACCTCCTAGATGATTTTAGAGCATGTCAAGTTAAAAATCCATATTAACCATCAGAGCCCTGATTAAAGGGTCAGTGCTCTTATACATGATGGAGCAGAAAGCTCCTCTGCTATGTTGTTATAGAATAAAGAGGCACTGTGTTCCCCAAGCTGCCTCAAAAGTACTCAGAGCAAGGAATCCTCTTGTCTCAAATGTTCTGAATAGCTGAGATTACAGGCTCACACTACTATGCCCCACTTTGTTTTGACTTGCCTCTTTTACTGTGCAAGGACACACCTGAAATGGACTAGAATACAAAAGTCAATTCTAGAAAAACACAGTGGTGTCTGCCTACACTAATAAGAATCTGAATCAAGATGATCATGAGTTTGAGGTCAGAATGGCAGCATGAACTATACAGTAAGTATCTTTCAGAGATGGAGGGAGAAGAAAGAGAGACAGAGAGACAGAAAGACACAGAAAGAGAGACAGATACAAAGACAGAGATAGATGTACAGAGAGATAGAGAAACTAGAGAAGGGAAAGGAAGGGAGAAAGAGGCCCCTCACTAGGCAATGAATCTTTCAGAGCCATGACTTCATACTTCCCAGCTCTGAGCTTTGTAAGAAATGAATTTTGCCCCAACTCATAGTATTCTGCTATAGCATGTCAAAACACCTTGATTATAGAGATCTTATTTAACTTATATGAAAAAATAACTGTCCAGAATGATATAAAAATGACTTCCTGATTGTGAATTTGGTCATATTCAAAATGGCAAAATGACATTTTAAAAGGGATAAAACATTACAGTAATTACAGCTTTATACAAACCATTTTTAAGCTAGATAATCTTCATGCTTATAAAAGAGTCATAGACATAGAAAACAAAACAAAAGTTCCTAAAAGCATAAATAGCCTAAGTAAAAGGAATATTAGGACAGATGAGAAATAGCTAAACAGAAAGGAAGTAGGAGTGATCTTTGAATAGTTCAAAGTAAAGTAGGTGTCAGTTAAGACAGGGAAGCTTCAACTGACTTCCTTTTTATCCAAGCCCCATGTTATGTACAATTTGCCATTAAAATAAGGCTTGGGAGTTCTTGTCTTTTTTTTAAGGTACTATTAGCAATTGTGTTAGAACTTTAGGTGCATAGTGCAATATCCTCTTGTAGATCGGGATATACTCAATGGACAGCCTCCTATTATCCTACCTCTTTACACTCAGCCTACCCTGTAATGATGAAGCTTTTTCCTAGACACTTATGCTATTCTGAGAGTAATATCCAACTGCTTCCCACAGAAGATCTCCTACTCCTGTTGCTGCACATTCAAGAACTCTAACATTCCAGACTGCTGATTAAGCTAAAATGTTTCAGATGTCCTTTTGCATTAGGTTCCAAGCATACATTTAAAGACGTTTGGCATTTCTTTTATTGTGACTTCCTATCTATAGCTCTTGGTGAGATCCATGTATCTGAATCCTTCCCTGCCCACTGAGGAGTTCTTTTCTAGGATACTCTAGGATTTCATAACAACTGACTCTCAACAAAACTATTTCATGCTTCTTCTCTATGTATCTAGAAGTATCTTATTGGTAAGGAAATTCTAGTTTAAACTTAAATGTCTGTTATTACACTTATGATGACCCTATGAAAGAGGAAAATCAAGTGTAAGTTGTAAATGATAATTGAATTAACAGAAACTGAGAGAGTAGGTCTTAGCCAGTGATACACTCTGAAGAAAATACAGGGCTAACAAGATTTCTCAGTGTAAAGCACTTGTCACATAAACATGAGGATTTGATCCCCAGAACACACATAAATCTTGTGTCCTGGTATATACCTGTATCCCCAGCATTCCAATGAGAATATGGGAGTAAGAGACAGGAGAATCTCTACAAGTTTTCAGACAAGTTACCCTGTTAAACATAGTGCCAAAGAAACATGTCACAAACAGGATGCCCAGTGAGAAATGACACCGGAGTCTACCCTCTGTCATACACACACACACACACACACACACACATACACACACACATGTTCACAAATGCCTGTGCATGCTTGAAAGAAATAAAATTGAGAGAAAGGAGTGAAATATATACTCTGAGATATTAGTCCAAAGGACTATGCACTCTGCAATCAAAATACTCCAACAAATAGTTCATAAATTTTGTAGAAAAACATAATGGTATCGGCAAACAAACTGAATATAGTTATCTTTACATATTACATATTTAATATCTTTACATCTTCACTCTAACAATGTCAGTTAGTAGATGGGTAAAATGCTCCTATCAGCTGTCTCGTGAGTATGTTGGCTGCAGTAGAGCCTTATCTTCTTTAAACACTTCACAAAAGACACAAGAGGGCATTTCGGGTCATATAGATTTTAACTTCAAATGGGTTATGCTTAGAGCCAGAGATGCATTTCATGATTGAAAATTGACTCCAAATAAGGTCTTTAAGAGAATGTATTATAAATATACAAGAGCTTGAGTTAGGAAGGATGAAATCACGGGTTCATGTTAGTCAAAGTCTCTAAGGCCCTGGCTAGTAAAACTGGCGAGAGACTAAAATTGACCTTATGAAACCTGTGATAATACAGTCAAAACACTCCACCTTTTCAAACAAAGAGTTTTGCAAATGCAAGTGTCCTCAAGCCTGTGCCCATGGAAACCACTGTGCCTGTAGAAATTTTCTCATAGACAAAACAAGCTAGCATTGTTTGTTGAAGCAAACACTAGAGTTCTACCTATCTCCCTCCTTGCTTGAATCACTAGTGTCCCTTGACTTGTATTGCTACTGTTTATGGTCACTCCTTACCCAATTGCCAAAGAAAAAAAAAAAACAGTTAAGATTTTGACCATCCATACAAGTCAAATGATGGCTCTCTCTAGCTAAACAAACAAGAAGTGATTCATTGCATGATTTGTCCTTCCAGAGTGGCAGAAGGGAAGAATTTATTGCTTGTCTCAGACATCCTTCAATATGACCTGCAAAGCAAGCAGATTTAATGTAACCTTAGCTTGGTGCTAAGGGATTTCTGGATCAACTCCAAAAGCCACTTGCATTATTTGCATTTTACACACAGAGAGAGGCACACACACACACACACAGAGAGAGAGAGATTGTCATAACAAGGTCATTCAATATCAATATCATTAAAGTCTCTCTAAAATGATGTCCTATTATCAAGACTAATTAATAACTAAATTCACTGAGTAATATCTATTCTTTAGAAATGCTTATTCACTTTTCTGGCACTGCTTAGCCAAAAAAAAAAAAAAAGTTTTCAACAAGGAAAACCTATTCACATTTTTACATTAAAGCATTCTTCTCTTCTTCAGTCCCACAGTCACATGCTTACCCACCACCAACACTAACAAATCCAGACAAGTTCGAAAAAAGACACTTAAAGCTTCTAGTGTTTGGACATTACAGCCATTAGCTCATCAGCTATAAAATGCTTACCTCTCATTTTCCAGCAGCTTCTCTGAGCCAAAGTTATTCCCATCTCATATTTTCACATATCGCATCATTATGAATGGCTTATAGAGCTTTTGGGAAAAGATAAAATGTAAACGGTTCCACCCAAGCACACATTATCAAAGCAAGCAGGCAGACTGGACTGATAACAAACATCAGAAAGCAACATCATTATTAATGTAGAAACCTTACCCATAAAATATAGAAGAAGATAAAGAATTGTACCAAACATCTCACAATGCTGTACCAAGTTAAGATCTTACTACTTAGTGCCATCCTGATGATAATAAATTTTGACCAGAAATAACTCTCATGAATGCATTTTAAATTCAGGAAGGGGTCTTTCTACTTAATGACACTACATGGCAGATTAACTCAATCCCATTTTGTTATTTGGTGCTCTTCCTAGTCTAGTATAAAACTCTGAACATTCTGGTCTAAACGTATAAGCACCTGAAATGAACAATGCTAATATGATTTCTATTTTTAATATTTTTCAATGAAAATGGAAAATGGGTGGAATGAGAGCAACAGAAAAAATTAGAAAACATTCTCATTCACTAGGTTCATACCATTCTCACTCCCCACAAAACAATAATTTTCTCTATTATATTAATGGACTCAGTTAACATCTCATAAACACCATACGCATTACTACTCCTCATTCATACATACTGATTGACAAGCATCCCTTTCTGTGGATTTAGATTGCTTTTTTTGTCCTCCATGAAGTCTTCCATTATCCTTCAATAAACTGAACTTCTATAGCAGCAGTTAAAATCTTCAACACACAACATAACTTTGTAGAGAGCTTTAAAAAATAAATAAATAGGGTCCATTCCGGTCGGGGCCAACCCCACCATCTTCTGCCTAAACCCAGCAGAGGACACCAAGGGCCCCAGAGGACTCTCCACACTGCAGTACCTCAGGATTACAGTGGGATCACAGGTGAGGGGAATGCAACATCGGTTCCAAAGAATCTTGGAGGGTCTTGTGCCAGCAGGAGCAGGGACAAAGGAACGCTGCCCAACCAGAAGCTGGGATTCCTTCCATAGGGGCCAGCAATGCCATCTTCCCTGTGAAACTGGCCTAGGGCACCAAGGGCCCCAAACAACTCTCCACTCCACAGGACCCCTAGCACTCCTGGGATTTCTGGATCACAGGTGAGTGGGATGCAAGATCAGTTATAAAGAATAGAGAAGGGTCTTCTGCCAACACAAACATGGACAAAGGAACCCCACCTGATCAGAGGCTGGGATACATTCAGGTCGGGGCCAGCCCCAGCATCTTCCACATGAACCTGCCAAGGGTGTTGAGGGCCCCAGAGGACTCTCCACACTCCAGGACCCCTAGCACACCAAGGTCCTCCTGATCACTGGAGAGCACCTGGGCAACAGAAGCAACAGAACTTCTTGAACAGGGTCCCTCTGGCCTTCATGCTCAGCCAGGAAGCAAAGCTGAGACCCCTGGGCACCTTCCTTGTCAGAGGAGAGTCAATATATAAGGATGTCTCTGACCCCAGGACTAAGAAGGTAGATCAGAGCACCAGAATTCTGGACACCTGCCCTGCAGGAGGAGAGCTTGCCTGCAGAGAGTACTCTGACCACTAGAAATCAGGAAAGATTTGGACTCCCAGGAGAGCTGACAGAGGCTAACAGAATCACAAGAGGAACAAGCTCAAGCCAGAGACAGCTAGAACATTAACACCAGAGATTACCAGATGGCAAAAGGCAAACATAAGAATCTTACTAACAGAAACCAAGAACACTGGGCATCATAAGAACCCAGTAAGCCCAACACAGCAAGTCCTGGATATCCCAATACACCTGAAAAGCAAGACTCGGATTTAAAATCATATCTCATAATGGTGGTAGATTTTAAGAAGGGCATTAATAACTCACTTAAAGAAATACAGGAGAACACTGTAAAACGGGTAGAAGGCCTTAAAGAATTATAGGAAAACACTGCTAAACAGGTAGAAGTCCTTAAAGAGGAAACACAAAAATGCTTTAAATAATTACAGGAAAACACAAACAAACAGGTGATAGAATTGAACAAAACCATTCAAGATCTAAAAAGGTAAGTAGAAACAATAAAAAAAAAAAAAGAAGACAACTCTGCAGATACAAACCCTAGGAAAGAAATTAGGAAGCATAGATGCGTGCATCAGCAACAGAATACAAGAGATGGAAGAGAGAATCTCAGATGTAGAAGATTCCATAGAGAACATGGACACAACAATCAAAGAAAATGCAAAATGCAAAAAGATCCTAACTCAAAACATCGAAGAAATCCAATGAGAAGCCCAAACCTAGGGATAATAGAAGTAGATGAGAATGAAGATTTTCAACTTAAAGGGCCAGCAAATATCTTCAACAAAATTATAGAAGAAAACTTCCCAAACCTAAACAAAGAGATGCTCATGAACATACAAGAAAGCTAAAGAACTCCAAAAGAAATTCCTCCCAACACATAATAATCAGAACAAAAAAATGCACTAAATAAAGATAGAATATTAAAAGCAGTAAGACAAAAAGGTCAAGTAACATATAAAGGCAGGCCTATTAGAATTACTCCATACTTCTCACCAGAGACTATGAAAGCCAGAAGATCCTAGAAAGATGTTATACAGACACTAAGAGAACACAAATGCCAGCCCAGGCTACTATACCCAGCAAACTTACCATAGATGGAGAAACCAAAGTATTCCATGACAAAACCAAATTCACACAATATTTTCCATGAATCCAGCCCTTCAAAGGATAATAAAGGGAAAACATCAACATAAAGATGGAACCTACATCCTTGAAAGAGCAGGAAAGGCCTTCTGGTCCACTCCAGCACCAGGGTGCCTTGCCCACGGAGTCTCCGGACACCCGTAAGGACCCACACAGGATGCCCCCATGGGATCTTAAGACGTCTGGTGAGTGGAACACAGCATCTGCTCCAATCCAATTGCTCAGGACCTGAGTCTGCATTAACTAGGGAAGCAGATAACCCGGCCTGATCAGGGGCACAAGTGCCATTCTGGTCCACTCCAGCACTGGGGTGCCTTGCACGCAGAGTATACGAACAATCTTAAGGTCCTCACAGGACCCTCCACAGGATCTTAAGACCTCTGGTTAGTGGAACACAACTTCTGCCAGGAGGCAGGTTCGAACAACAGATATCTGGGCACCTTTCCTGCAAGAGGAGAGCTTGCCTGCAGAGAGTACTCTGACCACTGAAACTAAGGAGAGAGCTAGTCTCCCAGGTCTGCTGATACAGTCTAACATAGTCACCTGAGGAACAAGCTCTAACCAGAGACAACTATAACAACTAGCTTCAGAAATTACCAGATGGTGAAAGGCAAATGTAAGAATCCTACTAACAGAAATAAAGACCAATCACCATCATCAGAACGCAGCACTCCCACCCCACCGAGTGCTGGGCACCCCAACACACCTGAAAAGCTAGACCCGGATTTAAAGCATATCTGATGTTGATGGTAGAGGACATCAAGAAGGACTTTAATAACTAACTTAAAGAAATACTAGAGAACACAGCTAAACAGGTAGAAGACCTTAAAGAGGAAACACAAAAATCCCTTAAAGAATTGCAGGAAAACACGACCAAACAGGTGATGGAATTGAATAAAACCATCCAAGACCTAAAAAGGAAAGTAGACACAATAAAGAAAATCCAAAGTGAGGCAATGCTGGAGATAGAAACCCTAGGAAAGAAATCTGGAACCATAGATGCGAGCATCAGCAACAGAATACAAGATATGGAAGAGAGAATCTCAGGTGCAGAAGATTCCATAGAGAACATTGGCACAACAATAAAGGAAAATACAAAACGCAAAAAGATCCTAACTCAAAACATCCAGGAAATCTAGGACACAATGAGAAGACCAAACCTACGGATAATAGGAGTAGATGAGAATGAAGATTTTCAACTCAAAGGACCAGCAAACATCTTCAACAAAATTATAGAAGAAAACTTCCCAAATCTAAAGAAAGAGATGCCCATGAACATACAAGAAGCCTACAGAACTCCAAATAGACTGGACCAGAAAAGAAATTCCTCCCGACACATAAAAATCAGAACAACAAATGCACTAAATAAAGATAGAATATTAAAAGCAGTAAGGGAAAGTCAAGTAACATTTAAAGGCAGGCCTATAAGAATTACCCCAGACTTTTCACCAGAGACTATGAAAGCCAGAAGAGCCTGGACAGATGTTATACAGACACTAAGAGACTACAAATGCCAGCCCAGGCTACTCTCAATTACCATAGATGGAGAAACCAAAGTATTCCATGACATGCCCAAATTCACACATTATCTTTCCACGAATCCAGCCCTTCAAAGGATAATAACAGAAAAAAAAAATACAAGGACGGAAACCACGCCCTAGAAAAAGCAAGAAAGTTATCCCTCAACAAAACAAAAAGAAGACAGCAACAAGAACAGAATGCCAACTCTAACAACAAAAATAAAGGGAAGCCACAATTACTTTCCCTTAATATCTCTTAATATCAATGGACTCAATTCCCCAATAAAAAGACATAGACTAACAGACTGGCTACACAAACAGGAAACAACATCCTGCTGCTTACAGGAAACCCATCTCAGGTAAAAGACAGACACTACCTCAGAGTGAAAAGCTGGAAAACAATTTTCCAAACAAATGGTCTGAAGAACCAAGCTGGAGTAGCCATTCTAATATCGAATAAAATCGACTTCCAACACAAAGTTATCAAAAAAGACAAGGAGGGACACTTCATACTCATCACAGGTAAAATCCTCCAAGAGGAACTCTCAGTTCTGAATATCTATGCTCCAAATACAAGGGCAGCCACATTCATTAAAGATACTTTAGTAAAGCTCAAAGCACACATTGCACCTCACACAATAATGGTGGGAGACTTCAACACACCACTTGCATCAATGGACAGATCGTGGAAACAGAAACTAAACAGGGACACAGTGAAACTAACAGAAGTTATGAAACAAATGGACTTAACAGATATCTACAGAACATTTTATCCTAAAACAAAAGGATATACCTTCTTCTCAGCACCTCATAGTACCTTCTCCAAAATTGACCATATAATTGGTCACAAAACAGGCCTCAACAGATACAAAAAATATTGAAATTGTCCCATGCATCCTATCAGACCACCATGGACTAAGGTTGATCTTCAATAACAACATAAATAATGGAAAGTCAAAATTCACTTGGAAACTGAACAGCACTGTTCTCAATGATACCTTGGTCAAGGAAGGAATAAAGAAAGAAATTAAAGACTTTTTAGAGTTTAATGAAAATGAAGCTACAACATACCCAAACCTATGGGACACAATGAAAGCATTTCTAAGAGGGAAACTCATAGCTCTGAGTGCCTCCAAAAAGAAACTAGAGAGAGCACACAATAGCAGCTTTACAACACATCTAAAAGCTCTAGATAGCCATTTTTACAATGTTGATCCTGCCAATCCATGAGCATGGGAGGTTTTTCCATCTTCTGAGATCTTCTTTAATTTCTTTTTTCAGGGACTTGAAGTTCTTGTCATACAGATCCTTCACTTCCTTAGTTAGAGTCACGCCAAGGTATTTTATATTGTTTGTGACTATTGAGAAGGGTGTTGTTTCCCTAATTTCCTTCTCTGCTTGTTTATCCTTTGTGTACAGAAAGGCCATTGACTTGCTTGAGTTAATTTTATATCCAGCTACTTCACCGAAGCTATTTATCAGGCTTAGGAGTTCTCTGGTGGAATTTTTAGGGTCACTTATGTATACTATCATATCATCTGCAAAAAGCGATATTTTGACTTCTTCTTTTCTGATTTGTATCCCCTTGATCTCCTTCTGTTGTCTAATTGCTCTGGCTAGGACTTCAAGTACAATGTTGAATAGGTAGGGAGAGAGTGGGCAGCCTTGTCTAGTCCCTGATTTTAGTGGGATTTCTTCTAGCTTCTCACCATGTACTTTGATGTTGGCTACTGGTTTGCTGTATATTGCTGTATATTGAATCTGTGTGACTTCAAGGCCAGACTGATCTACAGAATGAGTTTCAGGACATCCAGTGTTACACAGAAACCCTGTTTTAACAAAAGAAGAGAGAAGAAGAAGAAGAAGAAGAAGAAGAAGAAGAAGAAGAAGAAGAAGAAGAAGAAGAAGAAGAAGAAGAAGAAGAAGAAGAAGAAGAAGAAGAAGAAGAAGAAGAAGAAGAAGAAGAAAGAAAGAAAGAAAGAAAGAAAGAAAGAAAGAAAGAAAGAAAGAAAGAAAGAAAGAAAGAAAGAAAGAAAGAAAGAAAGAAAGAAAGAAACTAAAAGAAAAAAGGAAGAAAAGAAAAAAAAAGACTCTGCTTCATTGATTCTTTAGGATTTTTGTTGTTCTTATTGTTATTAGCTAATTGATTTCAGCCCCTAGGTATGATTACTTCCTGCCATATACTACTTTGGGTATTATTTCTTCTTTTTGAAACCCGTTATCCAAATTAATTAAAAGGCAGAAAAAGAATATCCAAATTAATAAAATGAGAAATAAATAGGAGATACAACAACTGACACCTAGAAAATCCATGGAATCATAAGGACATACTAAAAAGCCTGTACTCCACCAAATTGGAAATCTAAGAGAAATGAAAAATTTGTTAGATACATACCTCATGCCAAAGGTAAACCAAGATCAAGTAAAGAATTTAAACAGACCTATAACCAGTAGTGAAAGAGAAGTAGTCATCTCCCAAGACAAAAATGTCCAGGGTCAGATAGTTTTAGCACAGAATTTTACCAGATTTACAAAGAAGAGTTGATGGCAAAAATTCTTAAATTACTTCATAAAAAGAGAAACAGACAAGCATTGCCAAATTCAATTTATAAGGTCACAGTTATCCTGATACCCAAACTACATAAGGACAAAAAAAGGAGAATTGTAGACTGATTTCTCCTATATATACAGAAGCAAAAATTCTCAATAAAATACTTACAAATAGCACTTCAGAGCACATCAAAAACATTATCCACTGTGATCATATAGGCTTCATCCCAGAAATGCAGGGAAAGTTTGACATATGCAAATTGATGTAATCCACCACATAAACAGGCCTAAAACTTCATGATCATCTAATTAGATGCACAAAAAGTCTTTGACAAAATCCACCTCTTCATGATAAAAGTCCTGGAAAGATAGAGAGAAAAAGACATACCTCAACATAATAAGCAGTTGGCTGTAAGCCCACAGCCAACATTAATTTAAATGGAGAGAAACTCTATAGATTCCACTAAAGTCAAGAACAAGACAGGGTTGCTCACTCTCTCCATACCTATTTAATATAGTACTTGGAGTCTTAGAGCAATAAGACACCTGAGAGAATCAAGGAATATAAATAGGAAGGAAAGAATTCAAAGTATCCTTATTTGCAGATGACATGATAGTATACAAAACTAATCCTAAAATTTCATCAGGCAACTCCTACATCTGATAAACACTTTGAGCAAAGTAGCAGGACACACAATTAACTCACAAAAATCAGTAACCCTCCTATATACAAATAACAAATGGACTGAGAAAGAAATCAGGGAAACAGCTCCCTTCAAAATAGTCTCAAATAATATAAAATATCTTGGGGTAACTCTAACGCAAGCAAGTGAAAAACTCATATGATAAAATCATATGGTCTTTGAAGAAAGAAATTGAAGAAGATCTCAGAGAATGGAAAGATTTCCCATGTTCATGGATTGGTAGGATTAATACAGTAAAAATGGCCATCTTACCAAAAGCAATCAAAACATTCAATGCAGTCACCATAAAAATTCCAACACAAATATTTACAGAAGGACAATTTTCAGTTTCATATGGAAACACATGCACACACGCACATACTAGAACTGTAGGAAGCATAACCATCACCAATATCAAATATACTGCAGAGCTATAATAATTAAAATAGCATGGTACTGGCATAAAAACAGACAGATTTATCAATGGAATAGGATTGAAGACCCAGAAATAAGTTCACACTCCTATGGACAACTGAGTTTTTATAAAGAAACCAGAAATGAACACTGAAAATATAAAGGCATCTTCAACAAAGGTATTGTTCAAATTGGATAGCTGTATGCAGAAGAATGAAAATAGATTCACATTTATCACCCTGAACAATACTCAAGTCCAAATGGATCAAAGACCTCAATGCAAGCCCAGATACACTGAATCTGATAGCAGAGAAAGTACTGAATATTCTTAAGCTCATTGACATAGAAAAAGTTTTCTGAACAGAACACTGATAGCACAGGTACTAAGATCAACAATTAATAAATGGTACCTCATAAGATTAATTTTACTTTTTCATGGCAGCTATTCATACCCATAGCCTTATATCTACTAGGCAAGAACACTATCATTGAACTCTGCCTAACTCAAAGAAATAAAAATCATTTGCTTCATCACATATTGTAGTGACAGTCATACTAATACATCTGGGCATTTAGCATTTCTGCTCTTAAAACTATATGACTGCAATGTTCAAAGAGATGGAAATGCTAATCCTTGATATGATTATTCTACATTATATGCTTCTGTCACACTGGCATAGTCTTCTGGATAAAATATATAAAATTGTGTATCATTTTAGTATGTCAGAATTGTGGGTATAGGCAAATGATAAAGAACTTACTTATTATACAGTCCTGTATATAATCTCAACACTTCAGAAACAATAATAAATACAGCATAAATTATTTTTATAATAATTATGGTATAAGTATATATATATATATATATATATACATATATATATATGCTGTAATATCCCCCCTTTTTCCTCACCAGTTCCTCACTCAATCCTTCCAGTATCCTGCCCATCTAAAACAGATACAGTAAACACACAATGAGATATTGCTGAAAACAGTTACTCTTAATTTTTTAAGTTAATCTCTCCAAAATCTCACTCATAAAGCCATCCTAATTAACATAAATAGAAAAAAAGATTAATTAGTAAAATGAAACAACTCCAACAAGAAATTCAAAACTATATGTATGTATTTATATGTATGCAAATATGAAAACCCAAAAATGTAACAGAGCTAGTTATTGAAGTTCATAGGAAAAAATGAACATTCAATAAAGTCTTTGACACCTCCAAATTACTGTGAATGGCCTATAAAAACATATGACAAGCTGTCCAGCCTCATTTATAATCATAGTAACACAAAATAAAAGTAATATAAACTTTACAATTGCAAAAAAATTAAATTAAGTCTGTTAATAAGTATTTACAAAGAAGTGGTACAACAGTTACTTCTACTAGTTAATAATTGGTATGAAAACTTTGGAAACATTGAATACATTCAGTTTTATGATCTGCCAATATTAACTCTGCATAGTAACCAGTACTTACTGCATGGGACAACTCATGATGGAATTCGGTATTAAACATGAATAAAATACAGTTATGTAACAATCTATTTCACAAATGGTTAATAAAAAAGAAATTCACAATATTTTTATTCTTAGAAAGGTAAAGCATGAAAAATTTTAATGTTTTATGTTGTGTCCAACCAGCAGCTCACATGTCTGGGTTAGAGCCTGGGAGGCATCTTGGAATCTGGAAGAAAAGAGGGAACCTAGGCGGCACGAGAAAGGATGGAACCAAGACATTAGTCTGATCAAGGTTCAATTTTACTATTCAGAGACACGGGGTTATGAAGAAGGGGGAGGGGCCCATTCCTGCCAAATCATCCTTGGAGTCCAGTTGCAGGTGACCACGTTTTGGCTCCGGAACAGCTGGGAGGCAGGTAGTAGCAGTGGGAGTGGCAGAACGATAGGGTGGCAGACTCCACCCCTGATGATCTCCTGGTGATAACAATCAAACCTGATCAGCCAGATTTCAGGCTGAGTGTGTGTGTGTGTGTGGGGGGGGGGGGGGGTTACAGTTTTATACACAGATATATTCCTTTAAAAAAACTCATATAGCAAGAAAAAAAATCAAAAACATAAAATTCATTGTGGTGTCTTCTGGGGGGATGGGCATTAATAACAGATAAAAGGTATTGTGGGGATTGATTAAAAGTATCTGATAATATTCTATTTTTAAGCTAGGTGGTAGATCTGTAAGTATCCCTCTATTATTTCAGATATATAATTCCATATGAAAATTTTATGTATCATCTTACAAAGGGCACATATTCTAAGCTTAATCACTGAAGTGCACTTGGGACAGAATAGAAAGGATGGGAATGTTAGGGGAAGAAGATTGGCTCTCTCACTACAGTTTCATTCATCTGAATACAGAGAAACTCTGGAAAGAGTCTCATTTGAAAAGGATTGGGAGTGTTGTGTGTGAAATGAAGGGTGCACGACAAATTACATAGTTCTTTTTTATACTTTTGGTATTGATTGATTGCCATTAGCTGTTTGGCAGGGGACTAAAGAAGTTAAAGGTTCAAGTATCAGCCCTAGCACCTGTAAACACCAGATTGGAAAGAGAGAGCAGTAGTGAAATGATATTGTGGACTCAGATAAAATTAGTATCTTCTTACATGCAACTCTCTAGGACTTCATTAATAATAAAGTGGATACAGAGTAACTGTTCTCAAAATCTTTGCCCTTGATCCCTTCTTCTAAACAGTGGTAATTTGCATAATGATCTCTACCATCCAAAAGGATTTTACTCTCACTCTTCTGCTTTTCTATCCCTCGGTTCCCTCTCTCTGATGAAAGATCCTATGTGGCTATAAATTTTGTTGTTTTATAAAGTATGTCAGCAAATGTGAAAATTCATCAGCTCCCCATTATTTCATAGTCTCTCCAAAGCCCTGGCATGAATCACAGAGTATTATTGTAAAAATACTTTAACTTATAACTACATAACTACAGCAATTCCACATCTAAATGAATACCATCAAAGCTTTTTTTTATGGCTTTTAATTCATGTTTCTTTTCTATGGAGCCTTTCAACCTGGTACAACTTTCCTGCTGAATATGTCCTTTTGTTTGGCAAAGGTCAGCTTTGACTATGCCTTGGTGTTTCAGCAGAGATGGATAATATGTTTAATAAGAGCAATTTCCTGCTCTAACCTACCCTTTAATTATTTTTAATCATATATGTGGTGTATTTGACATGCTGATCCCTCACTTATGTTGAAAAGTTTCATTGTAAATGAAAATAAAAGCACATTTACTCTGGACTGTATTGAATAAAACCATCACACAGAGAGTCCAGCTTATGTTACAGTAGAACAGGTTCTTGAAATGTGAGTAGACATATCATTTCTATAAGTCTAGGATTATATTGCTATAAGCAAATATGATATTTGAAAATGCTGGGTAGGCATTTTGTAAAGCAAGTAAAAGTAACAACCTCCCGATTTATTGGCTTTTGTAATGCTGAGCTGTCAATCACAGATATATACTCACAAAAAATGATATTATGAAAAGATTCTACACTAAAAAAGCAGAATTACTTATCTTAATATGTGTGTGTCTGTGTGTGTGTGTGTCTCTCTCTCTCTCTGTGTGTGTGTGTGTGTGTGTGTGTGTGTGTGTGTGTGTGTGTTATGGTACACCATAAATAGGTTCATTTTTCATGTTTTATGTATTACTTCAAAATCAAATTTAAAACTGAATTTCTAAAGCCTTGTAAATGATCTGCTTTTCAATATAGGAATCACTGCCATGCAGTCAGTCACAAACTGGGGTAGTAACACTGAATGAAAACATTCAGTACGCTTTCTTATGGCATACAACCTGGCACAGCTCCTGAAATTTTAATATTACTCAAAGACATTGGGCACAGGAAAAAGGAGAAATAATTTAAATAATTTTAAAAGTATTATGGTTCAATGTTGGTAGACCAGTAATAACAATAGTTGGGAGACAGGAGGAATATGTAAACCAGCATAGGCTACAATCCCAAAGAGTCAATGCTTTAAATTAAAACAAACAATTTCTGAAACAAATAAGTTTAAAATAATTTAAGGTGAATTATAGGACCTCAAATAAACATCTTCAAATGTTATTTAGAGTTCTATTTGAAGAATTCAGCTTACCAAAGAGCTTTTGGGGAAAAAAGGCATAATATTTCACTATTCAAAAAAACCTACTAAAGCAAGGTATAATGTGTCAGGCCTGTGATACCAGTACTCAGCTGAGTAGGATTTCTATGAGTTTCAGGTCAGCCTCGACTAGAGTGAGACCCTGCCAAAACAACAACTAAACAATAACCAAAAGCCATTAAGGACTTGAAAGGGTTGCTCCTCTGTAAAGATCAGAAGGTGGTAGTAGTTGGACTTGATAAATATACTCTGTAAGTGTGAAATATCACACTGAACCTCAACAATATCTATAATCAATACATGCTGATAAAAATAAGTACATATTAATAATTTCTAAATGTATCAAGGACTTTTACTGGGACTTAAAGATGAAGATTTGGGTATAAACAATGATATACTAGTTCATGTCACTGACAAGCATGAATTGCCAATTAAAATCTAGGAGCATATGATTCCTTGTAAACAGGTTTTACGCTATGTTTGTGCTGTTTCACACACACACACACACACAGACACACACACACACACATAAATGAGTTCAAAAGAGTAGGGCCAAACCGAGGTAAACCCGTGAAACACGTCCAGAAATACATAAAATGTTTTTTCTTCATGTGTCATACTACTCAAGGGTGACAGAGAATGTATTTACCTCAAAGCTACTTAGAGGATCATATTCACTTATGTCATTTGAGCAATTAAAACTTATTCTTAATTTGAAAATATTCCTTCTCAAAAGTACACCAAGTACTGAAATCCCTAATCATATTATCATATAGCCAGACCAGAATCTTCTGAACCATATTACACCAAAGCATTATGCTACATTATTATGTCCTTTACAATATACCACATGATCAATATCATTACCCACATTCAAATATTTGTCTCTTCCAGCATTATAGCTTCACCTTGACCTCTTCCAGTGAGTCAGAGAACATTTTTATCTCAGAAGAAAGACATGGAAATGTAATTACTACCCCTATTCAAGATGACTTAAATCCAGGTGCTTATGAGCTGCAGACTCCTTCCTCTGTGCCTGCTCACTATTTTCATGAACACCAAGGTCAAGAGTGTAATGGAAGTCATACAGGATTGTGCCCATCACATTCTTCACCACACAGCCCTAATGCCACATCTTACCTATGCTGTTAGTTTTCCTGCTTGCTTATAATCAATTTTCAAGTCAGTCAATGATTTTTATCAGTCTCTCCATCAATTTGTCATTGGCTAGATGCCAGAACTGATAAACTATCTTCTTCCAGTACTTGCTTTACCTGAAAGGTAGTCCATCTGTAAGTTCACACATTTCTCACCATTGCAATTCTATTTGTCCTAGTTCACTGAAGCCCCAAAAACTCTGAGCCCTGTAGTATGAAACCATTGGAAGTGGTTTTAGCATAAGAATTGTACTTAAAGGGACACCTTCCTTCATAAATTCACAGTCCGTCTTCCCATACCCACTTCTTGGATTATGGACCACATCATCTAGATCTGATATGATGTAGATCATAGTACCAATGATAATGTTTTGAAGGGATGTAATGAGGGATCAAAGGTAAGTATCACCAGCCTTCTAATTAAGTTTTTAGATTATTTGGGAAATATAATAGACCACTTACAAAAGTACCTATAAAATATTCAGTGTCTTTTATCATAAAAACAAGTTGAATCTTAATCTTCAGAATGATTGCAAGTGTTTAGCATAGTACAAATAAGAAGCTCTCTTAAGTATAGCTATGCTTTAACACATAAGTGGATGCTCACAGTCAGCTATTGGATGAATCACAGGGCCCCCAATGGAGGAGCTAGAGAAAGTATCTAAGGAGCTAAAGAGATCTGCAACCCTGTAGGTGCAACAACATTATGAACTAACCGGTACCCTGGAGCTCTTGACTCTAGCTGCATATGTATCAAAAGATGGCCTAGTCGGCCATCACTGGAAAGAGAGGCCCATTGGACTTGCAAACTTTATATGCCCCAGTACAGGGGAACACCAGGGCCAAAAAGTGGGAATGAGTGGGTAGGGGAGTGGGGGGAGGGTATGGGGGACTTTTGGGATAGCATTGGAAATGTAATTGAGGAAAATACATAATAAAAAATATATTTAAAAAAAAGTATAGCTATGCTTTAACAACTTTCTTCCCTATTGTGTTAAATTGACACAGAAATGACCATTTGCAATATTTTTCTAGAAAAAAAGGTATGCATTCTTATTTTAAACTATTGGGTTTTGTTAAACTTAATATTTAGTTCTTTCTTATGACATATTTTGTTTACCTGAACAAACAAGTAAGTTCCATATAGTAACTTTAAAAATATATATGACCATTGTATTCAACTATGTCTCACGTCAACTGAGTATTTCCTTGTTTCCAGGTCTAAGTTACTCTTTTTTATTGTAGAAGAGGCTATAATGAGCCAAACCATCTATAAACTGAACTGTAGTATAGATTCTAAAATATACACATTCAAACTAGTACTGAATTTTTCTTGCTACTATGACTCTGAACTTATATACAGGTAACTACCTCTTCCTTAACAATGAGTTTTCAATTCATTCTCCAGATTCATTTACTAAGGCCTTTTCTTTTTCCTATACAGGAATTCCAGTCTAGGCAATTTATGATGTTGGAGTGATCTTGTCTTTCCTTATCAGTATAAGGGCAAATACAAACCTAATTTGTTTTAAATTTTTTTCCTGCTGTAAAAAAAAAAAATGCAACGATAACTTTGCTCCCTCTACTTTTTTCCAGCATTTTCTTCAGAAAAAAATTAAAATTAAAAAAAAAATGCTGCCCCTTGAAGTGTGCGTAAATCTCTTTCAAAACTAAATTAGCCTCTCACCCATTATACTACACTCCAGAAATGTCATTCTTAAAGGCTAAGGAACCAACTCATTAAATTCAACAATCAAAACCAACATGATGGAAGGAATGAACTAACTCCTGCAAGTTGTCTTCTGAACTCCAAAACTGCACCATGATACATGCAGTTCTAGACAGACAGACAGTATTAGCTGAGGTTTTTTTAAAAGGCAATTACTCTAGCCAGGAAGCAAAGGAAAAACAAATAAAATTGTATGTTGTTATTACAAAATTACCAGAACATTAGAAAATCAGATTCAACACTCTTAGGAACAAGGGAATTAAGAAAGCCAGAATATAGTTTGGGTTCTAGCTCAGTGATAAGTATATATGCCAAACATGTGTGAAGCCTTGAGATCACTTCCATTATCACAAGAAAACAGGAAAAAAAAATAACTAAATTAAAAATGGCAAATAGATTATACTTGAAAGACAAGAAGAAATCTCATGGGTAAGAAATGAGCAATCATGTGCTTCAATAACTTTGCCTTCTGTTTGTTTCTTTTCCACCACTGTCTTAATACAGATTAGACCACAGACTGAAGGCCAAGGTTTTTTTTTTATTATTATGAATCTTCTATAAATCAGCCATGAAGGGTCCTCCAGTGCAAATGAAAGGCTAGCATTGCTGAACTCTGGATGCTGCAGCTTGCTGTGCTCCCTGGCAAAGAGATTGACTCCTTCCTCCTGAAAAAGAAGAAATAAGTTGATGCATCATTGTGAGCCATAAAAAGTAATGACACTGGCCTAATTTGATATTAGAAACTAATATAGATACCATACCCAAAAGGCAAGTGGTAGTGGTGTGTAAAACAATAGTCTAGAGTTCAATTTGAAGCAATAAAGCCTATTATTAAAACATTAAGGTAGAAAAATGAATAACTTTAAAGTACACTCTCTCTGTAATCTCATATTCCCCACAAGAGGGGGAAATAAATTTGATTAAAAATATGTCAAATGCTAAATAGATTTGTGCATGATCTTAAAACAGTAAATAAAATGGGTTAATTCCCAGCCCTGATACTTCCTCACTTCAGTGTCATCATTTGGAACAGATTTCTCTCTAGGTAATCTACGCTATGCTTTTTCCTTTATTTCTTGTGTTTAAGTATAAGCTCTAGTTGCTTTCATGTATAAAAGAGTCATAAGTTTATACAGTTGGAGAATTCCAAGAGGGTTTTAGGACTGTTTCTTTGCAGTGGTTTAGGAAAAAAAAAAAAAAGAAACTTAATCATTTAATAAATACATAATTTTCTTGGGGTCTTGGAAATTGAAATACAAGTTGAACTGATAAGTTGGCTTCATGGGGACTTAAAGCCTTATTTAAAAAACATATTTGATCCATCCATTCTCAGATTAATGATGAAAAGTGACATATTCTAAAAGTCGGCCAGTTTGGTAGATGAAGGGTCTACTATCACCACAACCATTACTACTACACACACACACATGCACACACACAAAGTATTTATGAAAATGAAATTGCATTATAATCCTTCAGCTCCCCTAGTTTTACCCTGGAATCCAGACAGGTTTTTGAATAATTAGAATTAGCTATACATCTCCCCCAGCTTTAGTAATTCAAAATTCTGAGAAAAACATTTTTCTACTTGTATGTTAATGAAAAAAATCTATAGCTAATGGAAGTTCATCTCTAAAACTATGAAACAACATAGGAAAGTATCTGAATCATGGGGCAACTGATTATCAGAAACAAAACTCATGTGGTAGGTCATATGTAGGATATGTATATTCCACACATGATGATATTTATATGTATATAAAGTTTCACCTTTGTTGGTATGCTACTAGCCTGACTACAAATAGGCATTCTATTCAGTCATATCAATTATATTTTAGAGATGAAAACTCAAGGATGGTTTGTTAGAGGCTTTCCAATTACTCAAATATCAGTAACTTATTATAGAAATCACTCAGGACAGAAAAAAAATTTTCTAAAAGCCATGATTTTGCTGGCATCTGTAATAGTTGTTATTAAACATGAAAAACTCCAAACCTGGAAACTATTATCAATAAGAAAAATCTCTGTTAATTTTCAAAAATAAGAATTAGAAAGGGGCCAGAGAGATGACTCAGCAGTTAAGATCACTAACTGCTCTTCAAGGGGACCTGAGTTTAATTCCAAGCAACCACATGCAGCTCACAACTTTCTCCAGCTCCAGAGAATCTGACACTCTCGCATAGACATCCAAGCAGTTAAAACAACAGTGGACATAAAATAAAAATTAAATAAATTATTTTAGGAGAAAATCTTTTTTAAAAAGATTTAGGATGAGGGAAATAGATGAATTGAATGGGGCTTAAAATAAACTCAACTGACCTAGAGGAATGAACTCCAAACAAGTTCCATGAAACAGTCCTTACTTACTTAGTTTTGGTATGTTATCAGCAAGTTTGTCTAAGTAACAGGGAGTTTACATACACTAGACTCTCGATATACCTTTTAGAAAAGATAAACTTGCTTAGAACATGCTCTGTTAAATAGACATAGTCAGCAGAATTCTTTACAATCAACTCTCAAAGTAAATACAGAAAGTTTCCCCCAATTCACATCACAAGAAAGGTGATGACAGATTTCAGAGAACTCATAGCTATAGAAGGTAGGAGATTTTTTTTTTCTAGACATGGCATATATGATGTCTGAATGGCTGGAAGACTTTGCTGCTCCCAAAGCTTCTCCTTAGACAATAGTAAAATCTCTCTTCATAGGTTAATCCCCAAGTCTTCTCCCTAGAGAATACCAGATGCAGCCTACTGCTCATATCTCCTGTGGATCCCATAGGCCATCCCCTCTAACCCACCAAGCCATGACTCATCACTGGATCCCAGCCACCAACTTTGGAAGCATCCTCTGCTAAACCAAAGGTCATGCCTGCAAGAAAACTAGGTAAATTTATGCTAACTGCATAAAATCTCTTCTCTCTCTATTGCCCCAGACACAATCTCCCAGTCTCATTCCCTAAAGCTACAACAGAATACCTGCTGCAGCCCCTCTCCACCACTCTACCCATATCTTCTGTGACTCCATCAAACCATCCCTTCTATCCTCCCTCAACCCACTTGTTGCCTTGTCCCAGACCCCAATTTCAGCAGGCATTCTCTGCTAACACAAGGGCTGTTCTTCCCAGGGCAACAAGTAGACTGGAGGCAGATGAATACATCACTTACTGCTCCTGAGATTCAACACCATCTCCCATCTCATCTCCAGTTCTATAGATGGAAAAATGCTGTTGCCTCCTTTTCTGCTTAGATCCTATCCCCAAGAAATTATAAAGACCTTTTTCTTCCAATCTTCCTTCCTTCAACTCATCTCAGCATTCCATCCTGCAACACCAGCAGACATTCTCTATAAACACACCAGCTGAATAAGGCAGGAAAGCAAGCAACACACAGCCATCACACTCTGAAAATCCAGAGAAAAAACAGAAACCAAGGAACAAAACACTCACACAACAAAGACAAATCCAGAAATCAGCACCTAGATCTTTAAACATCCCAAACCAAAATATTGAGACACCAGCATGAAAATATAGTCAACAATAGCCAGGACATTATTTATCGACTAGAGCCCAGATATCCTACCACAACTGGGCCTAAATATTCCAGCATAGCTAAAGCAGATGAAAAAAGACTTTAAAACAGCTTTTGTCATTATACTAAAGATAATTAAAGAGGAAATATATAAATGGCTTAAAGAAATACAGAGAAACACACACAAAAAGCAAAACAAAACAGTATAAGGAAGTAAATAAAACTGTTAAAGACCTGAAATTAAAAAATAGAATCAAGGAAGAAAACCCAAACTCATGAAACTCTGGAAATGAAAAAGTGAAAACCCAAATTCATTAAATTCTGGAAGTGAAAGATTAAGGAATAGCAAATACAAGCATCACCAACAGAATACAAGAGATAAAAGAGAGATTCTCAGGCATTGAAGATATGATAGAAGACATGGAGCCATCAGTCAAAGAAAACATTAAATTTACAAAATTCCTGACACAAAATATCCAGGAAATCTGGGACACTATGAAAAAAAATCAAACCTATGAGTAATAGGTATGGAAGAAGAAGAAATTGGACATAATACTACCTGAGGATCCCGCAATACCTCTCCTGGACATATATCCAGAAGATGTTCCAACCGGTAAGGAAGACATATGCTCCAATATGTTCATAGCAAGGTTATTTATAATATCCAGAAGCTGGAAAGCACCCAGATGCTCCCCAACAGAGGAATGGATACAGAAAATGTGGTACATTTACACAATGGAGTACTACTCAGCTATTAAAAAGAATGAATTTATGAAATTCCTAGCCAAATGGATGGACCTGGAGGGCATCATCCTGAGTGAGATAACACAATCACAAAGGAACTCGCACAATATGTACTCACTGATAAGTGGATATGAGCCCAGGAACTTAGAATACCCAAGATATAAGATACAATTTGCGAAACACATGAAACTTGGGAAGAACAAAGACCAAGGTGTGGATACTTTGCCTCTTCTTGGAATTGGGAGCAAGGCACCCATGGAAGGAGCAACAGAGACAGAGTTTGGAGCTGAGACGAAAGGATAGACCATCTAGAGGCTGCCATACCCGGAGATCCATCTCATAATCAGCCTCCAAACGCTGACACCATTGCATACACTAGCAAGATTTTGCTGAAAGGACCCTGATAAAGCTTTCTCATGTGAGACTATGCCAGGGCCTAGCAAACACAGAAGTGGATGCTCACAGTCAGCTATTGGATGGATCACAGGGCCCCCAATGGAGGAGCTGGAGGAAGTGCCCAGGGAGCTGGGGAGATCTGCAACCCTATAGGTGGAACAACAATATGAACCAACCAGTAACCCCCCCTCCCCCAGAGCTCATGTCTCTAGCTGCATATGTATCAGGAGATGGCCTGGTTGGCCATCAGTGTAAAGAGAGGCCCATTGGTCATGCAGACTTTATATGCCTCTATACAGGGGAATGCCGGGGCCAAGAGGTGGGAGTGGGTGTGGGAGGGTGTGGGGGACTTTTGGGATAGCATTGGAAATGTAAATGAAATAAATACTCAATAAAAATGATGTTTGGATATGTGAAAAAAAGAAGGAGAAGAAGAAGAAGGAGAAGAAGGAGAAGAAGAAGAAGGAGAAAAGGAGAAGAAGAAGAAGAAGAAGAAGGAGGAGGAGGAGGAGGAGGAGGAGGAGAAGGAGAAGAAGAAGAAGGAGAAGAAGAAGGAGGAGGAGAAGGAGAAGAAGAAGGAGAAGAAGGAGAAGAAGAAGGAGGAGGAGGAGGAGGAGAAGGAGAAGGAGAAGGAGAAGAAGAAGGAGGAGGACGAGGAGGAGGAGGAGGACGAGGAGGACGAGGACGAGGAGGACGAGGAGGATGAGGAGGACGAGGAAGCAACCCAGGTCAAAGGCCCAAAAATGTTTTCAACAAATTCATAGAAGATTTTCCTGACCTAAAGTAAAAGAATCCTACAAGGGTATAAGAAGCATACACAAACAAATAGATTGGACCAGAAAATAAATTCCCTTAGTCCATAATAATCAAAGTTTAAACATAGAGAACAAAGGAAGAATATTTAAAAAAAAACACCTTCAATGAAAAAAATCAAGTAGCATAAAAAGGCAGACCCATTAAAATTACACATGACTTCTCAGTGAAGAGTCTAAAGTCCAAAATGGGAGTGGATAAATGTGTTTAAGGAATCACAGATGCCAGCCCAGACTACTATACCCAGTAAAGCATTCAATTACCATAAATGGAGAAACAAGCTATTCCACAATGAAGTTAAATTTAAACAATATCTATCTACAAATCTAGTCCTACAGAAGGTACTAAAAGGAAAACTACAACCTAAAGTTTAACTACACACATGAAAACAAAGGAAATAAATATCACACATGAGCAAAATAAAAAGAAAGGAAGGACACAAGCACTCACATGTGCAAACACACACACACACAAACTTATACACAACAAGAACAAAATAGCAGGAATCAACAATCATTAGTCACTATCAATGGCCTCAATTTCCCAATAAAAAGGCACAGACTAACAGAATGTATGTAAAAACAAGATCTATCCTTCTCTGCATCAAAAAAAAAAAATACACCTCAATTTTAAGGATAAACATTATCTCAGAGTAAAGACTGGGAAAAAGATATTCCAAGAAAATGGATCAAAGAAGTAAGCTAGATAGCCATCTTAATATCTAACAAAATAGACTTCAAATCAAAATTAATTTTAAAAAGGAGGAATCTCAAATGGCTGAGAAACACTTAAAGAAATGTTCAATATCTTTAGTCATCAGGGAAATGCAAATCAAACTCCTTTGAGATTCCATTTTACATCTGTCAGAATGGCTACAATCAAAAACACATTTGACATCTCATGTTGTCAAGGATGTGGAGCAAGGAAAACACTCTTCCATTGATGATAAAAGGGCATACTTGCACAGCCACTATGGGCATAATTACGATGCTTCCATAGACATTTGGGAATAAATCTACTTCAATACTCACCTATATCACTTGTCTTAGTCAGGGTTTCTATTCCTGCACAAATTTCATGACCAAGAAGCAAGTTGTGGAGGAAAGGGTTTATTCAGCTTACATTTACACATTGCTGTTCATCACCAAAGGAAGTCAGGACTGGAACTCAAGCAGGTCAGAAAGCAGGAGCTGATGCAGAGGCCATGGAGGGATGTTCTTTACTGGCTTGCCTCCCCTGGCTTGCTCAGCCTGCTCTCTTATAGAACCAAGACTACCAGCCCAGAGATGGTCCCACCCACAAGGGGCCTTTCCCCCTTGATCACTAATTGAGAAAATGCCTTACAGTTGGATCTCATGGAGACATTTCCTCAACTGAAGCTCCTTTCTCTGTGATAACTCCAGCTGTGTCAAGTTGACACACAAAACCAGCCAGTACAGTACCTTCTGCTTCTATTTTATGGAATAGTTTGTGAAGAAGTGGGATTACATCTTTGAAGGTCTGATAGAACTCTGAACTAAACCCAACTGCTCCTGGGCTTTTTTTGGTTGTGAGACTATTAATGACTGCTTCTATTTCTTTAGGGGATATGGGACTGTTTAGATCATTAACCTGATCCTGATTTAACTTTTGTACCTGGTATCTGTCTAGAAATTTTTCCATTTCATCCAGGTTTTCCAGTAAAAAAAAAAACTTCATTATATCTTAAACTTCAGTATCTTAAACGGGTATGCCACCCAATTTCCTTATTGTCTTCTGTATAAAAAGTTGGATGCTCAATTTGACAAATTACATTCAGATTCTACACAACCTCTCCTGTGTGTATCTGTCTGTCATCTCATCCGACACTTTGCCCACCCACGACTAGAGACCCATTCCACACAGACAAAGGGGCCCAGAGGGTCTGTGGCAGCCTGCCTTTATATGTTACTTGACCTTTGTCCCTTACTGCTTTTAATATTTTATCTTTATTTAGTGCATTTGTTTTTCTGATTATTATATGTGGGGAGGAATTTCTTTTCTTGTCCAGTCTATTTGGAGTTCTGTAGGCTTCTTGTATGTTCATGGGCATCTCTTTGTTTAGGTTTGGGAAGATTTCTTCTATATTTTGTTGAAGGTATTTGCTGGCCCTTTAAATTGAAAATCTTCATTCTCCTTAACTACTATTATCCATAGGTTTGGTCTTCTCATTGTATTCTGGATTTTCTGGATGTTTTGAGTTAGTATCTTTTAGCATTTTGCATTTTCTTTCATTGTTGTGTCCATGTTCCCTATGGACTCTTCTACACCTGAGATTTTCTCTTCCATCTCTTGTATTCTGTTGCTGATACTCGTATCTATGGTTCCTGATTTCTTTCTTAGGGTTTCTATGTCCAGTGTTGCCTCACTTTGTGTTTTCATTATTGTTTCTACTTCCCTTTTTAGATCTTGGATGGTTTTATTCAATTCCATCACATATTTGGTTGTGTTTTCCTGTAATTCTTTAAGGGATTTTTGTGTTTCCTCTTTAAGGACTTCTTCCTGTTTAGCAGTGTTTTCCTGAGATTGTTTAAGAATTTCTACCTGTTTAGCAGTGTTCTCCAGTATTTCTTTTTTTTAAAATATTTTTATTAAGTATTTTCCTCATTTACATTTCCAATGCTATCACAAAGTCACCCATACCTTCCCCCCCACTCCCCTACCCACCCACTCCCACTTTTTGGCCCTGGTGTTCCCCTGTACTGAGGCATATAAAGTTTGCAAGTCCAATGGGCCTCTCTTTCCACTGATGGCCGACTAGGCCATCTTTTGATACATAAGCAGCTAGAGACAAGAGCTTGGGGTACTGGTTAGTTCATATTGTTATTCCACCTATAGGGTTGCAGATCCCTTTAGCTCCTTGGGTACTTTCTCTAGCTCCTCCATTAGGGGCCCTGTGATCCATCCAATAGCTGACTGTGAACATCCACTTCTGTGTTTGCTAGGCCCCGGCATAGTCTCACAAGAAACAGCTATATGAGGGTCCTTTCAGCAAAATCTTGCTAGTGTATGCAATGGTCAGCGTTTGGAGGCTGATTATGGGATGGATCCCTGGATATGGCAGCCTCTAGATGGTCCATCCTTTTGTCACAGCTCCAAACATTGTCTCTGTATCTCCTTCCATGTGGGTCTTGTTCCCAATTCTAAGAAGGGGCAAAGTGTGCACACTTTGGTCTTCGTTCTTCTTCAGTTTCATGTGTTTTGCAAATTGTAACTTATATCTTGGGTTTTCTAAGTTTCTGGGCTAATATCCACTTATCAGTGAGTACATATCATTTGAGTTCTTTTGTGATTGGGTTACCTCACTCAGAATAATGCCCTCCAGGTCCATCCATTTGCCTAGGTATTTCATAAATTCATTCTTTTTAATAGCTGAGTAGTACTCCATTGTGTAAATGTACCACATTTTTTGTATCTATTCCTCTGTTGAGGGGCATCTGGATTCTTTCCAGCTTCTGGCTATTATAAATAAGGCTGCTATGAACATAGTGGAGCATGTGTCCTTCTTACCGGTTGGAACATCTTCTGGATATATGCCCAGGAGAGGTATTGCTGGATCCTCTGGTAGTACTATGTCCAATTTTCTGAGAAACTGCCAGACTGATTTCCAGACTAGATGTACAAGCTTGCAATCCCACCAACAATGGAGGAGTGTTCCTCTTTCTCCACATCCTCGCCAGCATCAGCAGTCACCTGAATTTTTGATCTTAGCCATTCTGACTGGTGTGAGATGGAATCTCAGAGTTGTTTTAATTTGCATTTCCCTGATGATTAAGGATGTTGAACATTTTTTCAGGTGTTTTTCAGGCATTCGGGATTACTCAGGTGAGAATTCTTTGTTTAGCTCAGAGCCCCAATTTTTAATGGGGTTATTTGATTTTCTGGAGTCCACCTTCTTGAGTTTTATATATATATATATATTGGATATTAGTCCCCTTCCTGATTTAGGATAGGTAAAGATCCTTTCCCAATCTGTTGGTGGCCTTTTTGTCTTATTGACAGTGTCTTTTGCCTTACAGAAGCTTTGCAGTTTCATGAGGTCCCATTTGTCAATTCTCGATCTTACAGCACAAGCCATTGCTATTCTATTCAGGAATTTTCCCCTGTGCCAATATCTTCAAGGCTTTTCCCCACTTTCTCCTCTATAAGTTTCAGTGTCTCTGGTTTTATATGGAGCTCCTTGATGCACTTAGATTTGACCTTAGTACAAGGAGATAGGAATGGATCAATTTACATTCTTCTATGATAACCACCAGTTGTGCCAGTACCATTTTTTGAAAATTCTGTCTGTTTTTCCACTGGATGGTTTTAGCTCCCTTGTCAAAGATCAAGTGACCATAGGTGTGTGGATTCATTTCTGGGTCTTCAATTCTATTCCATTGGTCTACTTGTCTGGCACTATACTAGTACCATGCAGTTTTTATCACAGTTGCTCTGTAGTAAAGCTTTAGGTCTGGCATGCTGATTCCACCAGAGGTTCTTTTATACTTGAAAAAAGTTTTTGCTATCCTAGGTTTTTTGTTATTCCAGATGAATTTGCAGATTGAACTTTCTAATTTGTTGAAGAATTGAGTTGGAATTTTGATGGGGATTGCATTGAATCTGTAGATTGCTTTTGGCAAGATAGCCATTTTTACTATACTGATCCTGCCAATCCATGAGCATGGGAGATCTTTCCATCTTCTGAGATCTTCTTTAATTTCTTTCTTCAGAGACTTGAAGTTCTTATCATAGAGACCTTTCACTTCCTTAGATAGAGTCACACCAAGGTACTTTATATTATTGAGAAGGTGTTGTTTTCCTATTTTCTTTCTCAACCTATTTATTCTTTGTGTAGAGAAATACCATTGACTTATTTGAGTTAATTTTATATCTAGCTACTTCACCAAAGCTGTTTATCAGGATTAGGAGTTATCTGGTGGAATTTTTAGGGTCACTTATATATACTATCATATCATCTGAAAAAGTGATATTTTGACTTCTTCTTTTCCAATTTGTATCCCCTTGATCTCCTTTTTTGTCGAATTGTTCTGGCTAGGACTTCAAGTACAATGTTGAATAGGTAGGGAGAAAGTGGGCAGCCTTGTCTAGTCTCTGATTTTAGTGGGATTTCTTCTAGCTTCTCACCATTTTCTTTGATGTTGGCTACTGGTTTGTTGTAGATTGCTTTTATCATGTTTAGATATGGGCCTTGAATTCCTGATCTTTCCAAGACTTTTATCATGAATGGGTTTTGGATCTTGTCAAATGCTTTCTCTGCATCTTACGAGATGATCATGTGGTTTTTGTCTTTGAGTTTGTTTATATAATGGATTACGTTGATGGATTTCTGTATATTATACCATCCCTGCATCCCTGGAATAAAATCTCCTTGGTCAGAATGGATGATTGTTTTAATGTGTTCTTGGATTCGGATAGCGAGAATTTATTGAGTATTTTTGCACCGATATTCATAAGGGAAGTTGGTCTGAAGTTCTCTATCTTTCTTGGATCTTTCTGTGGTATAGGTATCAGAGTAATTGTGGCTTCATAGAATGAGTTGGGTAGAGTACCTTCTGTTTCTATTTTGTGGATTAGTTTGTGCAGAACTGGAATTAGATCTTTTTTGAAGGTCTGATAGAACTCTGCACTAAACCCATCTGGTCCTGGGCTTTTTTGGTTGAGAGACCATTAAGGACTGCTTCTATTTCTTTAGGGGATATGGGACTGTTTAGATCGTTAACTTGATCCTGATTTGACTTTGGTACCTGGTATCTGTCTAGAAATTTGTCCATTTCATCCAGGTTTTCCAGTTTTGTTGAGTACAGCCTTTTGTAGAAGGATCTGATGGTGTATTAGATTTGTTCAGGATCTGTTGTTATGTCTCCCTTTTCATTTCTGATTTTCTTAATTAGGATGCTGTCCCTGTGCCCTCTAGTGTGTCTGGCTAAGGGTTTCTCTATCTTGTTGATTTTCTCAGCGAACCAGCTCCTCCTTTGGTTGATTCTTTGAATAGTTCTTCTTGTTTCCACTTGGTTGATTTGCCCCTGAGTTTGATTATTTCCTGCCATCTACTCTTCTTGGGTGAATTTGCTTCCTTTTTTTCTAGAGCTTTTAGTTGTGTTGTCAAGCTGCTAGTGTGTGCTCTCTCTAGTTTTTTTTCTTTTATTTTGTTTTGTTTTGTTTTGTTTTGTTTTGTTTTGTTTTGTTTTGTTTTGTTTTGTTTTGTTTGGAGGCACTCAGAGCTATGAGTTTCCCTCTTAGAAATGCTTTCATAGTGTCCCATAAGTTTGGCTATGTTGTGGCTTCATTTTCATTAAACTCTAAAAAGTCTTTAATTTCTTTCTTTATTCCTTCCTTGACCTAGGTATCATTGAGAAGAGTGTTGTTCATTTTCCACGTGAATGTTGGCTTTCCATTATTTATGCTGTTATTGAAGATCAGCCTTAGTCCATGGTGGTCTGATAGGATGCATGGGACGATTTCAATATTTTTGTATCTGTTGAGGCCTGTTTTGTGACCAATTATATGGTCAATTTTGGAGAAGGTACCATGAGGTGCTGAGAAGAAGGTATATCCTTTTGTTTTAGGATAAAATGTTCTCTAGATATCTGTTAAGTCCCTTTGTTTCATCACTTCTGTTAGTTTCACTGTGTCCCTGTTTAGTTTCTGTTTCCACGATCTGTCCATTGATGCAAGTGGTGTGTTGAAGTCCCCCATATTATTGTGTGAGGTACAACATGTGCTTTGAGCTTACTAAAGTTTCTTTAACTAATGTGGCTGCCCTTGCATTTGGAGCATAGATATTCAGAATTGAGAGTTCCTCTTGGACGATTTTACCTTTGATGAGTATGAAGTGTCCCTCCTTGTCTTTTTTGATAACTTTGGGTTGGAAGTCAATTTTACATATTAGAATGGCTACTCATGTGCCGATGTTCTCTATGGAATCTTCTGCACCTGAGATTTTCTCTTCCATCTCTTGTATTCTGTTGCTGATGGTTTCTTTCCTAGGATTTCTATCTCCAGCGTTGCCTCACTTTGGGTTTTCTTTATTGTGTCTACTTCCCTTTTTAGGTCTTGGATTGTTTTATTCAATTCCATCACCTGTTTGCTCGTGTTTTCCTGCAATTCTTTAAGGGATTTTTGTGCTTCCTCTTTAAGGTCTTCCACCTATTTAGCAGTGTTCTCCTGTATTTCTTTAAGTGAGTTATTAATGCCCATTTTAAAGTCCTCTGCCAGCATCATGAGATATGATTTTAAGTCCGAATCTTGCTTTTTGGGTGTGTTGGGGTATCCAGGACTCGCTGAGTTTGGTGTGCCTGGTTCTGATGATGGTGAGTGCTCTTGGTTTCTGTTAGTAAGATTCTTATGTTTGCCTTTTGCCATCTGGTAATCTCTGGCATTAGTTGTTTTAGTTGTCTCTGGCTGGAGCTTGTTTCTCCTCTCATTCTTTTAGCCTCTGTCAGCAGTCCTGGGAGTCTAGCTCTCTCCTGAGTCTCAGTGGTCAGAGTACTCTCTGCAGACAAGCTCTCCTCTTGCAGGGAATGTGCACAGAGGTCTGGTGTTAAGACCTGCCTCTTGGCTAAAGATGAAGGCCCAAAACAGGGCCTGTCCCAGATGTGTTGCCTCTGCAGTCTGTGCACTCACCTGCTCTGTTGGTCAGAGACCTCCCAGGCAGCCACTTCTCCTCTGGTGAGGAAGGTGCCCGATGTCTGGAGCCCAAAACAGGGCCTGTCTCAGAAGCTGTGTTGCTTCTGCCTGTTCCAGAAGCTGTGTCACTTCTGCACTCTGCACTCTGCACTCTCACCTGTGCAGACTGGTTTCTGAGGGACCTGGGACACAAGATGGCTCCCTCACCTGCTCTGGGTGTCTGAGCCCTCCCAGGTGTCCACCTCTCCTCTGGCAGGGATGGTGCCCTGATGTCTGGAGCTGAAACTGGGGTCTGCCTCAAAAACTGTGTCACTTTTGCCTTTCCCAGAAGCTGTGTTGCTTCTGCAGTCTGCTCGCTCACCCTCCACAGTCTGAGAGCTGACCTGCACAGACTCTAGCTTAGTGTTTTTATGGGATTCCTGACTGTGAGGATGAGTGGGTGTCTGATGCTTGTGCCTACTCTTAGGACTCTTTTCCTCCTTTTGGGTCAAACTGTCCAACTTTAATATGATAGTTTTTGCTTCATCTTATTATATTTCATTTTGTCATGTTTGCTTGTTGTCTCTTAGAAGCTTGTCCTTTTCTAAATGAGAGACAGAAAACAGTGGATTCTGGGGTGAAAAGGAAGTGGGGAGGAACAAGGAGTAGAGGGAGGGGAAATTCTAATCAGAATATATTTTATAAGAAAATAAACTATTTTCAAAAAGGGTGAAATTAAAAATATGCTAATCTCCACTGTTAGGAACCTAGGGTTTATTAAATCACACAGAAGGAATTGTTTTATTGATGCTGCCAGTCAGGAATTAAAACAATTGTCTGAAAAATAAGCTGTCGTTCTACAGTTGAACATGATAGTGCATGTCTACAGCCCAGGTTATTTGGCAGGTTGCTATATGAAGTGTATTTGAGCCCAGCCATTTTTACAACACAGCAAGACTTCATCTTAAAACAAAACAACAAGCTGTCATACTCTGGGTAGAATGGGTAACTTAAACTGTAAAAAAAAGTTCCAGGGCTTGCTATTCAGCAATCCACAGAGTTGAAATGGCCTGGGGGCTTGTCTCTTGCTTTGTTTATATAATCTTTGTTAAAAATTAGATTGAGTCTTACAACAAATACCATTATATCTCCTTGAATTTCTGTTGGGCAGGCTTGTGAATTAGAGTCTGAAACACTCACAATGTCTTCTTTAACTGAAACAGATTCAGTACTTCATAGGACTTATCTTTTTTCTAGAAATCCTGAGACAAAGTCAAAAGAACCTGGATAGATTTACTGGAAGAAATCTATCAGTTTATCAAACTGGGCAATTAAGCCAGGCATGGTGGTATATACTTGTACTCTAAGCTACTTAAGAAACTAGGGATGACTTAAGGATGAGAGTTCAAATCCAACATGAGCAACAATAACAACAAAAATATACAGTTCTCTATACATATTCTAGAGGAAAGGTGACAGATTCTAACCATGTTTGATGGACCCCATTCAAACTCTGTTGCCTGTTCATATGTCTATCAAACTGAAAGAAAATGTGCATGGATTCACACTTACCATATGAGGCCAGTTGAAACTAAACCATAATTTCAACTAAGAACTTGAGACTAAGATATCTTGAGTGACTGGCATTGGTATTTAAATTGCCTGAAAGAAGGTACTATGATTAGCATTGGTTGTCTTGCTCTCCAAACAGGCATGGATTATGTTTTTTCAGTTATAGTAAAAATCACACTTTTTTCTAGAAAATGAACATTATTTATTAAAATTCTCTTTCTTTCTATAGTTCAAGTAGTTTCTATCATCACATTTGCAATCTGCCTAAATTGTTCTTCTACTCAATATGTAACCTGGATAAACTCTAGCACTCAGATTAAGAGCAGAATAAAGTGCAACCATATTCATTATTGTTTTAATAATATTGAAGTAAAAATAACCAATATACATCCAGAATTTCAAGTTATCAATTACACACAGGAGTATGTTGCTAAAGTTTCTTTATAAGGATGGTATAGAAAAGTATCTAATTAACCAAACAAGAAGCTGGTCATTTACAGATAAAGACTATAAAATATGACTTTTATGTCATTTCCGTAGTTTAAGGATACAAATTATCTCCAGCCTTTGCTTTAAATCTCTCTCTCTCTCTCTCTCTCTCTCTCTCTCTCTCTCTCTCTCTCTCTGTGTGTGTGTGTGTGTGTGTGTGTGTGTGTGTGTGTGTAAAATTATAGTTATCTAATTAGCTAACTATAATACTAATACAACTACTGGTTTGGATCAAGGTGAAAAAACATCTCACAGGTTATATTTGTTATCCAAACTTAATACCTAGAAGCTAAAGCACTACACATTCAATCTCTCTCTCTGAACCTGGGAGAAATTGGGGTGATGGAATAATAACTGAATGGTAGTATAGCATGTAAATATTCTGTTCCTTGTTATGAACATTGAGAACTCTGGGGAAGTTTATTGAATATTATAAGAAAGATTCAGATAAAACCCAGATTACCAAACTCCAGATTTATGCTATGCATTAAGCTTTGAGATGGTAGAATTTCATTAAAAACTGAAAAATAATTCTCAAGTAGTCATTTGAAAGCAGAAATAATAAATATATGACAAGAGCTCATAAAATTAATACATGATTAGAAAAATTATGTATTGCTAATGAAGAATCTGGCTTAATAATTCATCATTGGTATGCTACAATTACAGATTATTCTTCTAAGATGAATGTTGTACTAATTTTTATTTTATCCTATTTTAATGCTTATGTTTGCTTTGTTTTATGTTTCACTGTGGACTTATTAGTTAATTTCACTGCTGCAAACTGCCCAGAGGAAAGTGAAAATAGCATTATGGAGAACTATGGTATTAATTTCACTAGAAAATAGGAAAAATTGTGAGGTTAAACACAAATCTAAAGGATTTTTCCTTTTTAAATTAATTAATTAATTTAATTTACATCCATATCACAACTTCCCCACCGTCCTTTCCTCCCAGTCCCTCCCTCTTATCTCTCCTCCCCATCCTTCTTCTCTATCACATTAGAGAAGGGGAGGCCTCCCATGGCTATCTACCCACCTTGGTATGTCAAGCTGAAGTAGGACTCGGTGACTTTTCTTCTACTGAGGCTAGACAAGAAAGCTCAGTTAGAGGAAGGAAATCTAAAGGCAGGCAACAGAGTCCAGTACCTCCCCTGCTCCAGTTGTTAGGAAAAAGACATGAAAACCAAGATGCATATCAGTTACACATGTGTAAGAGGCCTAGGTTCACCCCATGCTTGCTCTTTGGCTGGTGGTTCAGTCTCTGTGAGCCCCCATGGAGCCAGGTTATCTGACTCTATAGATTTTTCTTGTGTCCTTGATCTCTCTGGCTCCTTCAACTTTTCCTCCTCTTTTCCACAAGATTTCTCAGGCTCCACCTAAAGTTTGGCCCTGTGTCTCTGTATCTTTTTCCATCAGCTGCTGGGTGAAATCTCTCATACAGCAGCTATGCTAGGCCCCTGTCTTCAAATATAGCAGAAATTAATAGTATCCATGGTGGGATCTTTCTCATGGCATGAGTCTCAAGTTGAGCCAGTCATTAGTTGGCCATTCCCTCAATTTCCCATCCATCTTTATCCCTGCACATCTTATAGGCAAGACAAATTGTGGATCTAAGCTTTTGTGGCTGTGTTGGTGTCCTCATCCTCCACTGGATGTCTTGCCTGGTTACAATAAGTGTCTGTTCCAGGTTCCATATACCCCATTGCTAGTAGTCTTAGCTAGGATCACCGTCCTTGCTGGGAATTTACATTGTTCTAGGTTTCTAGCTCTTCCCAGAAATGCCTTTCCAGAATTCCAGTTCTCTCTCCCTCCATCCTCCTCGACATAAAACCAGATACACTAAATCTGATAAAAGAGAAAGTGAAGAATATCCTAGAATGCATTGGCACAGGAGACAATGTCCTGAACAGAGCTCCAACAGGTCAGGCACTAAGATCAACAATTAATAATGGAGCCTCATGAAATTAAAACACTTCTGTAAGACAAAGGATACCATCAAATGGACAAAACAGCAGCCTACAGAATGGGAATAGACCTTCACCAACCTGAAATCCAACAGAGGATTAATATCCAAAATATACAAATAGCTCAAGAAGTTAGATACCAACCAAGTAACCCAATTTAAAAATGGGGTACAGAGCTAAACAGAGAATTCTCAACAAAGGAATCTCAAATGGCCAAGAAGCACTTAAAGAAATTTTCAGCATCTTTAGTTATCAAGGAAATATAAATCAGGAAATTGGGAATAGACATACTTCAAGACCCAGCTATACCACTCCTAGGCATATACCTCAAAGAAGTTACACAATATCACAAGAATATCTGATCAGTTGATAGCAGGTTTATTCATAATTGCCAGAAACTAGAAACAACCTAGCTTTCCCTCGACTGAAGATTAGATAAAGAAATGTGGCATATTTTTTTCAATGGAATGTTACTCAGCTATTAAAAACAATGACATCATGAAATTTGCAGGCAAATTGGTGGGACTAGAAAAGGTCATTCTGAGTGAGGTAACCTAGACCCAGAAAGACAAACATGGCATCCACTTGTCAGTGGATATTAGCCATAAATTACAGGATAACCATGTTAAAATCCACAGACCCAAAGAAGCTAAGTAACAAGGAAGACCCAAGGAGAGACACTTGAATCACAGAGAGAAAGGGTAATAGAATAGACATGGATATCAGGGGTAGATAGAGTAAGGAAACTGAGTGGGAGAGAGATAGAGAGTGGAACAGGAGGAATCAAGTGTGGGAAATTTTTCTAATTGTGTAAGAATAAAGAGCTTTCTCCTTCCCTTTCCCTGTAGCAACATTAGAAAATTTGAGATCATAAGTACAATTATAATAAGACCTCTTACTAGTTTTGTACCACAAGTACATTATTCTTCGTAGCCAAAGAAATACAAGCCATAGATCAAGAGAGATGGAGGCTCAAACAATAAAGCACTTGGTGTGTAAGTATAAAGACTAGAGTTTAGATACCCAAACCCACATAAACAGGTATGTGGGGAGCTTGCATCTAATTCCTGTCTCAGAGGTCAGAAATGGGATTTCCAGAGAAGTCTGGATATCCAGCCAAGCCTGGGTAGAGAGCTCTAGGTTCAGTTGCCCCAATACATCCAATACATGAGCTACAGAGTGATCAAGGGGATTCCAGGTCTCAACCTCCAGCCTTCACACACTTATGAATACTTGTACATCCTTGTGCACACATGCACACACATGAGGCCATACTTATATGTGTTCACACATATGCAATACACACACGTACAAGTACATTCACAAATGATTGCTCCCTTCCCTTGTGCCCTCTTTCCTTATGGAAATTTACCTCCAATATATAATTTCTTTCTTATTAAAAAGATACAAGAAACTTGCATTTCCTTTTGACAAGTGCATTTAATTAACACACACTGTACTCTAAAAGAATAAGAGTTCATTCTTGTCTTTTTAGGTGACTGCCTCTGATGTGAAACATAGTCTGGATTAATGTTTAGTGGTTAATAATACACTTCATTAATTTTCCCGTTTTGTGAAAACATCTTTTCTAGATTGAGTGTAGCCATATCACTCCATCACCAGTCACCTTCCTTGGATACTGTCCTTCTCCATACCACCCAGATCCATGGGTAAGGCACAACAATGCAGTGATACAGTTACCTATTTTGGATGGCTCAGGGTATAGCATTTTTAGCTTTCTTAACCAAGCTATATTTACTTGAAAAAGGAAGATAAGTTCTTAGTTCCAACTTTAGAACACATTGAAGCCTTCAGCATGCTAAACCACATACACTATGTTCTAGGATTTGTTCTCACTTAAGCTGTCCCCAGTTGAATTGCATACATAGGATGAGTCAGCTCTATGAATTCTCAAATCTGTTAGCTGCCATTTATGCTTATAATTACAGTTATAAAACAAAGTTTACATAAAATAGTGAAATGTGACTTCATAAAAGACAAATTATTTCTATAAAATCTAAGTGGCATTGTTTTTAGAAAAGTCTAGTGACAACTGATAATTCTTAGTGAATAACCAGCTTGCCATCCAGTAGGGAGAAGCAAAACTGATAATCCCTGTTCATTTATAAATAACTGCACATTAGCATTGCTTCTCTTTTTAAATCACCTTTATTGGGATATAACTCTCAGATTAAAATTCACAGACTCAAGTGTAAAGTTCATAATTTTGAAAAATGGGCATACTAATACATTCCACAATTGACATATAGAGAGTTTCTATGCAACAGAAGTGCCTTCTATCAACTTTGCAGCCAGTCTCCACCACATCACAAAGGACTTCAGACAACCTCAATCTACACAGCACTTATAAAGAAGAAAATAGAGTCATATACAACATAGTTCACAATGTTTGCATTTTTATGCCATGAAACACTAAATATTGATTATTTGCATATTAAAATGTTAATAGTGTCTTAAAGTTCAAAACCAATAAAAATAATAAAAATTAGTAGAAATATGAAAATAATGTAATACTTAAGTACAGGTGTAGAAATCGGGAGTAGTTAGGGCAGGATGACTACTGTTTTCTCGTCATTATTTCAAATTTTGCCTTAAATGCAATAATCCAAACATAAAGAGTCCAAGAGATCAAATTCAACTCACTTAGGATAAATTCTTACCAGTGGTCCACCCTCAACCCTCAGCCTGGCCAAATCTTTCAAAAGCTATGTCTTCAGTCTCTCTGAGTCCTGTGTTAGTCAAGAGTTCAAATTCAAAATCATATAAAACAAGAACAGAAGAGACTAAAACTTTATAAGTACTTTTTAACCAAGATAGGCCAAGGTTTCTGAGGAAAATATGCAACATATCAATGTCCTGTATAAATGCTTTTAACTTGGAGGCCCTTTTCTGGTTAGTTGATTATTTGTTTGCATAAACACACACACACACACAAACATATGTGTGTGCATGTGCACCTCCATAGATAAATTAGGGCAATAATCTATCACTAAAATTTAGAGTAGATCTATCAATAAATACATTCTTTCTTCTATGAGAAGGTTCTAAAAACGGGGTAAAACTAGAGAATAGCTAGAATTATCCAGCAACTCCCTAAAGAAATTTGACTCTGAACTGCAAACAAAGGGGCATTTTCATCCTCAATAATCAAATGAGTAATACCAGATATGAGGTGCAGGACCATTGGGACCAAGGAAAATTCATGTCTTCAGATAACAGTGATCAAAGAACCAATGTTAAAGTATTCAAAAGTACTGCAGTTGATAAAGAATCAATAGTATGTAGAGCCCAAAGAAGTATTTCAAAATAAGACAAGACATTCAGCCATAAATATACACAATAGTTAACTATCAGTTAACAATGCTTTGGTTTTCAAAAAAATTCATGTATGCGTGCAACAAAAATCAATGAAAAAAAAGAGGCCATGAATTCTAAAGAGAAGTAGGAGGGCCATATGTAATGGTTTAGAATAAAAAAGATGAGAAGGAAGAAATGATGTGCTAATATTATTGTTTAAATCCTTATTTGGTTAAGTTACAAAATTGTATATGTATGTTTGTTCTCTATGTATTTGTGCATAAACATACATATCAATACAACGATATTAATCAAAGAAAAAGAAGCTATCACTTGAGAGAGTAGAGCATGGGAGAGATTCAAGAGAGAGTATCTAAGAGGGATTGAAGGAAATAAAGAAAGGATGAAATGTAATTCTATTTCAATTAAGAGGATATTTTTTTTAAATATTCAGATATGTATCTTTGAAACTCTGCCATATTTTTTTAATGAGCTATCTCTAGACCTCATTATTCTTCAAGGTCTTTGCTATATTTTTTTCAACACACACACACATTCACATACACTGTTAATTACTGACCTAAACTCTCAAATGCTCTACTCCCATATTTTAGGTAATATATCTATTTTAGGTAATATCTATTGCACTGGTAAATTCCTCTTGGAAGCTCTGAGTGGATTTGTGCCTGCATCAACCAATTATATCAGTCTAGTTGCAACGGTGTGGTGGTATGCTATATGAACTTTAACTGGAGAGATGTAAACAAACATCTACTTTCTCTAGATGATACATCCCTGACAGGACATGCATGGTACAAGTCCACCAAAATCTGACTTGGTGAACCAATTGGTACATCTGGCTTATTTAGACAGCATGAAGGGTTTCTTGAGAAGTGGGGTATGGGAGACCACAAAATGGCTGCACAAACAAAGTCTTAAGTCAGCATAGATTGTGATTTCCATGGCAAAAGCTTAGTAGTCACACTGCCCTCCTTCAGTTAACCTTCTCCCCTCTTAGTATTCTAGCATCTCTAGACTATGAACTCATGTATAATTTGGACTGGAAAGAATTCTATAGCTGACAGGGGGTGAATCAAGGGACTAGCTTACTTAGATCTCAGGTATACATCTGCTTAGCTTCCCATCCTTTTTTTCTGAGCAAATGTCAACAGGCCAAATCTCAAGGGTGTCTTGCTAGTAGTCACAGCTGCTCTGATGAAGATAGTAGAAGCTGTTATGATCTGAGGACAGTGTTCTATAACACTTGGTCCCACCTTTAATCCTAGTATGTAGCAGACTAAGTCAAAGGGATTGTGAACTTTAGGCCTGAGCTACACAATATTAAAGGGTGACAACCCTACACACTTAGACATATGACCTCTACAGTGTCAGCGACTATGTCTGCTTTCCCTTCTTGCTTCTGAAGAGTCTAAGTTTCCTCTTCACAGGACTTTTCCAACTATCTTTCATGTATAAATTCACTTCAGAAAAGCTACTCCCAGTTTAGCTCTCCCTCTCAGAGTGTAAGTAGTTAATGGATTCTTTTTAACCAAATGTCATTATAACAAAAATATTCTATCTTTTTATGGAGGTGGTCCTTCCCCTGCAGTTATTTTCAGACTAATGGATCTAAAAATCTTCAAAAGTGTATCTAAAATGCATATGCCTAAGCTCTATGCCTCCTCCCACTCAAGAGGCTCTGAATGTAGCTTTATGGTGAAATCTAAATATCTACATTTTCTATAACACTAAGGTAATTCTAATCTTGGGGATAAAATAGATGTTCCTTCAAAATGCTGTGCCTGTTAGCTTGTCAATACAGCCCACGTATATCCACTTAAGTAACAAGAAATTCAGTGCTTTGAAGACTATACATCTGAAAGCCTGCTTCTTTTCCTCTGATGGCATTAAATGCACAAGAAATCAAGAGCTAAACTGCTGTTACTGTCTCTTTAAAGAGCATCATTATTCCGAAAATGAAATGTTTGCTTGCTTGCTTCACAAAGAAAAAGTTCTGCTAGCTGTGGGAGTAAAAGGTGTTATGATTGCAAAATTTTCGCTCACCAGACAAATCCCAGTCTTTTCATATGGCTTTAGACAATGCTCTCTCCTGGCTGCTTGCACCGGCACTTCAAAATCCTGAGGAGGAGGCTTCAGTGTGGGCTAATGCCAGTGTTATTTAGAGAACATACAGGCAGACTTCAAACTGCTCCAGGAGACAGAGCAGTGGCCTCTGAAACAATGGTACTCAAACTTTCTGAAGTTACCATGACACCCTAGAACCTCTCCTCAACTCTTGGGAAGTGAATTACTTTTCAAGTTCAAAGAGGAGAATCAGGCACAAACCACTCTTTGGGACACATTCGCTACTCCCGTAAGACCTTAGGCAAGAGCAGCAATAGGAAAATTCATTTTCACTTCTGACATTTTCCTAACATATTTGGCAAGTCATTTCACTCCTCTGAGCTTATCAAATTAAAATATCAATATTTACCTCACAAAGTGGTTGAGGAAATTGAGTTTCGTTTATGAAAGTATAAAGCACAGCATCTGACTCATAATTTGGTTTGGAGTCAATGTCAAAACAATCCCTTAATAGCAATGAGAATTTTCTCCAGACATTCTTAAACCTGGGGCTGCACCTTTTTCCCGTGAACACTCTGTGCCATTTAATGTCATTGGTTTTGTGGGCAGGAACAGTTGGAGTGTCACCTGTCAGTTACCAGTACGATATAGCAGCAAGTAGGTTGTGGGTTTTAATCCTAGTTACAATTCTAATTTAACCATATACTTTCTCAGTATTTCAATGGCATTTAAAGAAGAGAAACAGAAAAGTCTAACTGATCAGATAAAAGGAAAGCTCTCAAAGGCACAATGAAATCAGAACAGTTTTATGAAGACCCAGTGGGTGGTATAGCAAAAGCATGCATATGCATCAAACATTGCATTACATTTACTAAGACTCACAGAATCCTCAGAGACCATCAGTGGCACAATGCTGAGAACAGCTATAAGTATTTAGTCATTGTCCTGCTAAACTGGGAGTTTGAGGCCAAGCCTAAACCTCCTTCTAACCCTGAAAATAAATAACATGGGAAAAGTGGTTTAAAATCATGTAGTAGACTTATATGGGCTCCTTTAACAAATACTTCAGTTCTCAAAAAGAACTACATGCAGTTTGTGTCTGGGCAATGATAGTGTTGCCATGGTGAGGCAATTAGGAAATGAAATTTATAGTTTAGTTGAATTTGTTTTCCACCTTCTCTGGGTCAGGTAGAAGTAGAAATAAGAGCAGAGAAAGTAGTCCAAGAAGATTACATTTCCTCTGTGGACTTAACCAAATTTTATGAGCCATATTAGCCACATTTTTCAAGGTGTCTTACAATTATGCTGAGAAATAGTTGTGATCCTCTGGTGAGAAATGCCTCCAACCTGCTTAACTCTGCCCCATCCAATGGAGAGTTCAAAGTACATACTTTCAAATTCTCTATTTCAGAGATGTCAAGAATTGGTGAAAGATCTGCTTTGCAGATGGCAAGCAACTATAGAACTGAGGATTAAAGTGACTACATAGAGAAAATATTGAGAATTACACAGGTAGGGGTGAGGTAATGTGTAAACTCTATTCCATTAGCTTATAACATAATTTTAAATTTTTCATTGTAGGTATGCACCATTATTCATAATCTATCTGACCACCCACAAAAAATTGCTCAGTTTTAAGGGTCAGGGAATACTATTATTCACATATAAACTAAGAGTTTCAGACTTCTCTCAAAAAATGTGAATGTAGTGTTATTTCTACATAAAAATCATGCCCACCCCACTTTTGAGAGAAAGATGATCAAGGCGAGCATAAAAGCTGTCATCAAGTAAATTGGCATATAGCTGACATATGCCACTTATGTGGTTTATATGCATATCTTTGAGTTCATTAACAAAATATTTGACCTTATCAGGCCCATCTGGAGAATCAAGAAACACAACATAGTATTTATTACTTTTTCTAAAGATAGATGCTCTCCAGGAGAAAATGAAGGTCATTATTTTTTTTTTATTTTTAATATTTTTATTACATATTTTCCTCAATTACATTTCCAATGCTATCCCAAAAGTCCCCCATAGCGCCCCCCACTTCCCTACCCACCCATTCCCATTCTTTTGGCCCTGGCATTCCCCTATATTGGGGCATATAAAGTTTGCAAGTCCAATGGGCCTCTCTTTCCAATGATGGCCGACTAGGCCATCTTTCGATACATATGCAGCTAGAGACAAGAGCTCCGGGGTTCTGGTTAGTACATCATGTTGTTCCAACAACAGGGTTGCAGATCCCTTTAGCTCCTTGGGTACTTTCTCTAGCTTCTCCATTGGGAGCCCTGTGATACATCCAATAGCTGACTGTGAACATCCACTCCTGTGTTTGCTAGGCCCGGGCATCGTCTCACAAGAGACAGCTATATTTGGGTCCTTTCAGCAAAATCTTGCTAGTGTATGCAATGGTGTCAGCGTTTAGAAGCTGATTATGGGACGGATCCCTGGATACAGCAGTCTCTAAATGGTCCATCCTTTCATCACAGCTACGAACTTTGTCTCTGTAACTCCTTCCCTGGGTGTTTTGTTCCCAATTCTAAGAAGGTGCACAGTGTCCACACTTTGGTCTTCATTCTTCTTGAGTTTCATGCGTTTATCAAAAAGTATCTTATATCTTGGGTATCCTAAGTTTTGGGCTAATATCCACTTATCAATGAATACATATTGTATGAGTTCTTTTGTGATTGTGTTACTTCACTCAAGATGATGCCCTCCAGGTCCATCCATTTGGCTAGGAATTTCATAAATTCATTCTTTTTAATAGCTGAGTAGTACTCCATTGTGTAAATGTACCATAATTTCTGTATCCATTCCTCTGTTGAGGGACATCTGCGTTCTTTCCAGCTTCTGGCTATTATAAATAGGGCTGCTATGAACATAGTGGAGCATGTGTCCTTTTTACCGGTTGGGACATCTTCTGGATATATGCCCAGGAGAGGTATTGCTGGATCCTCCGGTAGTACTATGTCCAATTTTCTGAGGAACCGCCAGACTGATTTCCAGAGTGGTTGTACAAGCTTGCAATCCCACCAACAATGGAGGAGTGTTCCTCTTTCTCCACATCCTCGCCAGCATCTGCTGTCAGCTGAATTTTTGATCTTAGCCATTCTGACTGGTGTGAGGTGGAATCTCAGGGTTGTTTTGATTTGCATTTCCCTGATGATTAAGGATGTTGAACATTTTTTCAGGTGTTTCTCTGCCATTCGGTATTCCTCAGGTGAGAATTCTTTGTTCAGTTCTGAGCCCCATTTTTTAATGGGGTTATTTGACTTTCTGGAGTCCACCTTCTTGAGTTCTTTATATATATTGGATATTAGTCCCTTATCTGATTTAGGATAGGTGAAGATCCTTTCCCAATCTGTTGGTGGTTTTTTTGTCTTATTGATGGTGTCTTTAGCCTTGCAGAAGCTTTGTAGTTTCCTGAGGTCCTACTTGTCAATTCTCGATCTTACAGCACAAGCCATTACTGTTCTATTCAGGAATTTTTCCCCTGTGCTCATATCTTCAAGGCTTTTCCCCACTTTCTCCTCTATAAGTTTCAGTGTCTCTGGTTTTATGTGAAGTTCCTTGATCCACTTAGACTTGACCTTAGTACAAGGAGATAGGAATGGATCGATTCGCATTCTTCTACATGTTAACAACCAGTTGTGCCAGCACCATTTGTTGAAAATGCTGTCTTTCTTCCACTGGATGTTTTTAGCTCCCTTGTCGAAGATCAAGTGACCATAGGTGTGTGGGTTCATTTCTGGGTCTTCAATTCTATTCCATTGGTCTATTTGTCTGTCACTATACCAGTACCATGCAGTTTTTATCACAATTGCTCTATAGTAGAGCTTTAGGTCCGGCATGGTGATTCCGACAGAGGTTCTTTTATCCTTGAGAAGAGTTTTTGCTATCCTAGGTTTTTTGTTATTCCAGATGAATTTGCAGATTGCACTTTCTAATTCGTTGAAGAATTGATTTGGAATTTTGATGGGGATTTCATTGAATCTGTAGATTGCTTTTGGCAAGATAGCCATTTTTACAATGTTGATCCTGCCAATCCATGAGCATGGGAGATCTTTCCATCTTCTGAGATCTTCTATAATTTCTTTCTTCAGAGACTTGAAGTTTTTATTATACAGATCTTTCACTTCCTTAGTTAGAGTCATGCCAAGATATTTTATATTATTTGTGACTATTGAGAAGGGTGTTGTTTCCCTAATTTCTTTCTCAGCCTGTTTATTCTTTGTGTAGAGAAAGGCCATTGATTTGTTTGAGTTAATTTTATATCCAGCTACTTCACCGAAGATGTTTATCAGGCTTAGGAGTTCTCTGGTGGAATTTTTAGGGTCACTTATATATACTATCATATCATCTGCAAAAAGTGATATTTTGACTTCATCGTTTCCAATTTGTATCCCTTTGATCTCCTTTTGTTGTCGAATTGCTCTGGTTAGGACTTCAAGTACAATGTTGAATAGGAATGGAGAAAGTGGACAGCCTTGTCTAGTCCCTGAATTTAGAGGGATTGCTTCAAGCTTCTGACCATTTACTTTGATGTTGGCTACTGGTTTGCTGTAGATTGCTTTTATCATGTTTAGGTATGGGCCTTGAATTCCTGATCTTTCCAAGACTTTTATCATGAATGGGTGTTGGATCTTGTCAAATGCTTTTTCCGCATCTAACGAGATGACCATGTGGTTTTTGTCTTTGAGTTTGTTTTTATACTGGATTACGTTGATGGATTTCCGTATATTGAACCATCCCTGCATCCCTGGGATGAAACCTACTTGGTCAGGATGGATGATTGTTTTGATGTGTTCTTGGATTCGGTTAGCAAGAACTTTATTGAGGATTTTTGCATCAATATTCATAAGGGATATTGGTCTGAAGTTTTCTATCTTTGTTGGGTCTTTTTGTGGTTTAGGTATCAGAGTAATTGTGGCTTCATAGAATGAGTTGGGTAGAGTACCTTCTGTTTCTATTTTGTGGAATAGTTTGTGAAGAACTGGGATTAGATCTTCTTTGAAGGTCTGATAGAACTCTGCACTAAACCCATTTGGTCCTGGGCTTTTTTTAGTTGGGAGACTATTAATGACTGCTTCTATTTCTTTGGGGGATATAGGGCTGTTTAGATCATTAACCTGATCTTGATTCAACTTTGGTACCTGGTATCTGTCTAGGAACTTCTCCATTTCATCCAGGTTCTCCAGTTTTGTTGAGTATAGCCTTTGGTAGAAGGATCTGATGGTGTTTTGGATGTCTTCAGGATCTGTTGTTATGTCTCCTTTTTCATTTCTAATTTTGTTAATTAGGATGCTTTCCCTGTGCCCTCTAGTGAGTCTGGCTAAGGGTTTATCTATCTTGTTGATTTTCTCAAAGAACCAGCTCCTTGATTGGTTGATTCTTTGAATAGTTTTTCTTGTTTCCACTTGGTTGATTTCACCCCTGAGTTTGATTATTTCCTGCCGTCTACTCCTCTTGGGTGAATTTGCTTCCTTTTGTTCTAGTGCTTTTAGGTGTGTTGTCAAGCTGCTAATGTGTGCTCTCTCTAGTTTCCTTTTGGAGGCACTCAGAGCTATGAGTTTTCCTCTTAGAAATGCTTTCATTGCGTCCCATAAGTTTGGGTATGTTGTGGCTTCATTTTCATTGAACTCTAAAAAGTCCTTAATTTCTTTCTTTATTCCTTCCTTGACCAAGGTATCATTGAGAAGAGTGTTGTTCAGTTTCCACGTGAAGGTTGGCTTTCTATTATTTATTTTGTTATTGAAGATCAGCCTTAGTCCATGGTGATCTGATAGGATGCATGGGACAATTTCAATATTTTTATATCTGTTGAGGCCTGCTTTGTGACAAATTATGTGGTCAATTTTGGAGAAGGTACCATGAGGTGCTGAGAAGAAGGTATATCCTTTTGTTTTAGGATAGAATGTTCTGTAGATATCTGCCAGATCCATTTGATTCATAATTTCTCTTAGTTTCACTGTGTCCCTGTTTAGTTTCTGTTTCCATGATCTGTCCATTGGTGAAAGTGGTGTGTTGAAGTCTCCCACTATTATTGTATGAGGTGCAATGTGTGCTTTGAGATTTACTAAAGTTTCTTTAATGAATGTGGCTGCCTTTGTATTTGGAGCATAGATATTCAGGATTGATAGTTCCTCTTGGAGGATTTTACCTTTGATGAGTATGAAGTGTCCCTCCCTGTCTTTTTTAATGACTTTGGGTTGGAAGTCAATCTTATCAGATATTAGAATGGCTACTCCAGCTTGTTTCTTCATGCCATTTGCTTGGAAAATTGTTTTCCAGCCTTTCATTCTGAGATAGTGTCTATCCTTTTCTCTGAGATGAGTTTCCTGTAAGCAGCAAAATGTTGGGTCTTGTTTGTGTAGCCAGTTTGTTAGTCTATGTCTTTTTATCGGGGAGTTGAGTCCATTGATATTAAGAGATATTAAGGAAAAGTAATTGTTGTTTCCTGTTATTTTTGTTGTTAAAGTTGGCATTTTGTTCTTGTGGCTGTCTTCTTTTAGGTTTGTTGAGGGATTACCTTCTTGTTGTTTCTAGGGCGTGGTTCCTGTCCTTGTACTGGTTTTTTTCTGTTATTATCCTTTGAAGGGCTGGATTCGTGTTGAGATAATGTGTGAATTTGGTTTTGTCCTGGAATACTTTGGTTTCTCCATCTATGTTAATTGAGAGTTTGGCTGGGTATAGTAGCCTGGGCTGGAATTTGTGTTCTTTTAGTGTCTGTATAACATCAGTCCAGGATCTTCTGGCTTTCATAGTCTCTGGTGAAAAATCTGGTGTAATTCTGATAGGCTTGCCTTTATATGTTACTTGGCCTTTTTCTCTTACTGCTTTTAGTATTCTATCTTTATTTAGAGCATTTGTTGCTCTGATTATTATGTGTTGGGAGGTATTTCTTTTCTGGTCCAGTCTATTTGGAGTTCTGTAGGCTTCTTGTATGTTCATGGGCATCTCTTTCTTTAGATTTGGGAAGTTTTCTTCTATAATTTTGTTGAAGATGTTTGCTGGTCCTTTGAGTTGAAAATCTTCATTCTCATCCACTCCTATTATCCGTAGGTTTGATCTTCTCATTGTGTCCTGTATTTCTTGGATGTTTTGAGTTAGGATCTTTTTGCATTTTACATTTTCCTTCATTGTTGTGCCGATGTTCTCTATGGAATCTTCTGCACCTGAGATTCTCTCTTCCATCTCTTGTATTCTGTTGCTGATGCTGGTATCTATGGTTCCAGAATTCTTTCCTAGGGTTTCTATCTCCAGTGTTGCCTCATTTTGGGTTTTCTTTATTGTGTCTACTTCCCTTTTTAGGTCTAGTATGGTTTTGTTCATTTCCATCATCTGTTTGGATGTGTTTTCCTGTTTTTCTGTAAGGACTTCTACCTGTTTGATTATGTTATCCTGTTTTTCTTTAAGGATTTGTAACTCTTTAGCATTGTTCTCTTGCAATTCTTTAAGGGATTTTTGTGCTTCCTCTTTATTGTCTTCTGCCTGTTTAGCAGTGTTCTCCTGTATTTCTTTAAGTGTGTTATTAAAGTCCTTCTTGAAGTCCTCTATCATCATCAGGAGATATGCTTTTAAATCCGTGTCTAGCTTTTCCAGTGTGTTGGGTAGCCCTGGACTGGGCGAAGTGGGGGTGCTGGGTTCTGATGATGGTGAGTGGTCTTGGTTTCTGTTAGTAAGATTATTACGTTTACCTTTCGCCATCTGGTAATCTCTGGGGTTAGTTGTTATCGTTTTCACTGTTTAAAGATTGGAGCAGAAGCTGTGTTCCACTCACCAGCAGTCTCTAAATCCTGCGGCGGGGGTCGTGGGTAGCTGACAGTACCCTGGTGCTGGTCCAGCCGGAAGAGGCCTGTGGTCCTACTCAGGCCGGTTTTCTGCTTCCCTAACTAATGCAGTCTCTGGTCCCGCGTGCAATTGGATTGGAGCAGAAGCTGTGTTCCACTCTCCAGAAGTCTTAAGATCCTGTGGCGGGTGTTGTGGGTAGCTGGTGAGTGTCAGCCGACCCTGCGCCCCAGCTGCCCCGGTGCTTTTCTGACTGGAAGAGGGTTGTGGCCCTATGTAGGCCGGATTTCTCTCTCCCCAACCAGAGCAGTCTCGGGTCCCGCGTGATTGGACTGGAGCAGAAGCTGTGTTCCACTCACCAGCAGTCCCAAAATCCTGTGGCGGGGGTCGTGGGTAGCTGGCGGGTGTCAGGCAACCCTGCGCTCCTGCTACCCCAGCGCTGATCCGGCCGGATGAGGCCTGTGGCCCTACTCAGGCCGGTTTCTGCTTCCCTAACTAATGCAGTCTCAGGTCCCGCGCAATTGGATTGGAGCAGAAGCTGTGCTCCACTCACCAGAAGTCTTAAGATCCTGTGGCGGGTGTTGTGGGTAGCTGGCGAGTGTCAGCTGACCCTGCGCCCCAGCTGCCCCAGTGCTTTTCTGACTGGAAGAGGGTTGTGGCCCTATGTAGGCCGGATTTCTCTCTCCCCAACCAGAGCAGTCTCAGGTCCCGCGTGATTGGACTGGAGCAGAAGCTGTGTTCCACTCACCAGCAGTCCCAAAATCCTGCGGCGGGGGGTCGTGGGTAGCTGGAGGGTGTCAGGCAACCCTGCGCTCCCGCTACCCCGGCGCTGATCCGCCGGATGAGGCCTGTGGCCCTACTCGGCCGGTTTCTGCTTCCCTAACTAATGCAGTCTCAGGTCCCGCGCAATTGGATTGGAGCAGAAGCTGTGTTCCACTCACCAGCAGTCCCAAAATCCTGCGGCGGGGGTTGTGGGTAGCTGGCTGGTGTCAGGCAACCCTGTGCTCCCGCTACCCCAGCGCTGATCCAGCAGGATCGAAGGTCATTATTTTAAGTTGTAAAGAAAATTAATGTTTTGAAACTAATGAGTAAATAATGAATTGACATAATCAAGAAGAGAGGTTAAAAGAGAACATTACAGCTACAATAAATAATAAAAATAACACGATTTATCGGGTTTTATAACTTAGAAAACATAGGAAACCTTTTTTTAACATTATTACCTTTTGCAATGAGAAGCTGGACCAGTACCCAAATAGCAGTTGTAATGAGTAGATATAAAATCATCCACCTACCAGGTACCAAAGTTGAATCAAGATCAGGTTAAAGATCTAAACAGCACTATATCCCCCAAAGAAATAGAAGCAGTCATTAATAGTTTCCCAACCAAAAAAAGCCCAGGACCAAATGAGTTTAGTGCAGAGTTCTATCAGACCTTCAAAGAAGATCTAATCCCAGTTCTTCACAAACTATTCCACAAAATAGAAACAGAAGGTACTCTACCCAACTCATTCTATGAAGCCACAATTACTCTGATACCTAAACCACAAAAAGACCCAACAAAGATAGAAAACTTCAGACCAATATCCCTTATGAATATTGATGCAAAAATACTCAATAAAGTTCTTGCTAACCGAATCCAAGAACACATCAAAACAATCATCCATCCTGACCAAGTAGGTTTCATCCCAGGGATGCAGGGATGGTTCAATATTCGGAAATCCATCAATGTAATCCAGTATATAAACAAACTCAAAGACAAAAACCACATGGTCATCTCGTTAGATGCGGAAAAAGCATTTGACAAGATCCAACACCCATTCATGATAAAAGTCTTGAAAAGATCGGGAATTCAAGGCCCATACCTAAACATGATAAAAGCAATCTACAGCAAACCAGTAGCCAACATCAAAGTAAATGGTCAGAAGCTTGAAGCAATCCCTCTAAAATCAGGGACTAGACAAGGCTGTCCACTTTCTCCATACCTATTCAACATTGTACTTGAAGTCCTAGCCAGAGCAATTCGACAACAAAAGGAGATCAAAGGGATACAAATTGGAAAAGATGAAGTCAAAATATCACTTTTTGCAGATGATATGATAGTATATATAAGTGACCCTAAAAATTCCACCAGAGAACTCCTAAGCCTGATAAACATCTTCGGTGAAGTAGCTGGATATAAAATTAACTCAAACAAATCAATGGCCTTTCTCTACACAAAGAATAAACAGGCTGAGAAAGAAATTAGGGAAACAACACCCTTCTCAATAGTCACAAATAATATAAAATATCTTGGCGTGACTCTAACTAAGGAAGTGAAAGATCTGTATAATAAAAACTTCAAGTCTCTGAAGAAAGAAATTATAGAAGATCTCAGAAGATGGAAAGATCTCCCATGCTCATGGATTGGCAGAATCAACATTGTAAAAATGGCTATCTTGCCAAAAGCAATCTACAGATTCAATGCAATCCCCATCAAAATTCCAAATCAATTCTTCAACGAATTAGAAAGTGCAATCTGCAAATTCATCTGGAATAACAAAAAACCTAGGATATCAAAAACTCTTCTCAAGGATAAAAGAACCTCTGGTGGAATCACCATGCCTGACCTAAAGCTTTACTACAGAGCAATTGTGGTAAAAACTGCGTGGTACTGGTATAGTGACAGACAAGTAGACCAATGGAATAGAATTGAAGACCCAGAAATGAACCCACACACCTATGGTCACTTGATCTTCGACAAGGGAGCTAAAACCATCCAGTGGAAGAAAGACAGCATTTTCAACAAATGGTGCTGGCACAACTGGTTGTTATCATGTAGAAGAATGCGAATTGATCCATTCCTATCTCCTTGTACTAAGGTCAAGTCTAAGTGGATCAAGGAACTTCACATAAAACCAGAGACACTGAAACTTATAGAGAAGAAATTGGGGAAAAGCCTCGAAGATATGGGCACAGGGGAAAAATTCTTGAATAGAACAGCAATGGCTTGTGCTGTAAGATCGAGAATTGACAAGTGGGACCTCATGAAACTGCAAAGCTTCTGCAAGGCAAAAGACACCATCAATAAGACAAAAAAACCACCAACAGATTGGGAAAGGATCTTTACCTATCCTAAATCAGATAAGGGACTAATATCCAATATAAAGAACTCAAGAAGGTGGACTCCAGAAAGTCAAATAACCCCATTAAAAAATGGGGCTTAGAACTGAACAAAGAATTCTCACCTGAGGAATACCGAATGGCAGAGAAGCACCTGAAAAAATGTTCAACATCCTGAATCATCAGGGAAATGCAAATCAAAACAACCCTAAGATTCCACCTCACACCAGTCAGAATGGCTAAGATCAAAACTTCAGGTGACAGCAGATGCTGGTGAGGATGTGGAGAAAGAAGAACACTCCTCCATTGTTGGTGGGATTGCAAGCTTGTACAACCACTCTGGAAATCAGTCTGGCAGTTCCTCAGAAAATTGGACATAGTACTACCGGAGGATCCAGCAATACCTCTCCTGGGCATATATCCAAAAGATGTCCCAACCGGTAAGAAGGACACATGCTCCACTATGTTCATAACAGCCTTATTTATAATAGCCAGAAGCTGGAAAGAACCCAGATGCCCCTCAACAGAGGAATGGATACAGAAATTATGGTACATTTACACAATGGTGTACTACTCAGCTATTAAAAAGAATGAATTTATGAAATTCCTAGCCAAATGGATGGACCTGGAGGGCATCATCTTGAGTGAGGTAACACAATCACAAAGGAACTCACACAATATGTATTCACTGATAAGTGGATATTAGCCCAAAACTTAGGATACCCAAGATATAAGATACAATTTGCTAAACGCATGAAACTCAAGAAGAATGAAGACCAAAGTGTGGACTCTATGCCCCTTCTTAGAATTGGGAACAAAACACCCATGGAAGGAGTTACAGAGACAAAGTTTGGAGCTGTGACAAAAGGATGGACCATCTAGAGACTGCCGTATCCAGGGATCCATCCCATAATCAGCTTCCAAATGCTGACACCATTGCATACACTAGCAAGATTTTGCTGAAAGGATCCAGATATAGCTGTCTCTTGTGAGACTATGCTGGGGCCTAGCAAACACAGGAGTGGATGCTCACAGTCAGCTATTGGATGGATCACAGGGCTCCCAATGGAGAAGCTAGAGAAAGGACCCAAGGAGCTAAAGGGATCTGCAACCCTATAGGGGGAACAACATGATGAACTAACCAGTACCCCAGAGCTCTTGTCTCTAGCTGCATATGTATCGAAAGATGGCCTAGTCGGCCATCACTGGAAAGAGAGGCCCATTGGACTTGCAAACTTTATATGCCCCAATACAGGGGAATGCCAGGGCCAAAAGAATGGGAATGGGTGGGTAGGGAAGTGGGGGGGTATGGGGGACTTTTGGGATAGCATTGGAAATGTAATTGAGGAAAATACATAATAAAAAATATTAAAAATTTTTAAAAAAAGCAACATGTTTGTTTTTTCTCACAAAAGACATTTTGAGCAAGATGCATTTCCTAGGGGCATCGGCACTATTGCTGGGCATTGTCCAAATTTTTTTCTTTTGTTGTTGTTTTTTTAATGGATGGTGCATTTGTTGTATTTCTTGTTACTGCAATAAAATACCTGGGAAAAAAATAAAATAAAATAAAATCATCCACCAATAGGGCGGTTATGATTTCACGCTCTCAGGGGTTAGTACTGAATTTTCGGTTCTTCCCTACCAAGTTCCATAGCTTTAATATAACCTGTGCATCAAGTATTAGCAATATTTTCTCCAGGCCTAAGCTCTCTCAGGCCTATGCATTGAACTTCCTACCTAGTTTCAATTCCCATAATTTAATAATAGTAATAATAACAATGATAATAATATAAGAAGAAGAAGAAACAATAATCAATTAACATACACAGAGAATAGAAGATGTGGAAGGCATCAAAATCGTATAAGAGGGAAAAATCACAAAAGGCAAAATTGGAATGATTATGGAAAATGAATAACATGAGAAACAGAAGCAAAAATGACCAAATGAAAGAAATAAGTCTTTCCATCTTAATAATGACTTCAAACACAAATATCCTAAAATAAACCTATTAAAAGCCAGATTATGCATATGTTATATAAAAATGACTCATCTGAAAGCATATGGTAAATAGAAGGATCACTGAAAATTTGAGGTAATAGTATGTGCCAGGCCTGCCTGGACTACAGAGTAAGACTTTGTTCTATTCACTTTTACAAAATTCCCACGTGTCTCAGGATGTGGCTCAATGGTCTAGTCCTTGCCTAAGAAACACTGGCTCTGGATTTGATACGCATTTTTTTTATTTATTTTTTTGATACACATTTTTTAAGGAAAGATTCTTAAGAATCTTAAGAAATTCTTAAGAAAGATTCTTAAGAATCTTTCCTTAAAAAGAGAATCTCTAACTTTCTCAAAGTTTAACCAAGGTATGGAAACCTACTACTGTAGAAGATGCCTAAAGTATACAGACATATGAAAGAAATCTAAATGAGTCACCAAATTAATACACTTGTATTAATCAACTTTCTGTCCTGATGAAAAATAAATGTGTTTAACAAAGCAACTTAAAGGAAGAAAAACCTAAAATATTTCAGTCTATTGTTGGCTGGCTCCATCACTTTGGATCTGAGTCAGGGCAGAAAATCCTGGCAGCAGGCATATGTGGCACGAGAGTCTGTTTACCTCATGATAGCTGAGACAGGAGAGGGGACTGAAGGGAGGAAATGAAAGGAAAAGGAGGGAGGAAAGAAAAAACACTCTGGAGCCAGGCGAGGTGGTGCACACCTTTAATCCCAGCACTCGGGAGGCAGAGGCAGGTGGATTTCTGAGTTCGAGGCCAGCCTGGAGTGAGTTCCAGGACAGCCAGGGCTATACAGAGAAACTCTGTCTCGAAAAACCAAAAACAGAAAACAAAACAAAATGAAAGAAAAAACACTCTGACTCTCTCCCCCCAAGACTCATGTGCACATCATGGTGCAAAATCCATTAAGTCCTTCCCTGACTTCTTCCAGTCTCAGATTTTCAGCATTGCTTAAAAGTCCATTCTTCTCGAAGACCCAAAGAAATTCTTAGCTCTCGAGTTCTGTAAAATTCAAGATTCACTTACATGCTTCCAAAACACACTGAGGAGATAAGCACAGAAAAAGATATTAACAATCCAAAAGGAAGGAACAGAGGCACAAAAGAGGGATAGGACTGAAGCAATATAAAAAGCCACTGGGGCAAACATCTAATCCTGGAACTCCATGCATGAAATTCGGGGTATAGGATGATATAGTGTGAGCATCAAAAGGCATAGATTCATCCCCATAGCCTCCTTCTTGAATTGGTTCTGCTGCATGCTTGCAGCCTTTCTAAGCAGACTTTCTACACTACGTACAGTATCTCTAACTTTATGGAGTCCACATTGCATCATCAGATGGAATATCATAGCTTCAGACCTTGCTCTCTTGGAGACTGGTTCCTGGGACTCTCACCCGGCCACACAGTGATTGACTTTCCATGCTTTTTTTTTTTTTTAATGCTTCCAGTGTTCTATAACTGTTGTATTCTGTATGTCTTCAAAACCAGCATTAGGTGAGATCTCTTGGACCATGGTTGCAATGGCATCTGTGAACATAGTTAGATAAACGTGGGGAAGTATTTCCCTAGGGGTCCTGTTCGGGTGAGCAACTTGTAGTGCTTTTCTCAAAGCAAAACCTTTCAAGAAAGGTTACAAGTTTACATCCTTGAATCTTTAATGGCTAGTTTCCAACTAATACCTATTGTCCACATGCAAGGACACATGTCACTTGACCCCAAACTTTTCCTATTCTGGCCAAACTATAAATTTTATAAATCATCTCACTATGTATTTTGCTCTCAATTTCACTGCAAATTTTGCTACACACAGTTACAACAGCCTGAGGTTATGCTGCTATGAACTTTTATTCACCAGATTAATTAGCTTTTCATGTTTAAATTCAGTCTCCTAAGAAGTTTCAAAGTATGGGCAAAACTTAATGGCAATAATGTAACATGAATCGCAAATTCCTGATGGAGTCTTCACTCCAATCTAAAATCTCATGAACACAGTCATTTCTATCTGCACTCCTGTGCACTCTAATCAGCATTTTCATCTTCTGAGACCCACCAGCATAACTCATTAAGAAATCCAGACCACATCTGGCTGGGTCCATTGCTTTTAATCCTATTGAAAGGGGGAAACATCCTGATAGGATGGCATGGCACAAAGAAGCTTCTAGCATCATGGAAGACAGGAAATAAAAAAGGGTCCAGGAACAAGATATCACTCTTCAAGGCATGACCCAAATACTTACTTGCTCCATCTAGGCTCCACCTCAAAATGAAGCATCTAACTATGACAAATTAAAGATGACCATCAAACACCTTAAGCAATCAGTGAGACAAAAAGGAACTCACAAGTAAAATCATAAAAACAAAAGTGAAAACAACATGGAAAAATATAGACATGAAAGTAACTATGCCTGTGAGTTGAAATACGTATGGAAAGAAAGGCTATATCACAAAATCAATAATCTAACTTTTTACAGCTAGAAGACAGAAAAATAAAAGTAATCTATATCCAAAAGTAGCAGATGAATGGAAACACAGGTTAAAACAGAGCTAGATGAAATGGAGAATAGTAAACAATAGTCAGTCAATGAAAATCTACATCCTCTAGGAGAGGTATAACACTGAAAATAAAATTAAAATTGGTCTCCACCACTCAAGAGAGAGCAATTGAGTTTTGTAAAGATATCTGTGAATGGATATTTTGCTCAAGGCTATGTTTAGCTGGCTGTGTTTTTGTGTAGGGAGATCGGAGTGTCAGAACTCTGGTTATAAGGTCCACGTTCCTAAGTACATTCCCGTATTGCTGTTCAGAGCAGTGCAAAAAAACAGTGGCTAGTATTTATTACAGAACAAGGCTATTGGAGCAATTTCTAATCATAAGTCCTCCAAAATTTTCTAAGTGTCTTGGTGACTGAGCTCATTTATATACTTGGGTGGCTTTCTAGTTTGGAAGAAAGGATGCATTAGTGTAACAAGTTCTCAAATAACTTTCTACCCCAAGTCCCAAATTTGTACAAAAAAAAAAATCAGCACAAAGTCCTTGAATTGTATGAGCAAACAACCTCATTCATAACCTTACTTTTCACTAGCAGTCTTGATGTAAAGCAAAAGTAAGGTGAAGGTTAATAAGGGAATGGAAGCACAGGTAGCATGATGAGGTTAGCTCAGGATGTCTGATTAGTACTCCAGCCAAAGACTCTGAGAATACTCACAAAAGAGGGTTTCATTACAGAGTGCATATCCCAGAAGTGGTCCATAAAATCTAAATTCTCAAGAGGGGCATAACACTGAAATTCAAATTGCTCTTCACATGTCATAAGGGAGCAATTCTGTCTTATAAAAATGTCCAGGAATGGGTATTTAGCTTAAGAATAGATTTGTGAGTTCGAGGCCAGCCTGGTCTACAAAGTGAGTTCCAGGACAGCCAGAGTTATACAGAGAAACCCTGTCTCGAAAAACAAAACAAACAAACAAAAAAGAATAAGTCTAGCTCCCGCGCCGCTGCAGGCACCCTAGCATTCCCAGGATCGTGGATCACTGGTGAGTGGAATGCAACATCTGTTCCAAAACAACCCAGAGGGGCTTAGGCCAGCAGGAACAGGGACACAGGAAACCTACCAGACCAGCAACTGGGGTTCATTCCTGTCAGTGCCAGCCCCAGGCCGCCATGGGCACGAACTTGGCAGATGGTCCCACGGTCCCCAGAGGACTCTCTGAGCAGTTGCCATGCTAGCACACCCAGGATCTTAGGATCACTGAAGAAAGTCGGCCTCCAAAGAGGGCTCTGACCCCCGGGGAAGCAGGTGAGAGTGCCATCTTGTATACCAGGTCTCTCAGAGACCAGTTTGCGTGGGCTGCAGAAGCAACAGAGCTTCTTGGACAGGGTCCCTTCTGGCCTTCATCCTCAGGCAAGAGGAGGAGCTGAGACACAGACCTCTCGGAATCTTCCCCACCAGAGGCGAGTCAGCCTCCATGAAGCGCTCTAACCCTGGGACTCAACAGCTTGTATCCTGGATCTCTCAGAGACCAGTCTGCGAAGGAGAGCACTTGGGCTGCAGAAGCAACATAGCTTCTTGGACAGGGTTCCTTCAGGCCTTCATCTTCGGCCAACAGGTGGATCTGAGCTCCAGACCTCTGTGCAACTTCTCTGCAAGAGGAGAGCTTTCCTGCAGAGAGGGCTCTGACCACTGGGACTCAGGAGAGAGTTGGTCTCCCAGGAGTGCTGACAGAGGCTAAAGAATCACAGGAGGAACAAGCTCCAACCAGAGACAGCCAGAATATCGAACACCAGAGTTTACCAGATGGCGAAAGGCAAATGTAAGAATCTTACTAACAGAAACTAAGACCACTCAGCATCATCAGAACCCAGAAACCAGAGACACTAAAACTTATAGAGGAGAAAGTGGGAAAAGCTTATGAGCACAGGAGAAATTTTCCTGAACAAAACAGCAATGGCTTGTGCTGTAAGATCAAGAATCCACAAATGGGACCTCATAAAATTGCAAAGCTTCTGTAAGGCAAAAGACACTATCAATAAGACAAAAAAGGCCACCAACAGATTGGAAAAGGATCTTTACCAATCCTAAATTCTATAGGGGACTAATACCCAATATATACAAGGAACTCAAGAAGCTGAACTCCAGAAAATCAAATAACCGCATTAAAAATTAGGTACAGAGCTAAACAAAGAATTCTCAAGTGAGGAATACTGAATGGCTGAAAATCACCTGAAAAAATGTTCAACATCCTTAATCATCAAGGAAATGCAAATCAAAATAACCCTGAGATTCTACCTCACACCAGTCAGAATGGCTAAGATCAAAAATTCAGGTGACAGCAGATGCTGGCAAGAATGAGGTGAAAGAGGAACACTCCTCCATTGTTGGTGGGATTGCAAGCTTGTACAACCACTCTGGAAATCAGTCTGGTGGTTCCTCAGAAAACTGGACATAGTACTACTGGTGGATTCAGCAATACCTCTCCTGGGCATATACCGAGAAGATGTTCCAAATGGTAATAAGGACACATGCTCCACTATGTTCATAGCAGTCTTATTTACAATAGCCAGAAGCTGGAAAAAAACAAGATGTCCCTTAACAGAGGAATGGATACAGAAAATGTGTTACATTTACACAATGGAGTACTACTCGGCTATTAAAAACAATAAATTTATGAAATTCTTAGGCAAATGGATGGATCTGGAGGATATCATCCTGAGTGAGGTAATCCAATCACAAAAGAACTCACATGATATGTACTCAGTGATAAGTAGATATTAGCTCAGAAGCTTAGAATACCCAAATTACAATTTACAAAACACATGAAATTCAAGAAGAAGGAAGACCAAAGTGTGGATACTTAATTCCTCCTTAGAATGGGGAACAAAATATGCTTGGAGGGAGTTACAGAGACAAAGTATGGAGCTGAGACAGAAGAAAAGATCCTACAGAGACTGCCCCACCTGGATCCATCCCATATACAACTACCAAACCCACACACTATTGCATATGCCAGAAAGATTTTGATGACAGGACCCTGACATAGCTGTCTCTTGTGAGGCTTTGCCAGTGTCTGGCAAATACAGAAGTGGATGCTCACAGTCATCTATTGGATGGAACACAGAGCCCCCAATGGAGGAGCTAGAGAAAGTACCTAAGGAGCTGAAGGGGTCTGCAACCCTATAGGTGGAACAACAATATGAACTAATCAGTACCCCCAGAGCTCATGTCTCTAGCTGCATATGTAGCAGAAGATGGCCTAGTCAGCCTTTTTGGGCGGAGAGGCCCGTGGTCTTATGAAGATTATATGCCCCAGTACAGGAGAATGCCAGGGCCAAGAAGCAGGAGTGGCTGGGTTGGGGAACAGGATAGGGGGAGGGTATAGGGGACTTTCCGGATAGCATTTGAAATGTAAATGAAGAAAATATCTAATAAAATGTAATAAAAAAGAATGTGTCTAGCTATGTTTTTATTGTGGGTAGGATAATAATTAAAATTTATGACAAAAATAAGTGCAAGTGAATGGAAAGTTGGCATAAGACGAATAAAAATCAAAGAAAGATACACATCAACCAGAAAACCAAAACACACACACAGACACACACACATACCCACACTGCATATGGCTGTCTAGAACAAGGTAGGAATGATAAAAGAAATATCACACAAAGAAACACAACTTTGAGGATTTATGTCAGGAATCCCCTAGCTATGCTTTATAATAGTAACACAGAGAAAAATTTAAATTCCTAATATATGGTTAGGACCTGTGCCAATTCCATCAGAATGGCTAAGGATGGGAGCCAAGCATTTTTTTAAGTCCCCTGGTAGATTGTAATGTGAAGCTAGACACGGAACTAGTGGCTTAACTGATCGATACAGAAATCACCACCTTTCCCTGAAGCCTCTGAGGAGGCATAAATGGCAAGAAAGCCTTTGAGCAGCACCTGGGGTTATTTATTCAATCAATACTCAGGGTAAGATTCATGGTTATTAGGATTCTTGAATCTTCCTTGCAATCATGGGCTTTGTTCTTCCCCGAGAAGCATCTCTTCATTATTTTAGCATCATATAGGAAATGGAAGTTTCTGAAGAAACCAAGGAGAGTGACTCCCAAACTTCTTTATTGGAGGAGACCTGGGAGGGGAGGGGTGGAGGTGGTGTTGACACACACAGTGTATTGCAGCTGCTCTGTAGAGCAACACACAATACCTGGGCTGTGTGTTTGTTTAGGATGATGAATGCAGGCTGTGAGGCAAGGTGAAAGCCATCACTTCTTATCACTGTGAGGGAGGAAGGAATGCAAATTTCCTTTCTGGTTAAGGTGACTTTTAGCAAAAGAGAGAGGAAGGTGGGAGTCTCACTACCTGAAGCATCTTAGCACCATTTTCCTACATGTACTCATTTGTTTCTCAGACTAAAATACTGTAACTATATATGTGAAAATTATAATATGTACTTATGTGTTCAAGGTGATGATATAATTTTGCATACAATATTGAATGAATAAATAAAGGTAAATGTTCATAATCTCAAACATTTAATGTTGTGTATGTGTGTTTGTGTGTGTGTGTGACAAGAACATCAGAAACTGACTCCTGAAATTGTAGTAACAGACAACTGCAATGTTGCTTACTCCATTATTATTTGCAGTGACCACAATGGCAGTTCACCTGAAGATCTAATCCATGCTCCCTGTGACAGTGTTCATAAGAACTGACTATCATCTTCTATTTTCTTGCCTCTCAACCCCAGAAATATAAAAGTACAATTTCTGCTGTTCAGATCTATTTTTCTGCCTTCTACACATGCTTTAGAACACACATGTATCTTTCTTTCCTGATTTATTTCAACTAGTCCAAGGTTCTCCAAATCCTTCCATGGTGTTGTCCCAAGTGGAAGATTTTTTTCTTTCATTTTAAAGGCTGAATGCTATTCCATAGTATACATTTACTTTTTCTTTCTCAGTTCATCCCTGGATAGACACTTTGGTTGATGTTCTAATCAGTGTAGCTGTCTGTTTAGAAAAATTATTTCGACATCCGGCCAGATCAGCGCCGGGTTAGCGGGAGTGCAGGGTTGCCTGACACCCGCCAGCTACCCACGACCCCCGCCGCAGGATTTTGGGACTGCTGGTGAGTGGAACACAGCTTCTGCTCCAACCCAATTGCGCGGGACCTGAGACTGCATTAGTTAGGGAAGCAGAAACCGGCCTGAGTAGGGCCACAGGGCTCATCCGGCCAGATCAGCACTGGGGTAGAGGGAGCGCAGGGTTGCCTGACGCCCGCCAGCTACCCACGACCCCCGCCGCAGGATTTTGGGACTGCTGGTGAGTGGAACACAGCTTCAGCTCCAATCCAATTGCGCGGGACCTGAGACTGCATTAGTTAGGGAAGCAGAAACCTGCCTGAGTAGGGCCACAGGCCACATCCGGCCGGATCAGCGCCGGGTTAGCGGGAGTGCAGGGTTGCCTGACACCCGCCAGCTACCCACGACCCCCGCCGCAGGATTTTGGGACTGCTGGTGAGTGGAACACAGCTTCTGCTCCAATCCAATTGCACCGGACCTGAGACTGCATTAGTTAGGGAAGCAGAAACCGGCCTGAGTAGGGCCACAGGCCACATCCGGCCGGATCAGCGCCGGGTTAGCGGGAGTGCAGGGTTGCCTGACACCCGCCAGCTACCCACGACCCCCGCCGCAGGATTTTGGGACTGCTGGTGAGTGGAACACAGCTTCAGCTCCAATCCAATTGCGCGGGACCTGAGACTGCATTAGTTAGGGAAGCAGAAACCGGCCTGAGTAGGGCCACAGGCCACATCCGGCCGGATCAGCTCCGGGGTAGCAGGAGCGCAGGGTTGCCTGACACCCGCCAGCTACCCACGACCCCCGCCGCAGGATTTTGGGACTGCTGGTGAGTGGAACACAGCTTCAGCTCCAATCCAATTGCGCGGGACCTGAGACTGCATTAGTTAGGGAAGCAGAAACCGGCCTGAGTAGGGCCACAGGCCTCATCTGGCCAGATCAGAGCCGGGGTAGCGGAAGCGCAGGGTTGCCTGACACCCGCCAGCTACCCACGACCCCCGCCGCAGGATTTTGGGACTGCTGGTGAGTGGAACACAGCTTCTGTTCCAGTCCAATCACGCAGGACCTGAGACTGCTCTGGTTGGGGAGAGAGAAATCCGGCCTACATAGGGCCACAACCCTCTTCCGGTCAGAAAAGCACCGGGGCAGCTGGGGCGCAGGGTCGGCTGACACTCACCAGCTACCCACAACACCCGCCACAGGATCTTAAGACTTCTGGAGAGTGGAACACAGCTTCTGCTCCAATCCAATTGCACGCAGGACCAGAGACTGCATTAGTTAGGGAAGCAGAAAAACGGCCTGTGTAGGACCACAGGCCTCTTCCGGCTGGACCAGCACCGGGGTACCGTCAGCTACCCACGACACCCGCCGCAGGATTTAGAGACTGCTGGTGAGTGGAACACAGCTTCTGCTCCAATCTTTAAACAGTGACAACGATAACAACTAACCCCAGAGATTACCAGATGGCGAAAGGTAAACTTAATAATCTTACTAACAGAAACCAAGACCACTCACCATCATCAGAACCCAGCACCCCCACTTCGCCCAGTCCAGGGCACCCCAACACACCGGAAAAGCTAGACACGGATTTAAAAGCATATCTCCTGATGATGATAGAGAACTTCAAGAAGGACTTTAATAACACACTTAAAGAAATGCAGGAGAACACTGCTAAACAGGCAGAAGACAATAAAGAGAAAGCACAAAAATCCCTTAAAGAATTGCAGGAGAACACTGCTAAAGAGTTACAAATCCTTAAAGAAAAACACGATAACATAATCAAACAGGTAGAAGTCCTTACAGAAAAACAGGAAAACACATCCAAACAGATGATGGAAATGAACAAAACCATACTAGACCTAAAAAGGGAAGTAGACACAATAAAGAAAACCCAAAATGAGGCAACACTGGAGATAGAAACCCTAGGAAAGAAATCTGGAACCATAGATACGAGCATCAGCAACAGAATACAAGAGATGGAAGAGAGAATCTCAGGTGCAGAAGATTCCATAGAGAACATCGGCACAACAATCAAGGAAAATGTAAAATGCAAAAAGATCCTAACTCAAAACATCCAAGAAATACAGGACGCAATGAGAAGACCAAACCTACGGATAATAGGAGTGGATGAGAATGAAGATTTTCAACTCAAAGGACCAGCAAACATCTTCAACAAAATTATAGAAGAAAACTTCCCAAATCTAAAGAAAGAGATGCCCATGAACATACAAGAAGCCTACAGAACTCCAAATAGACTGGACCAGAAAAGAAATACCTCCCGACACATAATAATCAGAGCAACAAATGCTCTAAATAAAGATAGAATACTAAAAGCAGTAAGAGAAAAAGGCCAAGTAACATATAAAGGCAAGCCTATCAGAATTACACCAAATTTTTCACCAGAGACTATGAAAGCCAGAAGATCCTGGACGGATGTTATACAGACACTAAAAGAACACAAATTCCAGCCCAGGCTACTATACCCAGCCAAACTCTCAATTAACATAGATGGAGAAACCAAAGTATTCCACGACAAAACCAAATTCACACATTATCTCTCCACGAATCCAGCCCTTCAAAGGATAATAACAGAAAAAAACCAATACAAGGACAGGAACCACGCCCTAGAAACAACAAGAAGGTAATCCCTCAACAAACCTAAAAGAAGACAGCCACAAGAACAAAATGCCAACTTTAACAACAAAAATAACAGGAAACAACAATTACTTTTCCTTAATATCTCTTAATATCAATGGACTCAACTCCCCGATAAAAAGACATAGACTAACAAACTGGCTACACAAACAAGACCCAACATTTTGCTGCTTACAGGAAACTCATCTCAGAGAAAAGGATAGACACTACCTCAGAATGAAAGGCTGGGAAACAATTTTCCAAGCAAATGGCATGAAGAAACAAGCTGGAGTAGCCATTCTAATATCTGATAAGATTGACTTCCAACCCAAAGTCATTAAAAAAGACAGGGAGGGACACTTCATACTCATCAAAGGTAAAATCCTCCAAGAGGAACTATCAATCCTGAATATCTATGCTCCAAATACAAAGGCAGCCACATTCATTAAAGAAACTTTAGTAAAGCTCAAAGCACACATTGCACCTCATACAATAATAGTGGGAGACTTCAACACACCACTTTCACCAATGGACAGATCATGGAAACAGAAACTAAACAGGGACACAGTGAAACTAAGAGAAATTATGAATCAAATGGATCTGGCAGATATCTACAGAACATTCTATCCTAAAACAAAAGGATATACCTTCTTCTCAGCACCTCATGGTACCTTCTCCAAAATTGACCACATAATTGGTCACAAAGCAGGCCTCAACAGATATAAAAATATAGAAATTGTCCCATGCATCCTATCAGATCACCATGGCCTAAGGCTGATCTTCAATAACAAAATAAATAATAGAAAGCCAACCTTCACATGGAAACTGAACAACACTCTTCTCAATGATACCTTGGTCAAGGAAGGAATAAAGAAAGAAATTAAGGACTTTTTAGAGTTCAATGAAAATGAAGCCACAACATACCCAAACTTATGGGACGCAATGAAAGCATTTCTAAGAGGAAAACTCATAGCTCTGAGTGCCTCCAAAAGGAAACTAGAGAGAGCACACATTAGCAGCTTGACAACACACCTAAAAGCACTAGAACAAAAGGAAGCAAATTCACCCAAGAGGAGTAGACGGCAGGAAATAATCAAACTCAGGGGTGAAATCAACCAAGTGGAAACAAGAAAAACTATTCAAAGAATCAACCAATCAAGGAGCTGGTTCTTTGAGAAAATCAACAAGATAGATAAACCCTTAGCCAGACTCACTAGAGGGCACAGGGAAAGCATCCTAATTAACAAAATCAGAAATGAAAAAGGAGACATAACAACAGATCCTGAAGACATCCAAAACACCATCAGATCCTTCTACCAAAGGCTATACTCAACAAAACTGGAGAACCTGGATGAAATGGAGAAGTTCCTAGACAGATACCAGGTACCAAAGTTGAATCAAGATCAGGTTAATGATCTAAACAGCCCTATATCCCCCAAAGAAATAGAAGCAGTCATTAATAGTCTCCCAACTAAAAAAAGCCCAGGACCAGATGGGTTTAGTTCAGAGTTCTATCAGACCTTCAAAGAAGATCTAATCCCAGTTCTTCACAAACTATTCCACAAAATAGAAACAGAAGGTAGTCTACCCAACTCATTCTATGAAGCCACAATTACTCTGATACCTAAACTACAAAAAGACCCAACAAAGATAGAAAACTTCAGACCAATATCCCTTATGAATATTGATGCAAAAATCCTCAATAAAGTTCTTGCTAACCGAATCCAAGAACACATCAAAACAATCATCCATCCTGACCAAGTAGGTTTCATCCCAGGGATGCAGGGATGGTTCAATATACGGAAATCCATCAACGTAATCCAGTATATAAACAAACTCAAAGACAAAAACCACATGGTCATCTCGTTAGATGCGGAAAAAGTATTTGACAAGATCCAACACCCATTCATGATAAAAGTCTTGGAAAGATCAGGAATTCAAGGCCCATACCTAAACATGATAAAAGCAATCTACAGCAAACCAGTAGCCAACATCAAAGTAAATGGTGAGAAGCTTGAAGCAATCCCTCTAAAATCAGGGACTAGACAAGGCTGTCCACTTTCTCCATACCTATTCAACATTGTACTTGAAGTCCTAGCCAGAGCAATTCGACAACAAAAGGAGATCAAAGGGATACAAATTGGAAAAGATGAAGTCAAAATATCACTTTTTGCAGATGATATGATAGTATATATAAGTGACCCTAAAAATTCCACCAGAGAACTCCTAAGCCTGATAAACAGCTTCGGTGAAGTAGCTGGATATAAAATTAACTCAAACAAATCAATGGCCTTTCTCTACACAAAGAATAAACAGGCTGAGAAAGAAATTAGGGAAACAACACCCTTCTCAATAGTCACAAATAATATAAAATATCTTGGCGTGACTCTAACTAAGGAAGTGAAAGATCTGTATAATAAAAACTTCAAGTCTCTGAAGAAAGAAATTATAGAAGATCTCAGAAGATGGAAAGATCTCCCATGCTCATGGATTGGCAGGATCAACATTGTAAAAATGGCTATCTTGCCAAAAGCAATCTACAGATTCAATGCAATCCCCATCAAAATTCCAACTCAATTCTTCAACGAATTAGAAAGTGCAATCTGCAAATTCATCTGGAATAACAAAAAACCTAGGATAGCAAAAACTCTTCTCAAGGATAAAAGAACCTCTGGTGGAATCACCATGCCGGACCTAAAGCTCTACTACAGAGCAATTGTGATAAAAACTGCATGGTACTGGTATAGTGACAGACAAATAGACCAATGGAATAGAATTGAAGACCCAGAAATGAACCCACACACCTATGGTCACTTGATCTTCGACAAGGGAGCTAAAAACATCCAGTGGAAGAAAGACAGCATTTTCAACAAATGGTGCTGGCACAACTTGTTGTTAACATGTAGAAGAATGCGAATCGATCCATTCCTATCTCCTTGTACTAAGGTCAAGTCTAAGTGGATCAAGGAACTTCACATAAAACCAGAGACACTGAAACTTATAGAGGAGAAAGTGGGGAAAAGCCTTGAAGATATGGGCACAGGGGAAAAATTCCTGAATAGAACAGTAATGGCTTGTGCTGTAAGATCGAGAATTGACAAGTGGGACCTCATGAAACTACAAAGCTTCTGCAAGGCTAAAGACACCATCAATAAGACAAAAAAACCACCAACAGATTGGGAAAGGATCTTCACCTATCCTAAATCAGATAAGGGACTAATATCCAATATATATAAAGAACTCAAGAAGGTGGACTCCAGAAAGTCAAATAACCCCATTAAAAAATGGGGCTCAGAACTGAACAAAGAATTCTCACCTGAGGAATACCGAATGGCAGAGAAGCACCTGAAAAAATGTTCAACATCCTTAATCATCAGGGAAATGCAAATCAAAACAACCCTGAGATTCCACCTCACACCAGTCAGAATGGCTAAGATCAAAAATTCAGGTGACAGCAGATGCTGGCGAGGATGTGGAGAAAGAGGAACACTCCTCCATTGTTGGTGGGATTGCAAGCTTGTACAACCACTCTGGAAATCAGTCTGGCGGTTCCTCAGAAAATTGGACATAGTACTACGGGAGGATCCAGCAATACCTCTCCTGGGCATATATCCAGAAGATGTCCCAACCGGTAAAAAGGACACATGCTCCACTATGTTCATAGCAGCCCTATTTATAATAGCCAGAAGCTGGAAAGAACCCAGATGTCCCTCAACAGAGGAATGGATACAGAAATTATGGTACATTTACACAATGGAGTACTACTCAGCTATTAAAAAGAATGAATTTATGAAATTCCTAGCCAAATGGATGGACCTGGAGGGCATCATCTTGAGTGAAGTAACACAATCACAAAAGAACTCACACAATATGTATTCATTGATAAGTGGATATTAGCCCAAAACTTAGGATACCCAAGATATAAGATACAATTTGATAAACGCATGAAACTCAAGAAGAATGAAGACCAAAGTGTGGACACTGTGCACCTTCTTAGAATTGGGAACAAAACACCCAGGGAAGGAGTTACAGAGACAAAGTTCGTAGCTGTGATGAAAGGATGGACCATTTAGCGACTGCTGTATCCAGGGATCCGTCCCATAATCAGCTTCTAAACGCTGACACCATTGCATACACTAGCACGATTTTGCTGAAAGGACCCAAATATAGCTGTCTCTTGTGAGACGATGCCGGGGCCTAGCAAACACAGGAGTGGATGTTCACAGTCAGCTATTGGATGTATCACAGGGCTCCCAATGGAGAAGCTAGAGAAAGTACCCAAGGAGCTAAAGGGATCTGCAACCCTATTGTTGGAACAACATGATGTACTAACCAGAACCCTGGAGCTCTTGTCTCTAGCTGCATATGTATCGAAAGATGGCCTAGTCGGCCATCAATGGAAAGAGAGGCCCATTGGACTTGCAAACTTTATATGCCCCAATATAGGGGAATGCCAGGGCCAAAAGAATGGGAATGGGTGGGTAGGGAAGTGGGGGGCGCTATGGGGGACTTTTGGGATAGTATTGGAAATGTAATTGAGGAAAATATGTAATAAAAATATATAAAAAAAAAGAATAAAAGTTGTAAGAATTTGAGTGTAAGTAAGTAGCAAAGTCGCACTGCTAATTTCCAAAATAAAGATGGCATAGGAAGCCTGTTTTGGCAGAAAAAAAGAAAAAGAAAAATTATTTCATTGCTTTTTTATATATACACTAAGAGATATTTCCAGGGTCATGTTAATAGGTAGCTACATTGGCTTAAAAAATGTTACATTTTTCATGAGGGTGATCTTCCAAATATTGAAAGTGTTTCTCCAAACCCCACACCTTCCTTCTTCCATTTCTTCTTTCCCTTCTTTTCCTGCTTTATCTTTCTTTGTAGTACCCCTTTTATTAGTCAGGATTCTCTTAAAGAACACACACACACATATATATATATATATATATATATATATATATATATATATATATATATATATATATATTCAGGATTTGTTAAACTGGCCTTTAGGACGTAGTCCAAGTATTCTAGTAATGGCTGTCTCGTGATTTTAAGACCAAGAATCTAATAGTCATCCACTCCATAAGGCTGAGTATCACATTAGTCCTCATTTGTCACTAGAGTCTGGAAGAATCTTGGACAGCTACTAAAACCAGTCTATGCTGCAATCCTGAAGATGTTGGATAGATAAACTTGCCTGTGAAAGTCAAGGCAAGGAAACCAAAAAAAGAAAATCCTACTTTCATCTTCTTTTGTATCATCTGCAACCAGGTGTGGCTCAAATTTAGGGTGGGTTTTCCTGTTTTAAATAATCTGATTAAGAAAATCCCTCACCAGAGTGCCCAGCAGCTTGGGTTTTATTTGATCCATATATAGTCAAGTTGACAACCAAGATTAGCCCTCACAACTCTCTTTTTCTCCCTCACATCCTTCCTCCTCATTTTTCTCCTCTGCTTTCTTTTCTCCATCTCCTTACTATTCTGGGAGGAACCATGCATTTGCCATGCAATAGCTACACCACTTTATTATATCCTCAGCTCAGATAGCTCTTTCCTTGTTGTATTCTCACATGGCCAATGTAAGGGAGCTTCCCGGAGTCTGAGTATGAACACATTCCTGGCCTTATCTAGTCACCTATGGATGCCTCCTCAACATACTTCCCAATATCATCTCACTGAAGGCTCAATTTCAACAATTCAATAGGATGAAACATAGTAACTCAATCATTAATATTTCCCAATTAAGAACCCACCAGACCCCCCACAAGAGCTCCCAGGGACTAAAACACCAACCAAAGAATACACATAGAGTGACCCATGGCTCCAGCTGCATATGTAGCAGAGGATGGTGTTGTCTGGCATCAATGGGCGGAGAGGCCCTTGGTGCTGTGAAGGCTTGATGCCCCAGTGTAGGAGAATGCCAGGGCAGTGAGGTGGAAGTAGGTACGTGGGTGGGGGATCATCCTCATAGAAACAGGGGAAGTGGGATGGGATGGGGGGGTTCCAGATGGAAAACCAGGAAAGGGAATAACATTTGAAATGTAAATAAATAACATATCCAATAAAAAAAAAGAGTGTTCATCAGACCACATCAGTTTACATGCCAGTTTAGGTGAGAGGGAGCTCACAAAGCTCCAAACCTACATGAAAATGAAAAGTTACATGCAGTCAAGGGCTGCTGGGAAAGGGAAAATCAGTTGTCCCCAGGGGCAAGCCCCTGACTGGTTATCCAATCCCAAGTGGCCAGCTCTAAACAAAGAGAAGGGGTGGGTTCCTTAGTTCAAAAACAGTTAACTATAGAAGAAGAGATCATGAATTCAAAAAAAGGACTGCAGGGGAGAAGCTGGAAAGGGGAGGGAGGGATGCCAATGATGTAAATACAATGTACTCATATATGAAATTCTCAGAAAATTAAAAATGTATAAAGATAACTCATTTCTGCACTAGCATCACTATTTAGCATTTCAAATGCAGACAATTGAGGAGTATAAAATATTGAATAAGTTCATTTGAAATTATTTTGTATAGTCTGTGGTTTTGTCTTCTTGTCCAATTTTATGCTTAATAGCAGGATAATGTTTTCAGTCATCTTCTATATTCAGCACCTTACACAGCCTGTAATCCTAAGACCCAGGGAAGGTAATATTCAAAATCAGCTGGGACCAAAGTAGATGTATTTATTTGGGTTAATGTTCTACTTGAGGAATGCCCTTTGGGAGATAAAATAATGCACCATACACACAAATGGCTCAAGTACCTTCCTAATTCACAAAGAGCTGGACTATCCACCTGAAGCTGTGAGGCAAATAGCTCAGACTTGACTCATTCCATCACTCACAGAACATGTATTTGCTACATGCTGCAAATTGTGGTAGGGACTAAAGATACACAAATGTGATCGACTCAAGACACCCTTGTGCAAAATTAGCAAAAGTTGGAAAGTTCTAAAACATAGTAAGATACAGTGGAGAGTGTTATATGTGGCCAAGAGACTAGTTTGGAGGAGGAAAGCTAATTGGTGCTTGGAAACATAGTTGTTCTAATTTGCTTTCTGTTGGTATGATAAACACTACAATCAAAAACAACTTGGGTGGGGAAAGGGTTTATTTTACATTTCAACTCCAAGTAATAGTCCATCATTGATGGAAGTCAGGAAAGAAATTCAAACAGGAACAGTGGCAGCAAACATAGAGGAACATTGCTTACTGATTTTCTCCCCAGCCTTTGCTCGAGCCCAGGGAACCTCGCCGATGGATAGCACTGCCTACAATGGGCTGGACCTGTGTATATCAAATACCAATCAAAAATATCCCCACAAACAGACCCACAGGCCAATCAGATTGAAGAAAACCCCTAATTTAGTCTCCCTCCGTTAGTTCTGAGATGTGTCATTAACAGGTGATGCTAAGAGTACACAGGGGATCATACTGTATCTGACTACCACTAGAGGCATGGAAAGAAAGTAATTGTAGAGAAAGCAAACAATGTCAACATGGTTAGAAAATGACTGTGTATTTATAACAACATGGAGAAGCAAAAGGGTGGAGTGTTAAGAAACAGGTCTATAATTGAGAATAGGGTATTGAATACTACCCAAGAATTTTCCACTTACAATGAAAGTAGACCTTTTTTTTTTTTTTGGTTTTTCGAGACAGGGTTTCTCTGTGTAGCCCTGGCTGTCCTGGAACTCACTTTGTAGACCAAGCTGGCCTCGAACTCAGAAATCCGCCTGCCTCTGCCTCCCCAGTGCTGGGATTAAAGGCGTGCACCACCACTCCTGGCTTTTTTTTTTTTTTTAGTTTCCAAAATGATTCATTTTATGATAACTAGGTGGACCTCTGAGTCTTGGGTAGTCTACTAACTATATTGACTGAAGTTTTTTTTTTTTTTAATATTTTATTACATATTTTCCTCAAATACATTTCCAATGCTATCCCAAAAGTCCCCCATACCCTCCCTCCCACTCCCCTACCAACCCATTCCCACTTTTTGGCCCTGGAATTCCCCTGTACTGGGGCATATAAAGTTTGCATGTCCAATGGGCCTCTCTTTCCAGTGATGGCTGACTAGGCCATCTTTTGATACATATGCAGCTAGAGTCAAGAGCTCCGGGGTACTGGTTAGTTCATAATGTTGTTGCACCTACAGGGTTGCAGATCTCTTTAGCTCCTTGGATACTTTCTCTAGCTCCTACATTGGGGGCCCTGTGATCCATCCAATAGCTGACTGTGAGCATCCACTTCTGTGTTTGCTAGGCCCTAGCATAGTCTCATAAGAGACAGCTATATCAGGGTCCTTTCCGCAAACGCTTGCTGAGTAGTACTCCATTGTGTAAATGTACCACATTTTTTTTATCCATTCCTCTGTTGAGGGGCATCTGGGTTCTTTTCAGCTTCTAGTTACTACTTTCTATTACCATTCCTATCCCAACTGTCCCAGTCAGTGAGTACCTACATCTTCATTTGCATCAAAATCAGCCAACTTAATGCATTAAATAATACATTTTATAGATACCAAGTTTGTTGTGTGTCTATAAAAAGATCCAAGGTTTGTCCACCAGAACTGTCTTTTGTAATAGGTTTTGTTTGACATGTAAAACCTAAAGAGAGCAGAACTTAAGTGCCTCCTTTCCTATCATTCCTATGCCCTTCCAGGGTATTTGAACACAACCTATGGAATGTAATCCCTCCAAGTTAGATATCATATCGAGTATATTTTCCAAGAGCCAATTTCTATTCAGTCTTTAACTCTTTAGTTATGTCCTATGATCTTCAGTAGAGCTAACTCTTTAGTTATGTCCTATGATCTTCAGTAGAGCTAAAACAAGTCACGATGCCTGCTGGTAATTTTGAACTCTTAACAATGAGAAACATGATTTAGTGTGTATGAAAGTGGTGGCAGCCACTGTATTTCCTTAAGATCAAGCAGTTGTAAAGGAAAGAAGATGGTAGAGATTCTCCTTGAGTACACAGAGCCTTTATATAGATAGAGTTGTGATAGTTAAAATCGTCTATCACCTGGATTGCATTGAAAGATGCCTAAGAGATTGCATGGGTAGGAGACTTCAAAAAGGGTTCTGATATTCTTAATGGCTTAAATTCTTTATAAGAGTAAAATTATGAGTAAGGATGGTACAGTTATTAAAACATCTCCACCTTAATTGTTAAAAAAAATGAGCTTCTAGAACCAATCATTTTCAAAATTATGGGGGTTACTGTGCGCAGGCTACATACTATTACCTAACAAAGGAGGAAATAAATATTAACCAGCTATTTGGCCTGGCTTATCAAACATGTATTTGTATTATTAGATAAGAGTTTATGCCGAGCCAGGCATGGTGGCGCACGCCTTTAATCCCAGCACTTGGGAGGGAGAGGCAGGCAGATTTCTGAGTTCAAGGCCAGCCTGGTCTACAAAGTGAGTTCCAGGACAGCCACGGCTATTCAGACCTTATATAGACACTAAGAGAACACAAATGCCAGCCCAGGCTACTATACCCAGCCAAACTTTCAATTACCATAGATGGAGAAACCAAAGTATTACAAGACAAAACAAAAGTCACACATTATCTTTTACGAATCCAGCCCTTCAAAGGATAACAGAAAAAAAAAAAATACAAGTACAGAAACCACGCCCTAGAAAAAGCAAGAAAGTAATCCTTCAACAAACCTAAAAGAAGACAGTCACAAGAACAGAATGCCAACTCTAACAACAAAAAATAATTGGAAGCAACAATTACTTTTCCTTAATAACCCTTAAAATCAATGGACTCAATTCCCCAATAAAAAGACATAGTCTAACAGACTGGCTACACAAACAGGACCCAACATTTTGCTGCTTACAGGAAACCAATCTCAGGAAAAAAGACAGACACTACCTCAGAGTGGAAGGCTGGAAAACAATTTTCCAATCAAACGGTCTGAAGAAACAAGCTGGAGTAGCCATTCAAATATCGAATAAGATTGACTTCCAACCCAAAGTCATCAAAAAAGACAAGGAAGGGCACTTCATTCTCATCAAAGGTAAAATCCTCCAAGAGGAACTCTCAATTCTGAATATCTATACTCCAAATGCAAGGGCAGGCACATTCATTAAAGAACCTTAGTAAAGCTCAAAGCACAGGTTGCACCTCACACAATTATAGTGGGAGACTTCTACACACCACTTTCATCAATGGACAGATTGTGGAAACAGAAACTAAAAAGGGGCAGTGAAACAAAGAGAATTATGAAACAAATAGATTTAACAGATATCTACAGAACATTTTATCCTAAAACAAAAGGATGTAACTTCTTCTCAGCACCTCATGGTACCTTCTCCAAAATTGACCATATAATTGGTCGCAAAACAGGCCTCAACATATACAAAAATATTGAAATTGTCCCATACATCCTATCAGATCACCATAGATTTAGACTGATCTTCAATAACAAAAGAAATAATAGGAAGCCAACATTCATGTACAAACTGAACAACACTCTTCTCAACGATACCTTGGTCAAGGAAGGAATAAAGAAAGAAATTAAAGACTTTTTAGAGTTTAATGAAAATGAAGCCACAACATACCCAAACTTATTGGACACAATGAAAGCATTTCTAAGAGGGAAACTCATAGCTCTGAATGCCTCCAAAAAGAAACTAGAGAGAGCACACACTAGCAGCTTGACAACACACCTAAAAGCCCTAGAACAAAAGGAAGCAAATTCACCCAAGAGGAGTAGACAGCAGGAAATAATCAAACTCAGGGGTGAAATCAACCAAGTGGAAACAAGAAGAACTATTCAAAGAATCAACCAAAAGAGGAGCAGGTTCTTTGAGAAAATTAACAAGATAGATAAACCCTTAGCCAGACTCACTAGAGGGCACAGGGACAGCATCCTAATTAACGAAATCAGAAATGAAAAGGGAGACATAACAACAGATCCTGAGGAAATCCATAACACCATCAGATCCTTCTACAAAAGGCTATACTCAACAAAAGTGGAAAATTTGGATGAAATGGACAAGCTTCTAGCCAGATACCAGGTACCAAAGTTAAATCAGGATCAGGTTAATGATCTAAACAGTCTGATATGCCCTAAAGAAATAGAAGCAGTCATTAATAGTCTCCCAACCAAAAAAAAAAAAGCCCAGGACCAGATGGGTTTAGTGCAGAGTTCTATCAGACCTTCAAAGAAGATCTAATTCCAGTTCTTCTCAAATTATTCCACAAAATAGAAGCAGAAGTCTTCCACTAGCAGCCTTTGGATGAAGACATAGAACTCCCAGCTCCTCTTCATGCCTGACTGGATACTGCGATGTTCCCTCTTTGATGATAATGGACTGAACCTCTGAACCTGTAAGCCAGCCCCAATTAAATGTTGTTTTTTATAAGACTTGCTTTGGTCGTGGTGTCTGTTCACAGCAGTAAAATCCTAACTAAGACAGTACTCTACCCAAATCATTCTATGAAGCCACAATTACTCTGATACCTAAACCACAGAAAGACCCAACAAAGATAGAGAACTTCAGACCAATTTCCCTTATGAACATTGATGCAAAAATACTCAATAAAATCCTCACTAACCAATCCCACTAAAATCAGGGACTAGACAAGGCTGCCCGCTCTCTCCCTACTTATTCAATATTGTAATTGAAGGCCTAGCCAGAGCAATTTGACAACAAAAGTAGATCAAGGGGATACAAATTGGAAAGGAGGAAGTCAAAATATCACTGTTTGCAGATGATATGATAGTATATACAAGTGGCACTAAAAATTCCACCAGAGAACTCCTAAACCTGATAAACAGCTTCAATGAAGTAGCTGGATATAAAATTAACTCAAACAAGTCAATGGCCTTCCTCTACACAAAGGATAAACAGGCTGAGAAAGAAATTAGGGAAACAACACCCTTCACAATAGTCACAAATAATATAAAATACCTTGGTGTGACTCTAACTAAGGAACTGAAAGATCTGTATGATAAGAAATTCAAGTCTCTGAAGAAAGAAATTAAAGAAGATCTCAGAAGGTGGAAAGATCTCTCATGCTCATGGATTGGCAGGATCAATATAGAAAAAATCGCTATCTTGCCAAAAGCAATCTACAGATTCATTGCAATCCCCATCAAAATTCCAACTCAATTCTTCAATGAATTGGAAAGGGCAATCTGCAAATTTATCTGGAATAACAAAAAAACCTAGGATAGCAAAAACTCTTTTCAAGGATAAAAGGACCTCTTGGGGAATCACCATGCCAACCTAAAGTTGTACTACAGAGCAATTGTGATAAAAACTGCATGGTACTGGTATAGCTACAGACAAGTAGACAATGGAATAGAATTGAAGACCTAGAAATGAACCCACACACCTATGGTCACTTGATCTTTGACAAGGGAGCTAAAAACATCCAGTGGAAAAAAGACAGCATTTTCAACAAATGGTGCTGCCACAACTGGCGGTTATCATGTAGATGAATGCGAATTGATCCATTCCTATCTCCTTGCACTAAGGTCAAATCTAAGTGGATCAAGGAACTCCACATAAAACCAGAGACAATGAAACTTATAGAGGAGAAAGTGGGGAAAAGTCTCAAAGATATGGGCACAGGGGAAAAGTTCCTGAATAGAACAGCAATGGCTTGTGTTGTAAGATTGAGGATCAACAAATGGGACCTCATAAAACTGCAAAGCTTCTGTAAGGCAAAAGACACCTTCAGTAAGACAAAAAGGCCACCAACAGATTGGGAAAGGATCTTTACCTATCCTAAATCAGATAGGGGACTGTACTGGCTACTTTTGTGTCAACTTGACACAGCTGGAGTTATCACAGAGATAGGAGCTTCAGTTGTGGAAATGCCTCCATTAGATCTAACTGTAAGGCTTTTTCTCAATTAGTGATCAAGGGGAAAAGGCCCCTTGTGGGTGGGACCATCTCTGGGCTGGTAATCTTGGGTTATATAAGAGAGCAGGCTGAGCAAGCCAGGGGAGGCAAGCCAGTAAAGAATATCCCTCCATGGCCTCTGCATCAGCTCCTGCTTCCTGACCTGCTTGAGTTCCAGTCCTGACTTCTTTGGTGATGAACAGTAGCATGGAAGTGTAACCCAAATCAACCCTTTCCTCCCCAACTTTCTTCTTGGTCATGATGTTTGTGCAGGAATAGAAACCTGACTAAAACAAATTGGTACCAGCAGAGTGGGGTATTCCTGTGACAACCTGACCATGTTTTGGGGAGGACTGTGGAAGGACTTTGGAACTTTGAACTAAGATCCATTCATTGTTAAGAGCTCTGTCAGATGGTGTGTAGGAGCTTGGAAGATAATGTTGAGAACAGTGCAGAAGATGGAGGTCTGGTTTGTGAAATTTCAGAGGGAAAATTAAAGACTTTTTCAGGGCCATTGCTGTTTTGATTGTGAAGATTCTGTAGTTCTGGTTTGCTGGGGCTGAAGAATCAGCTGTGATTAACAAGATACCAGAACTACTAAAGCAAAACTTTGCATTACTGGGACTATTGATGCTGGTTAGCTGGAGCTAATAAATTAGTGGTAATTAAGAAAAGAGCAGTATCATTGAGGTGACATCTTCTGGGAAGTGTATTCTGAAAGCAAAAAGAGGCTGTGTTCCAGAGATAGCCAAGGTTGTACTCCTGCAGGGGGACTTGGTAATATGTTAGGGTCACCCAGGAGGTACTGGTTTTAAAGGCATGAAGGGGTCACGCAGAGCAGCTGAGGATCGGCACTGTGAGAGGCCATGGAAGGCCATTGGTGAAGGTGCAGCCTCAGTTGCAATTTAAGGCCCAGGACTGAAGGAGTCATGCAGTGTTTTGGAGATGCCAGTACGATGAGATGGCCATCAAGAGCAGCAGCAGCAGTGGAGTATAGGCATCTGGAGCATAAAGGACAACGGATGGGCTACAAAGGGCATGGCTGGAAAAGTGACCCAAGCCCTTGGAGGAGCCCAGAAGGTCATGAGTTGGATCCCAGAATTGGAGATTGATTTTTGCTTTTGATTGTGACTGTGCCCTGATATTTTCCCTTTTGAAGGAAGAAACTGTTTTAGTGGAGCCCACAGTTAAGAGACTTTTAATTGTAAAAAGACTTTGGATTTTAAAAGAGATGGATATTTTAAAGAGATTGAAATTTTAAGAATATGTAAAGACTGTGGGACTTTTAAAGTTCTTGAGATCTTGGGGATGAATAACAATGTAAGGGTTGAGGCTTACTAGTTATGTGTTTGTGTGTCAAGTTGACAAGGGGTCAATTGTACTGGCTAATTTTGTGTCAACTTGACACAGCTGGAGTTATCACAGAGAAAAATGCTTCAGTTGAGGAAATGCCTCCATGAGATCTAACTGTAAAGCTTTTTCTCAATTAGTGATCAAGGGGAAAAGGCCCCTTGTGGGTGGGACCATCTCTGTGCTGGTAGACTTGGGTTCTATAAGAGAGCAGGCTGAGCAAGCCAGGGGAGGCAAGCCAGTAAATAACATCCCTCCATGGCCTCTGCATCAGCTCCTGCTTCCTGACCTGCTTGAGTTCCAGTCCTGACTTCTTTGGTGATGAACAGTAGCATGGAAGTGTAACCCAAATCAACCCTTTCCTGCACAACTTGCTTCTTGGTCATGATGTTTGTGCAGGAATAGAAACACTGACTAAGACAGGGACTAATATCCAATATATATAAAGAACTCAAGGACATGGACTCCAGAAAATCAAATAACCCCATTAAAAATGGGGCTCAGAGCTAAACAAAGAATTCTCACCTGAGGAATACCGAATGGCTGAGAAGCACCTGAAAAAATGTTCAGCATCCTTAATCATCAGGGAAATGCAAATCAAAACAACCCTGAGATTCCACCTCACTCCAGTCAGAATGGCTAAGATCAAAAATTCAGGTGACAGCAAATGCTGGCAAGGATGTAGAGAAAGAGGAACACTCTTCCATTGTTGGTGGGATTGCAAGCTTGTACAACCCACTCTGGAAATCAGTCTGGCGGTTCCTCAGAAAATTGGACATAGTCCTACCAGATGATCCTGCAATACTTCTCCTGGGCATATATCCAGAAGATGTCCCAACTGGTAAGAAGGACACATGCTCCACTATGTTCATAGCAGCCTTTTTATAATAGCCTGAAGCTGGAAAGAACGCAGATGTCCCTCAACAGAGGAATGGATACAGAAAATGTGGTACATTTACACAATGGAGTACTACTCAGCTATTAAAAAAATGAATTTATGAAATTCCTAGGCAAATTGATGGACCTGGAGGGCATCATCCTGCGTGAGGTAACCCAATCACTAAAGAACTCATACAATATGTACTCACTGATAAGTGGATATTAGCCCAGAAACTTAGAATACCCAAGATATAAGATACAATTTGCAAAACACAGGAAACTCAAGAAGAACGAAAACCAAAGTGTGGACACTTTGCCCCTTCTTAGAATTGGGAACAAAACACCCATGGAAGGAGTTACAGAGACAAAGTTTGGAGCTGAGACGGAAGGATGGACCATCTAGAGACTGCCATACACAGGGATCCATCCCATAATCAGCCTCCAAAGGCTGACACCATTGCATACACTAGCACGATTTTGCTGAAAGTACCCTGATATAGCTGTCTCTCTCTTTTTTTTTTTTTTGATTCTTAACATAATTTTTATTGATTGATTTGGAGGTTCACATGATGCATCAAAGCCTACTAATTTCCCACCATTCTATATCTTCAACCCCTTGTAACCTCACCCCCCAAAGGAAAATAATCAGTTAAAATTAAAAGTTTCCCCAAATCCTCTGTATGTGACCTATTCCTTTATAACCTGCGGCCTTTTCTCCTCCTGTCACTGCCCTAGCATCTCCAGATCTGCCTCACTTATACCACTATGCTCAGCAGTCTCTCCTGCCTCTCTATCTCACATTCATTCATTGTAGTGGTACTGGGAGCTGTGGTGTGTAAACCCCTTTGACAAAATATCTTTTTTGGAGCTAAATTGGTCTGCAACCCTATAGGTGGAACAACAATATGAACTAACCATTACCCCCCAGAGCTCGTATCTCTAGCTGCATATGTATGAGAAGATGGCCTAGTCGGCCATCAGTGGAAAGAGAGGCCCATTGGTCTTGCAAACTTCATATGCCCCAGTACAGGGGAATGCCATGGCCAAGAAGTGGGAGTGGGTGGGTAGGGGAGCAGGGGGGGGGTATGGGGGACTTTTGGGATAGCATTGGAAATGTAAATGAAGAAAATACCTAATAAAAATGCAATAAAAAACTAATTACATATCAACATATCAAAAAAAAATTAACCTTCCTATGCCATCTATACTTGCTTAATTATTGCTGAGTAGATAATCTTATAAATTTTAGAAAATAAATTAATTCCTTTGCTTTAAAAAATTTTGTATGAATCAGACTTTAGCAGTTGTAAAAAGTCACCCCCCCCCTAAAGACAATAAGCATTTAGATGATTTGACATGGTTAAAGCTACCTAGAAAAGAATGGGTAGAGTTTAAATGGATCCAGTCAGAACTGTTGAAGATGTCATAAATGCCATAACCTGGAAGGTAGTTAACTAATTCTACCAAATTTTAAAACAAAATGAAGGCAGGGTGTTCTTGGAAGAAGAAACTATAATAGACATCAAATAGTCAGGGTTGCTAGGAAGTTTGTGGAGTTTATCAAGACTTTTTGTTCATTCAAGGCATAATTAATACTCAAACTTTGACTCTGAGATGTATGGAGAAAGCCACTTCTATTTTACATCATCCTATAAAAATTGTAACACTAAAATTAGCTTTTGAAAAAAAAAAACAAGTAATGCATTTCATGTATTATGTTTAGGAAAGATAATACCATTAAATCCTATCAACTTAAGCAGGGAATATTTTCCTCTCAGTGACATAAACAACTTTCAATGTATTTGTTCTCTCTCTGGTGCCATTTCAAAAACTGAAACATGATGATATGGTAATTCATTAGTTTAAATTTATAACACAATGCAGAAAAATCTCAAATCCAATATGTTCCCACAAAGGCTGCATATCCACAGTAGAATTTCAATTTGAGACTAGAGATGACCTTAGCAACTGTCCTCTGAGGTGTCATGGGGGAGGTTATTTATGTATAGACCTCAGTTTTATCATCCATGATGTTAGGGATATAATTAACTTGTTATCTCAAGGATGCTTTCAGAATCAAATAAAATAAAGGTGTACAGACATTGTTTTACATGCTTACTATTGTATCAATAATATTTTTCCTTGATTTTTCATCCTTTAATTATTGGAGTGACACTAGCCAGTAATTTTATAGTCTTCCAGAGACCATTGTAATTTGTTTCTGAAAAAATAAGCTTTTTCCCCACCACATGAAATTAGAGATTGTCTCACTGTAGGAGTTTATAGTCTACCTTCAGTCAGTTCTGTGAGATAGGGAGATGGAATGAGATAAGATTGTATTTATGATATTAACCCTGGAAAAATGTTATCCTACTTTTGACTTTATGTTCCTTGGTGCACATCATTTTAAATTTTTTGTTTGTTTGTTTTGCTTCGTTTTGTTTTTTCGAGACAGGGTTTCTCTGTATAGCCCTGGCTGTCCTGGAACTCACTTTGTAGACCAGGCTGGCCTCGAACTCAGAAATCCGCCTGCCTCTGCCTCCCAAGTGCTGGGATTAATGGCATGAGCCACCACCGCTGGGATTAAATTTTATGTCTCAAAAATCTAACAATGCTTTTCCTTCAGATTTTTACTAGTATATATTCATCAAATGGCTTTCATAAGTGTTGGTATCAGGATCTCTGAAACCCATGACATCACTTAGGCAGGACCCAAACACCTGTTGCCAAGGCAATAGCCACCATATTCCCAGAATCCACTTGGCTCTGAAGCTGCCACTGCAGCTGGAGAATCAATGCCACATGGACAACCACCACCGCCATCATTGCCTGCAGCCACTGCTACACCATGTGGACTCAGTCCGCTGGCACCTACCATCATCCACCACGTGGATTTCCACTGCTTTCCCAGGCCATCATCGCCACTGCTGTGAGACTCAGAGACTTCGATCATGTGAACTGTGACTCCCTGGTCCATCCTCTGGGGCTAGCTTCTTCTGGGCCCACACCAACCACTCAGTTCCAAATTTTCATTCACCAGTTCACTAGAATTCTCACACAGACACTGGCATATTGATTGGCAAGGTCGGTCAGCAGGAGGGCCCCTAATTTCCCAGATAGGGCCTGGCCAGCTTTTTCTGGGGGCTCAGGGGTTGGCATTTTACAGCCACACCTCCAAGGTGACATACGAGTTAGGACATCAACCCTTGGGTGACCATATCCCTCGAAATCAGCTCTCGTTCCCCTCCCACTCCGGGCTCTTGCAGCCATTTAAGAAACCCCTGGGCCTAGGGTAGAGTCCTTTCTACTAAGCCCAGAACTTGTTGTGTAACCTTTAGGGGGACCTAATGAAGACTTGGGCCTCTAGCCTAGCTGATTTCTTTTTGGTTATTGAATGGTTCTTAGGACACCAGTACAAATAATCCAATAGCCCCCTCCACAATGGGTGCTTCAACGTCTTCAAATGTACCTCCAGGCACCCCACTGGGATGTCTCCCAGAAAATTTCATATCTTTGAAGCTAATGCCTGACTTAAAGGCATCAAAATTAATATACCTCTGCAATAAGGTCTGGATTCAGTATCAGCTAGATAATAGTTCCAAATGGCCACTTAATGGTACCCTAGATCCAATTATTTTAAGGGATCTTAATACATACTGCCAGTGAACTGGTAATGGAAAGAGGTCCCTTATGTACAAGAATTCATCTATCTTCACTCCAATCCCTCCCTGTGCTTTTCTTGTTCCCCAATCCAACTTCTCTTAACCATGAAACCAATACAACCTCCGCCAGATGATGCTACAGTGCTAGATCCAGCTAACGAACCACTGCCTTTCTGCTGAAGACCTGCTTCCACAGCACCAAAAACCCAAACTGCTGCCTCAGTTTCTCCTTCTCACCAGGATACCCCAGAGCCTGTGCCAGCTGCAGGTCGATCCAAACGCCCTACATTGGCACCTATCTTCACCCCTCCTCCCCTCCACAGTCAAACCCCCAAGTCCTTCTCCCCCAACGACACCTGATCCAGCATCGGACCTTCCTCTAAGAGAAGTTGCTGGGGTAGATGGCCTTGTTAGAGTACATGTTTCTTTCTCGATTAGTAAACTTTCTCAAATAGAGAGCAGTCTGAGTTCCTATACCTCTAACTCCTCCACCTTTGTTAAAGAGTTTCAGTACATTAGTCAATCTTATAGCTTGACTTTCCATGATATACATATGATACTTACTAATAACTTACTTCCTGAGGAATGCAAGTGAGTATGGGAGCAAGCAAGAATGCATGCAGACAAAATTCATCAAACAGATAGAGCATATCCAATTGGATCAGAAGCAGTGCCTGACCAGGATCTTCAATGGAATTATAATTCTGCAGGTGGTATTTTAGCCAGAGACAGGTTTATAATATGCCTTTTGATCAGCCTAAGAAAGGCTGCCTTAAAGCTGGTAAATATTGAAAAGCTCCAAGAGGTTGTCCAGGACTACCAGGAAAATCCATCTCAGGTTTTAGAATGCCTCACAAAGGCTTTATTGCAGCACACCAATATGGACCCTGAAAACCCAGAAGATAAGCAACTTCTGATGATCTACTTCTTCTCCCAGAGCTACCCCAACATAAAAGCTAAATGTAGAAAGCTGGAGAGGGGACCCCTAACTCCACAGGCAGAAGTTTTAGCGCTGGCCTTCAAAGTGTACCATGAGAGAGATGAGAAAGTTCTCAAACATGCTGGCAAAGGTTGTCCGAGCAGCCCCAGCCACTGCCCTGGAATCCTGGTCTTCTAAGACTCAGAGATCACCAGGTACCTGCTACAAATGTGGGAAACAAAGTCATTGGGCAAAAGCCTGCCCTAACTTCCACAAGCCAAGGGGGCCATGCCCTAGGTGCCATCAAGAAGGACATTAGGCTGCCGATTGCCCTCATGTTAGGCAGAGCAGAGGGACATCACACCCACATAACCCTCCAACTGATCTCCTAGGCTTGGCTATGGCCAACTGAGGAGTTCTGAGCTTCCCTGACCTTACCACTGCCATCACTAGCAGGGAGCCCCAGGTAGATATTGTGGTATGTGGGCAGCCCATTTCCTTCCTCTTAGACATTGGGACCATTTACTCACTCCAAAAGGCCTTTTGGGGACCCACGTCTCCTTCTCATTTTCCTATTGTCAGGGTAGGAGGACAATCTTACTTCCCTCACCAAACCCCACCATTTAGTTGCATTTTAGGGGTGTATCTTTCACCCATTCCTTTTTTTGTAGTGCCAACATGTCCTGTCCCCTTTTTGGGAAGGGATCTTCTAGCTAGGCAAGGAGCCTCTATTTCCTTTTCTCCCCTCATTTGCCTAAACCCAAGCTCACTGGCAGTTCTTCTGCTCCTCCTTCTAGTCAGTCTACCTACTAACACTACCATGATTTTTCCTTTACCAGCTTCTCAGGTAGATCCCTGAGTCTGGTACGTCCAGAACCCCTCAGTTGCTAAACACCATTCTCCTGTTGTCATCCAATTACTGGACTCTACCAGGTGCATAACCCAAGCTGAATACTCTCTCTCTCTCTCTAGAGCCTCAGGGGACCTCTTGAGAAAAAAAACTCATTTCCCCACCTCTTCCCCCTTTAACACCCCTATACTAGCAGTTAAGAAACCTAAAGGTACCTATCATCTGGTTCAAGACCTCAGGGGCATTAATTCTGCAATGGTTCCTCTCCATCCTATTGTGGCTAACCCTTACACACTTCTTTCCACTATCCCTTCAGGGACTTCCCATTTCTCAGTCCTAGATCTCAAGGACACATTTTTCTCTATCCCTCTAGATGCCCAGTCACAGAAAATATTTGCCTTTTCCTGGACTGATCCTGATACCCATTTTTCTACCCAACTTACCTGAACTGTTCTACCTCAGGGATTCTGGGAAAGCCCACACCTATTTGGTCAGGCCCTGGCTTCTGACTTACTTTCTCTGTCTCTCTGTAAATCTAAGATTATACTTTGTGTAGATGATATCCTTCTCTGTAGCCCCTCTCTAGAAATTAGCCAAGCTGAAACCTCTGCTCTTCCAAATTTCCTCTCCAGTTGAGGCTAGAGGGTCTCACCTTCTAAAGTCCAACTGTCCACTCCTCAGGTCGCCTATTTGGAACTAACAATTACCCCAGCCCACAATAGAAAAAATAGATAGAAAGAATCTAATTCAGTCTCTAACTGTTCCTTCTACAAAGGAAGAGATTTTATCATTCCTAGGAATAGCAAGTGTGGGTTCCTCCCTTTTCCCTCCTTTCTTGTCCCTTATATGAAGCAGCATTAGGCTCCACCCATGAACCTCTTCTCAAACCTATTATGAAGCCCATTCAAAGGCACCAACAGGCTCTCCTTAAGGCCCCAGCTTTACATCTCCCTGACCTGATTCGTCATTTTTCCCTCTACATAACTGAAAAAGAGGGATTTGCCCTTGGAGTCATCAACTGGGACTCTCTTTTGCACCCATAGCATACTTGTAGAAAAAAACCTAAAGGTTAGTTTTGTTTTTTTTTTTTTTTGTTTTTTTTTTTGACTCTCAAATACAGAGTTCAGTGGCTGCTAAGGTATGGATATAAGGTGCCCATCCCTGTATGGTTAGATCTAGTCTTCTCTTCTCATAACCTGTCACAGCTCCTAACATATAAAGGCTTACAGACTCTACCTCCCTCTAGGGTTCTTTCTCTTCAGGTAGCTTTAATAGAAGACCCCATGCTCACCTTCCAATCATGCCTGCCTCTTAACATTTCCAATCTTCTTCCTCAACTAAATATTGACCACTCCCCATCTCACTCCTGCACTGAAACTTTAAAGGAACTATTACCTCATCCTTCACACATACAGGATGGCATATTGCCTCAGGGCATCTATACCTGGTATATAGATGCCAGCTCCTCTTTATACAAAGGGGCCAGAAGAACTGGCTATGACATAGTGTCAGATACCGAGGTGGTGGAGGCACAGATCCTTCCTGCTCATACCACCAATCAACAGGCTGAACTAATAGGCCTTACCCATGCCTTTCAAATGGCACAGGGAAAATCTCTCCACATCTACACAGATTCCAAATATGCTTTCCATATCCTCCTGTACCACACTGCTATCTGGAATGAGCGTGGGATACTTACCACAAAAGGAGGACCAGTAACTAATGCAAACCTAATTATATTCATGCTAAAGGACTCCCATCTCCCCACAGCTATTGGGGTTGTCCACTGTACATCAGATGACTCTATTGTCTCCAAGGGAAACAACTGAGCTTACAAGGCAGCTAGAGCTGTGGCCCTTAGGATCCTAGACTTGTGTCATACTCCCCAGGACATTCTTACACTAAACCTTCACCCCCTGACATCTGCCAAACTGTTTTATCTTCACCAGCTCTTTCATCCTAATAGCCAAGCATTGTCTTATTTTGTTAAGATCCACCTACAGCCTACTTCTAAGGACTTAAGTTTCTTAAAATCTATCACTGCTTCTTGCAAAATCTGTCAGATGTCTAACTCCAACTCAAGGTATAGTAGCACCCCTTTTCCTATCCATCAGGCTAGAGGTTCCCTTCCTGGAACTGACTGGCAACTTGACTTAACCCACATGCCTACTGTTAGACATGCCAAGTACCTCCTGGTCTTTGTGGACCCCTTCTTGGGGTGGGTAGAGGCATTTCCCACAACTAACAAAAGGGCTCAGACAGTCTCTGATCTCCTCCTCCAAGAGATCATCCCCCAGTTTCGTGTACCAGCCTCTCTCCAATCAGACAATGGTCCCAAATTTACTTCCCAAGTTTCTCAAATTCTATCTAAGGCCCTAGACATCCCCTGGCATTTTCACATTCCTTACCACCCTCAACCTTCAGGTAAGGTAGAAAGAACCAACTGCTCTTTAAAATTCACTCATGTTAAGCTGTCACAGGAACTTCGCTGTGACTGAGTAAAACTACTTCTGGCTCTTCTCAGGCTACAAGCTCTCTCCAAGCAACCTTTTCTCATCTCACCCTTTGAAATCATGTATGGGTTTCCGGTACTAACTCCTGGTCTTTCATCTAAATGTCCCCCCCCCTCCCTAAACCATCTACTCATCCCATTACTTTGACACCTCCGTTCTCTTCTATGGAACTTTGCTGACCACCATCTACTGTGACCACACACTGTCCCCTGTCCACTGCCTGTCAACATTGGAGACCAGGTCCTTCTATCTCCTCCAGACCATCATCTCTCACCCCTTTTTCCTAAATGGCATGGCCCTTTTAAGGTAATTCTCATGACCCCTACAGTTGCTGAACTCAAAGGACTCTCTCATTGTGTCCATCTGCCTCACCTCAAACTTTTCATTCCTCCTTCTTCATACACATCAACCCTAACAGGACCGTGTTCTGTTAAACTCCAGAAGACACTCTGGCAGCTGCGCTCAACCTCACTGGATTAGACATGGGTTTCTCATCTTCCCCTGCTGTTCATTTCCATCCAGGGCAGCCCCTACATCTGGAGACTTGAGGTCCAAGAAACCCCCACAGATAACAGTCTTTCCAAATAGGGTTAGGAAACTGCTCCATAGCCAGATGCCAGGAACTGATCCAAATTGCTATCATCCCTGTATCTGTTATCCCATCTAAATATTATTATCTCTATACTTGCATTCTCTTTGACCAGACAAAAGATTATTGTAGAAAATGGCCAGAGAATCTAGGGAGCTTCCCATGTTGGTCTTGTCAGATGAATATGCTAGGAGCATGGACCAATCATTTCTTCTATCAACACCACAAGACACTCTACATTCAAGACCCATGGGATTCCAGGTGGGAGACAGAAGTTGGTCAGCTCTACCATAAAAAACAGCCCAGATACCCAGTAAGTACCATCCATATCCAGAGAAATATGTTTCAATTGCCTAACCCGAAGATATCAGAAAAGTAGGGGAGATAATCAAACACTCCTCTGAGGTCCTTACCTCTTTGACATCACCCCTCATAAATGGCACTAACTTGTCATTTCGCCTTTTGCTTCAGACCTTGACCTCGGCACACCAACTCCTTAATGTCACCAGACCTGGACGCTTTAAAAATTGCTGGCTATGTGTACCCCCTGGAATTAACTCACAATCATCACGGCAATTCCAATGATACTGCCAAGTAGTAACCTTACCTCACCCTTTGTCAGCTGCCCCTACTCCAATGTTGCCATGCCTCCATACCTTACCTCTATCCCTTTCTTTGGCATGGTAAAGTGTTTTAAGACCTCCGGGACATGTCCTGTAGGAACACTAAGTTCCCTAGACTGCAATAGAACCATAACCCTTAATATATCATCTCTGCCACAATGCTCTGCAGTCCAGAACATGACAATTCCTTGTGGACTCAGGCATATCATCGCCTACCCACCAGCTGGTCAGGAGTCTGCACATTGGTACCCCTTTTCCCTGAACTGGGAGTGCTCCAGGGAAATGAGACCCTGCCAATCCCAGTTGTAGATATGATAGCTGCCCAACATAAGAGGGCAGTTCAGGTCGTGCCACTCTTGGTCGCTATGGGAATAGCCATAGGTGCTGGTACTGGAATTGCAGGGATAACGACTTCCATGACCCAATATAATAAGTTCACTTCCCAGTTTAAAAGCAATCTTTAAGAAATGTCTGAAACTGTGCTTACTATCAAGAAACAGATCAATTCTTTGGCAGCTGTGGTGCTTCAGAACTGACAGAGGCTAGATGTCCTGACAGCTAAAGAAGGTGGCCTTTGCCTGTTCCTCCAAGAAGAATGATGTTTCTATGTCAACCAATCTGGGATAATGAGAAATAAAATCCAGGAGCTATAGTCAGACTTAAAGAATTTCAGGAAACATGAGACCTCCAGTTCTGGGATTTTAAAAAGTCCTATATGGAAGTGGATACTTTTGTGACACCTTTTGTAGTCATCCTCCTGATGTTATTATTTGTTCCCTTCCTCATTCATCTTGTCTCCACATTTCTTCAACAACAAATACAAAAACAAACAAACAAACAAAAAAACTAATAATCAGCTCCTGTTACAGGATTACCAGCCACTACTGACAGAAGAGCCACTGTCCACAGAGGAACCTGATGTGAACATTTACCAAGTGGATCCTGGATGGTGAAAGTCAGCTACATCCCAAAATTGATGACGCTCCTAGACAACAGGAAGAAACTTAAGAGACACAACGCCCTTGTTCCCTTTTAACCATCGGCTTCCCCCTCCCTTTTTTTTTTCCTTCTCTTTATAATAACAAAAAGGGAGGTATGTTGGTATCAGGACCTCTGAAATCCATGACATCACATAGGCAGGACCTGAACACCTGGTGCCAAGGCAAGAGCTACCATATTCCCAGAATCCACTTGGCTCACCTCCCACCTTTACCTGTGATGATTACATCAGCACCCATATATAAAGGCCCCACTGATCTCTCTCTCTCTCTCTCTCTCTCTCTCTCTCTCTCTCTCTCTCTCTCTCTCTCTCTCTCTCTCTCTCTCTCTTTCTCTCCCTCCCTCCCTCCCTCCCTCCCTTCTCTTTCCACTGCCACCTTGCTCCTCTCTCTCCCATTAAACCTCATGTGGAACTGTTTGGCCTGGTGTGATCCTTCTGAAGCTGTGTGATGTTCAAGATCATAACAATAAGGACATTTTCCTACAAGTACTCTGCATAATTTGACCATGTTTCCCCCATAACTCTTCCTGACTCCCTTGTTCTCACTTCCCCACTCCTGCTAGTCTTCTTCATTCCCCTAAACAGTTCTGTTGTCACTTTCATATCACATAAGCATACTTTATATATTATACAAAACATATGATCCTCAAATGAAAAAATATAATATTTGTATGAGTCTGATTTAATTCACTTAGTATGAATATCTTCAGTTGCATCCATATTTTTTCAAAGGACATGACATCATTCTTCCTTGTGGCTTAAAAGAAATTTCATTGTATATATGTACCAGATTTTTTTAACCCATCTTCTGATGGACACCTAGGTTGGCTCCATAGCATTGCTGTTGTGAACAATGTTATAGTACACATTGGTTTGCAAGATAATATTGAGTTACAGAATCCCTTGAATAAATATCCATGAGTGGTATAGCAATGTAATATGGTAGATCTATATTTCATGGTTTGAAACCTTCATACTGATTTCCACTATGGCTGGATTAATTCATATTTCTATCATCAGTAAATAAGGTTTCTCCTTTCCACAGGTGCTCAGCATCATTTATTGTCATTTGTTAATGACCACCACTCTGAATGGGAAAAGAAGAGCCTCAATTGGTAGCTCTCATTTGCATTACAGGGGTTGTTCTCCCCATTGGGTATTTTTCATATTATTTGGCCATTTGTACTTCATCTTTTGAGAGCTGCTTGTGTCAGTGCCCATCTGTTAATTGGATTGCTTGAGTTCTTGGTATTTAACCTTCTATAGTCTTTATGTAATTCAGATATTAGTCATCTGCAAAGTACCTGCATTCCAACTTTGCAATGCTTTTTCTTATCCATCCAGTAAAACAAACAAAAACAACAACAACAACAAAAAACCTATGTGATAATTCATTTGAGAGTGACTTCTGAACATTTTTAAACTGTTAGTCTTTGGCAGAAGGGCAATTATAAGGTAAACATTTCTGTTATTAGCCTGTAACATATTGATTGATTCAGTCAAGTGAGTTAGGAAGCAGCACAATTGGTGAACTATTCCTAGCACAAGCTTCCCAGGGGATGGAGGACTTTGTAATGACCTTATGATGCTTGTACCATTACAGATTGTTCCCAATATAGTGTGGCTTGACTTAGAGTTTTTAAAGTTATGGTGTTTCAAAAGTGATGCATATTCAGAAGAAATCATTCTTTCAGTTCTGAAATTTGACTTTCTTCCGTGCTAGTGAGGTGCAGTAGCAGATGTTCTCCATGCTGAGGGATGACAGTGAACCACAACTACCAGTCAGTCATTTTATCATGGTAGCAAAACAAGAGATACTCTAAACTGTACTGCATGGCTAGTCTATGCCGTCCATTATGTTAGGTTTTGTAAACACAAGCTTGATTAAAATTTTCAGTTTATTGTAGGTTGAGTAGGACATAAACCCATTCCAGGAACTGCATAATATGTCTTTTGAAACATAGTGATGAAAGCAAACAAATTTAGTTACCTTTCTAAAAATTTTAGAATTAGTAAGATACAGAATACAGTACAAGAAAACAAAAATTACTCTTAAAGCTTATGCTTGTAAATCCCAGAATTTAGGAGGCTAAGCAATAGCATTGGCTATACAATGATACTCTGCTTTAAGAAACAATAAGGTTGTTGGAAAGATAGCTCAGCAGTTAAAACGAGTGTTTCCTACTGTTTCATAAGACTTGAACTCACATAGGGTAGCTCACAACTGACTCCAACTTCTAACTACTGAAGATCTGATGCTATCTTCTGGACTCTGTAGGTACCTATACCTATGGCATTCACTCATAAACATATGATATATTATCATTTCTATTCCTTTTGAGAATACTGACTAATGCACACACAGAAAATGAAACATTCTTTTAAAAATGAAACAACAAAAGAAATCAACTTTAGCCTCTCTTTATTATACATAAATAATGACTATATAAATTGATATGTAGATGTGCTTTCTTTTTCATGTTTTTGGGAATATGTAATTCTTCTCTTCTCTTGACAGAATACTTTTTACTATCAAACTAATGTATATAAGACTGTATATGATAGGTGGAACAGCAATATGAACTAACCAGTACCCCCCGGAGCTCGTGCCTCTAGCTGCATATGTATCAGAAGATGGCCTAGTCGGCCATCATTGGGAAGAGAGGCCCCTTGGTCTTGCAAACTTTATATGCCTCAGTACAGGGGAACCCCAGGGCCAAGAAGTGGGAGTGGGTGGGGAGGGAAGTCAGGGGGAGGGTATGGGGGACTTTTGGGATAGCATTGGAAATGTAAATGAAGAAAATACCTAATTTTAAAAAAGACTGTATATGTTCCATTTAGTGTGCTATCCCTGGGTAAATAGAAAAAAATAAGTCTGTAATTTCTTTAACATTATGACTATTAAATTTCTGTGCAATGCCAAAAGGAAAAGTATGATACTGCATTCCAATATCCACAGCATGGTTATTTTTTAAAACCTCAAATTGCATATGTAAATGGATTTATATTTATAGGTATATAAATTTTTATTAAATATTTGTATAAAAGATCAGTAATAGTAGTATGGTGTATATCAATGTAGCAATGGCTTTTGAGATTCTGAAGTTATTTGAATATGTATCATCTGCATTTACATTAAAGTGCACATCTATAACCCCCATGCTGGTGAGAGAGCCAGGCACATTCCCAGAGTTCACTGGCCAACTGATTTATCTAAAGCTATGCACAAAAAGTTCAGTGAGACACTGTCTCAAAATTTAAAGTGAAGAATAACAAAGGGAGAAGCTTCCCATTCGTTCCCTGTACTCTACACATGCAAATATGTGCATGAACCCTCCAAATATACACAGTTTTAAAAGCAAACATAAAAAGATTTGTAACGTTCTATTACTATTATCTTATCTGACATTAAAGTTTAACTAGCTTTTCCATTATCATATAGAAAAAAATCATACCATAGTAAATATTAAAAACAACTCTGAATAAGTCAAGGATAGCGGTGTGTGTGCTTAATCCCAGCACTCAGTAGTTACAGGCAGACAGATCTCTGAGTTTGAGGTTAGCCTGGTCTGCAAAGTGAGTATCAGGACAACAAGCGCTGCAAAGAGAAACCTTTTCTCAGACAAACAAAAAACAAAACAAAACAAACAAAAAAACAACACAGACTGCCCCTACTATCTGTCACAAAACCAGTACAAAAGATACAAAATATTTTATACTCACCCACATATGGCATAGTATTATTCTACATACATAATTTTAAAAGACATATTTTAGAGTTGATTCTACTAGCAAATTGTAACACTACCACCGAGAAATAAACTTTTTGCCTCATGGAAATTTCAGTGTTGGGAAGCAGCCTCCCCAATTCTCATTCCTAAATTTACATTCCTTCCAAAAGTTACTAGGAGAGGGAGCTCCTCTCTCCCCACTGACATACCTACTCACAACCTCAAGGGAGCCTGGAGGCTGAAAGAGGAGAGTAGGAAGAGGACAGTCAGTATGAGAGGGCTGCTCACTGTGACGGGAGGGACGGCCCAGAACATTATGACCCTACCCTTCCCATCCTGCTGTAGTCTTTGATGTCATCACCTCTACCTAGAACTTCCAGACTAGCAGTTAAGATGTAGGCACCTTTGCAGCAGAGCTCCTCAAATGGCTTCTTTTCCAAAGTGCAACCAATCTCCCCTGAAGTTTCACCCAGGTTCACTAGAAGTTAGTGAAGACTTCTTAAGTATGCCTTCCCCTTCATTCCATCCTTCAAGGCCAGCATTTGATAAGGAAGAGCTTTTATATATTCTTGCACTGAAAACCTAGTCCATTTTCCTATTGACTCCAGAAAAATAGCTGCTTCTGGTTTTTTGGACCCAGTTTGCTTTAAACAGAAATGCAGCTCTGGACATCTTATTGTATCTTTATATTCTGAGAGGAACTGCTCACAATGGCTGCTTGATTTTCCTGATAAGAGAATAAGATATAACTAAACATGTTTCGGTGTACATTTGCATGCGAAACATGTATTTTTTTTTCTGTCATAGATTTGCCTTTTCATAACACTATATTTTGAATTGGCTTGATTGTATTCCACAGTGACTGTTTCATTCAAATAGATGTCCTTTGCCAGGGTATTGTTGGTAGATAAGCTGTTGTGTATCTCCACTTTGTCCTCTACTGAGTGATTCTTTTTGATAACTTTCCATTAATAATTTATTGAGTAATTAACAAAACTCTGCTCCAGGATGAAGAGATTAAGTTCTATGCTTAATGACCAAAGATGAATTCTGATAGAGTTTCAGTTTTGTTGTAGCTTCCTTAAAGTTTAGAATATGACAAATTTGACAAACATATTCTATAGTACATCTTTGGTTGTGACATGGGGAGAGACAGAAATGAAGGTTCTCTCTCTCTCTCTCTCTCTCTCTCTCTCTCTCTCTCTCTCTCTCTCTCTCTCTCTCTCTCTCTCTCTCTTCCTTCAGACACTGTATAACTTGGCCTTTTTTTGAGACAGGTTCTCTCACTACCTAGAGCTGGTCAAGTAGGTTAGTCCAGCTGTCTGGTCAATGAGTCCCAAGGATACACTTGTCTCCACCTCTCTGAAGCTGACATTAAAATGCCATGCCACTGCACCCAACTCTTTATGTGGGCTCTGTAGATTGAACTCAGGTCCTCGTCCGTACATGACAAGTACATTACCACTTTCTCTCTTCATCCCTCAAAACATGCTTAAGAGGTTGTATTGCACGGAAATCACTCTCTAGAAGTGGGCCTTGCCAAATTGCTAGTCTCTGTGTAAGTCCTGATATGGAGGTTGCATATTATTCTGTATTAGTGTGCAGGGATCAGGAGACACATGGTAGGAGGGATAGAGCTAAATCCAAACCAGTTGAGACCAGTCACTATTGTAAACCCAGACAATTTCAGAATCATGGAGCTACTATGCTCAAGAAAGAAGCCATGACACACAGTGAGGAAGGGAAGGGGGTACAGGATAGATATTTTAATTTGGTCAACAGACATGTAACTGGGTTCAGAAGAATAGTTCAGTTTAAGACCCTTGCTTATTTCAAACAATACAATTGTGTCATTTCATGGTTTATATTCTTCCATGACAAATAAATCTTCATAATGACAAATGGTAGGTTTTAGGATATTTGGACTCTAAGATCTGCCCATACTCCAGGAAGAACTTTTCCTTCCTTGGTAGTATTTTTGAAACTACATAAAGGACTACTAGATACATTTATATATTCATCACTTAACTTTATAAATATATATCTTCACTATGTTACATTTCTAGGGATGAATTTTAGTCTCTCTCTAAATATATCAGCAGTCAGTCTGCAGAAGTAGTTTGTTTCATTAGATTTCATATATATGATGTCACATCTCTACCTTTTTGGAAACATGTAGTTTTCCACAGCCATGGCCAATCTTGGTCCTGCTGTGACTGCTGCACCTTTCAGCCCTTGCCATCCTAATCAGTCTGCTTGTAACAGTTTCAGGCCAGTGAAGTAAGCCTAGTCCTACTTTAGGTGAGTTTCAGATGGTTCTCCTGTAACTCTAAACCAGTGAGTCTGAAGATTTAGTGTGCACAAAATCCTCTGGGGAGATGCTTAAAACACAGAAGACTGGCCCACAGTCCCAGAGTGGCTGATTTAGTAGGTCTTGATTAGAGACCAAGAAATCCCAAGAACTACCCCACCCAAAGAAGTACAAGTTAAACAAGAAGGAAGGCCCAAGTGAGGATGCTTAAATCCCACTTAGAAGGTGGAAAGAAAATAATCATGGGAGGCAGAGGGAATGAGGGAGTTGGGTGGGAGAAAGGAGGGGGAAAGGATCAGGTATGTGCAGGGGGTGGGGGGAAGGAGAGAGATCCCCAAGGCCAAGAGAATGAATGGAAATGTGCTGGTACCAAGCATGGGAGTGGGGAACCTCTAGAAAGTCCCAAAGACCCAGGATGGGGGGCCTCCCAGGACTCAATGTATGTGACCTTAGCTGAAATGCCCAACAGTGGGAATATAGAACCTGAAGAGACCATTTCCAGTACTCAGACAGGACCTCCCAGTGGAAGGATGGGGACACTGAACCACCTACAAAACTTTTGACCCAAAATTGCTCCTGTCTAAAAGAAATTCAGGGAAAAAAATGGAACAGAGACTGAAGAAATGGCCAACCAGTGACCAGCCCAACTTGGGATCAACCCCATGGGCAGGAATCAATCTCTGGCACTATTACTGATGCTATGTTGTGCTTGTAGACAGGAGCAGAGAATGGCTGTCCTCTGAGAGGCTCTACCAGCAGATGACTGAGACAGATGCAGATACTCACAGCCAACCATTGGACAGAGGTTGGAGACCCCTGTGGAAGAGTTCATGAAAGGATTGAAGGAATTGAAGGGGGTGCTAACCCCATAGGAAGAGCAAAAATGTCAACTAACTTGGAGCCCTAGGAGCTCCCAGAGACTGAGGCACCAACCAAAAAGCACACACAGGCTAGTCTGAGGCCCCTAGCACATATGTAGCAGAGCCTTGTCAGGACTCAGTGGGAGAGGATGTGCCTAATCCTATAGAGATTTGATGCCTCAGGGTGGGGGAATACTAGGGGGACACCCTCTCAGAAATGAAGGGGAAGGGGGATAGGCGGGGATCCGGAGGGTTGGCAACATTTGGAATGTAAATAAATAATAATAATAATAATAATAATAATAATAATAATAATAATAATAATAATAAAGTACTAAGTCAAAGACTCTGTTGGTCTCAGCAAAACTTCGTGGACTCCAGATAACTTGGGCTACCCATAAAATTTGCTTTTAAATTATTCATTAGTGTAACACTGTACAGTAGACATCTAATACAATTTAGCAGTAGTCCTAACAAAAGGAAACCGGCAACATTGTAATACTGTATCTTTATTCTTTACATTTATTACTATTTTAGCATGTCTACAGTATATTAACCTACAGTATTTTTCACAACTACAGTACATGTAAAATCAGACCGGCCATATTTGAAATGGTTAGGAGCTACAGGTGGTTAATGACTAATGCAGTAAATGCCAGAGTTAGCAAGGCCTTTCACATCTCTATCATAAAAAAAAAAAAAAAAAACATTTTAAATGTAGCATTTCTATGGATCTTGAGTAATGACAAAATTATTTAAAACAGGTTTACATTTCACTGAGGATAAGTTTAATAAATGGCTAAAAGGTGTGTATCATGATTATTTAAATAAAATCTCTATATTAACTAAAATTATTTTTGACATTGCAAACAGGATCAAATGTATTTGTAACAAAGAAAGGGCGGTTGTCTTTGGATACCACTTTGGGTGTGATGAACTTTGGAATAGTGTCAACATTAAAATTTCCATGGCCTTCCAAGAAATGAAAACTTAAAAGACAGTGAACCACAGATTTTTTTCTTCGTTCTCCTTCTTCTTTTCATTCCTCCTAACTGAATAATCAAATGAGGGGAAAAAAAGAGCAATTATAAATTAATCAAAATCAGTGACTTTCTAAAGTAAGAAAATGTACACGTGGACATGTGTGCTGTGCAATTGTATAGTATCTCTAAACCAATAGAAAACACATTTTCCTCTTGTAACTTGTGTGATTGAATATCTTTATGATGTCTTTATAGATTTTGATGCTGTGATCACAGAAACTTGTCTTTCTCTTGGTAAACACTAGAAAGCTCTCTATGCATGTGAGCATGTGTGCATGTGTGTGTGTGTGTGCATGCACACACTGTGTTGTATGTTTGCTTGAGAGATAATTCTAGCATTGAAAAAACCAAGACTCTTGGTTGCCATATCTTCAATGTGAAAGGGAGGCTGTCATGAAATATATTGCTGTGAAAAATGGAGAAAAAAACAAATAACAAAATGCTGGTTCTTTAAATACACTTAAAACCAAGATATACCTTGGGGCTTATTTGCCAATTTAAATATAATCGTGCAATTATAAATAGCAAAGAAAAAAGTTAGATTATCTGTATTTTTAGAAGATATGGTTATATAAATAAAATACCCCAAAGGCTGTACCAGAATTCTGTTACTCCTGATTTTCTGAATATATACATTCAGAAAAGTATCAAGATACAAAGTTAATATGGTCAAAGTAGTTAGTAACAAACTTGCTGAGAATTCAGAAAGTAATTCCATTCATAAGAGGCTCAAACAAAATAACAAAAGCTACAAGTAAACCTGAACAAGAAGGTGAATGACCTACAATTAAAACTACAAAAACCTGAAGAGACTTAAGCAAGCACTACACGATAGAGGGCTGTTCCATTTTCATACATTAGCATAATTGAAACCGTGTTATGTTAACTGATTGTAGACTCATTGTAATCCCCCCAACTCCAATGAGGTTCTTCATAAAACTAAAAAGAAAAAATCCTAAAATTCACAGGTTCACATGGAAGTAAAAAAGAGCCACAATAATCCTAAGCAGAAAGCCAATTACTGGAAGTATCACAACACCAGAACTTAAGTAATACTACAAAGACATAATAGCAAAAACAGAATGCTACTAGTACAGAAATAGACATATGGGAAAAAAATTAAAAAAAAAAAAAACTCAAACAACTACAGCCACGTGAGTTTCAATAATGTTACCCAAAATAGTCAATGTGGAAAAGATAGCCTCTTCAAAAATTGGTACTGCAAAAACTGGATATTCACATATAGACAAATAAAGACAGATCCTTCTTTTACTTCCTGGATAGAAATTAATTCCAAACATGTCAAAAGCCATAGTGACAGGGATGAAAGTCTTAAATTGTAGGAGGAAAACCCTCTAAGATATAAGGATAGGCAAGGACATTTCAAAACAGCCTCACATCGCTCAGGAAATAATACCAAGAACTGAAAAAAAACTGGGTTTGCATAAAATTAAAGTCCTTCTGCACCACAAAGGAAGGAACAGAACAGAAAATAACCCACGGAATGGGAGAAATCTTTGCCTGAAATCACACCTGAAATGTGATTCATATTTAGAATATGTAAATGACTCTAGTACTGTGATATGCATCTAACACAACACAAACCAACCAACCAATGAGTTGGCAAATGAACTGGAAGGAAATTTCCTATAAGAAACTTTGCAAATGGCCTGTAAGCATAATGGCAAGCATCCATACATTCCTAGTCAACAGGAAAGTGCAAATCAAAGCTATTATCAAATCACTGAGATTCCATCTTGCCCCTCCTCCCCCCCAATCCAGTGCCAATGGCTATCCTCAAAAAACAGATTTAGAACAAAGAAGCCTTACAAGCCCACTACTGGGGATTAGTGCCACCACTATGAACAGTGTGGAGGGCCCTCAAAGTACAAACACAACACTTTGGAGTAGGAAACTGACCAGAAAGAGTGACTTGAGAACATGAATATAAGAAAAGTATGAGGGTGCACCTGTATGAAAATACCAAAATGAAACCCATGATGTAGCACGCTATCTAAAATGGTTAATTTAAAATATACTGTTACTCTATTTTTTGGCTAACATAAAATACAAACATCTACAACTAAAGACATACTTACTATCTAAATGTGGTTCTACTTAACATGGCAACATTTTTGCTATTTGACAGTACTCATTGGAGCCACTGTTTCTAGTTAAAATTTGAGGCTGCAACTTGGGACCTGGGACCACAGGCTCCACTAGTGCCTGCCCCAGCCATTTATGCTGCTGCTTCCAGTAACTGTTTTCTAAATAGGTATTGGTGTATGGAAAGAACCAATGTATTGGAACACAGTATGGTTGGTTGGTTTTACTATGCACATTAATATTCTGGAAACAATCTAGATTAAATTGAATTTCATTCTAAACATCAAGATTTGTCTTAATTTGCTTGAATTTAGTGAGTACATAAACTCCAAGTAATAAGCAAATGCAGGAAGACTGAATAACACACAAAACAAAATGCGGATACCTGGACTGTGGCCATCCTGCTGGATTTTCTCAGGTTGCTTTGGTCTGATGATTGTCTTGCCCACCTTCTTCTGCTCCTTCTTTCACTATCTCATCTCCAGCAATTTCATGTATATCCTCCCAATTGTCATACTCATATTTACTGATTGCTAGAGTGAAGATTAAGGCAAACATTGACAAAGTCAGTCATGGACACAATAACCTAACTCAAAGCTAATAGCAGCATCCATATTCTACCCTCAGAAGAAGCAATGGGACAGAACTAAGAAAAGAACACCCAAGCATCTTTCTGCTGTTGACATTTCCTACTCTGCCTTTCACATTTCTGCTGCATTATCATTGCCATAGTGATGTTGCTCCGTGGTTCCCCATGTGTCTATTGATAAACTTCTATTACTATTACAATTGATAAACTTCTCCTTTGAGGAAGAAGGAATCAGAGTCATTGGAGCTAGCAGCAACCTCTAGACTTGGGCAGAGCATTGCTGGGAAGATAATTGTTTGCCTCAGACAAATTCTACAGTGAAGATGACTGTTTCCTCAAACTGCTGCTTCTCTTTCCACCAACTCTAGTGAACCTGTTCATCATTTGTTGAACTGACTTTCTAAGAACCTTTGCACTTCTTTTTTTTTTTTAAGTGGGAAAGTCATAAACCGAATTGAAGTATGGCAGTCTTGATTTTCCTTGAGCCTTCCTTTCCCTTTTCTGCCAAGCTTCCTGCCACACACCAACTTCCCACTGACATTCATGTGTGGGCTCATGAATTGCACTGAGAATCTCTACTGTCTTATTAAACAAGGATTGGTAGAGCGTAGCAGATGTTCCCTCAAAACTGCAAAGGTGTTTACTGAACTGAGCTTTTACTCCAGCACATCCAGCCTTATACTGGAGGAGATTCCGTCACCAACTCCCCATCTAAGATCAACACTTGGTGTGGCCAATATCCAGCACCTTTACAAAAGCTGCTTATGAAAACCTACAGTGTCCCTGCCTCTGTGTATCATCTTGTGAACTCATTTCCACCTCCCAGCTCCTACCGCTGCCTTCCACTTCATGCTTGGTAGGAGAAGAACTCTCCTTGGATTACTTACCCCTTATATCTGAGATCTGCCCGATGTTCTCATCCATTTTTTTCATGATAGATCCCACAGAATCATCCTCAATGGCAACATTGTCAGTTGAAACCTGGTACACAGCATCCAAGGAGGCCATCTGGGGCATGTCAAGGCTCCTGCCTAAACTGATGCTCAAGCACATACCCAGACCCAGTCCAAGGCTTAAACCAAAACCTGAGTTTAAACCCAGGCCCAAGCCCAAGCCTAAGCCCAAGCCCAAAATCAGGCCCAGGCCCAGGCCCAAGCCAAAGCACAGGATAGTATACAGACAGAGGCCAGGGACATTGCTCTTCTGGGAAACAGCCCTCACTCTTCGCCTCTGGGGAAACCGACCTGAGCCATTAGATGTATAGAAGTGGGATCTCATGATCAGATATCACTGTTGAGCTGAATCAGAATGTAGTAGTTGTCCAGATGCAATACAGAAGGTAGTGGACCAGATCCAGAAGCATGAAAAGAAACCAAACATTGAGAAATTACATGCATGTGAATCAGGTCCTGTCTATTACTGCTAGATCTCAACCCTCCTTCTCTAAGGAGACAATCTAGCCAGTCTTCCTCAGTATCACTACCTTCATGGTCTCTGGCTAAGACTAAGATTGCTGACCTAATCCCTCCTTGAGCTATTACTTGGCCTCTGTGTTCTCCAATAGATAGTATTGGCTTCTCTGGCCACAGATGCTGCCTTGTACAACTGTAGGTCATAAACTGTCCCATTTAAGATAAAACTCAACCTAGCCCACACCTTCTCCCTATACTACCTTTGCCCACTCACTACCCAAGTTCATGCTGGGCTCACCTGACTATTTTGACCCCCTTAGGTCTTGTCTTAGTCCCATGAGATAGACATGATAATATCTGTGGGATGGTTGTTTGGCATCTACATGATATCTCATGTAGAAGAATCAAATAGATCCTTTAACAGAGCTGCAATTGGAATTTAACAATCAGGGCTATGACTAACAATACCCACCACTGTTAAGATTGTGGACAGTGAGTTGCTGTAGAGAGCAGGTCAGCACTCAGGCATAAGGAGAAGGAGAAACTCAGACAAGTGAAACAATGGGGGGAGGGGTTAAGAGTGGTATCTGTGGAAGCCCCATAGTAAAAGCAAAGGCCCAAGGAGAAACCAACTTGGGTGTTGCCTCAGAAGAACCCTTCAAGGGTTCTGTGTGGCAGGTGATGAAATAAGATCATGAAGATCCAACAAAGGCCTTTATCTAAAACTACATTGCTCCATGTGTTTACTCCAGCCAGGGTTATCATATCTACATGCAGAAAGTTTTTCTTTCCTCCAAAGTCAAGACTGACACTTTTAGACCAATAAATTACAAGGTCATCAGGCTCTGATATGACTCAGAGTCAGCTACTTTTCCTTCCAGACCTTGGTTATCATCAGCTGTACCTTTTAACTTCATAACCGTCCTGCCATTTAATTATATTTACAGGAAAAAGCATAGTGGTTCAAGGTAGACACAACCCACTCAAGAATTCATCCACCAATTGCCTCCTACCAATGGCTCCTGCAAGCAGGAATAGTCATAAAAATATCATGTGGCTCAAATCCCAACAAAAGCAAAATGTTCCCAAGGAAAGAGTTAGGTTCTTATGATGTAACGTACTTAAAGCCACTTTGAACAGAAGGGCACAGTTGAGAGGGAACAGTGAGACCTCAGTACGGAAGAGCCAAATGATGAAGAACTGGAAGGTGTTTAGCAAGTCCTGCCACATTCTGTCTATGCCTACAAAGACTGAATGAAATAAAGCTTGTTCTCAGTATCAAATAGTGAAGTAAAAACACATTATATTGTGAAATGCTATGCCTATGTATTATTACACCAATAGAAAACTTTTCTTATACTTGAAGTTTTTGAAAGAAACTTTGAAGAAATTTTACATAACTTCGGTGGACACCATAATTTGGATCTTAAGAAATCACTTTCTATAGACATGCAGAATAATATGCTACTTCCACAGTGGAATTTATTCCCAGTCACTTCAGGGAGATGAGTTGATAAAATAAAATGATATTTAAGATATTTGCTATCTGGTTTTATTTGATTTTTTAAAGTTGATTCTCCATATATATATATATATATATATATATATATATATATATATATATATAAATGTATATATATATATACATTTATATATATATATATATAAATGTATATATATATATACATTTATATATATATACACACATTTATATATATATACACACATTTATATATATATATATATATATATATTATACATATATATATACATTTCTCGTGACCATGTTCACAGAGGAGAGAAGACTTTTACTCCAAAGAAGGATAATTCATCCTAACTGAGGACAATAGCAGAGAAAGGCTGTTTTCTCTGCATAGTCTTTGTTGTAATATACTCATAATCTCACAAAAGCCTAACACTTGGGGGTATGTGACGTCTACAAAATTAACCTGGGACAGAAACTAGAACAAGGGGGATATGATAGAAATTCTTGGATAAGGAAGGTATCTAATAGTATACTGGTTCTTGCAACAAGGTTATCCGTACTTGTCTCTTTTTTTCTAAATACCTACAGAGCAATGCTTAAATACATCATCAGTGATCTTACTTTCTACGTCTCCTTTCTGTCTGTTCAATCATTGTTGCTTCACAACTTCCAATAGTTCCACTAATATTGCCTTGACAGGAGTCAGCATGGTACAAAAAATAAAAATTCCAAGCCCATACAAACATGTTGCCACATCAGGAAGAGTTCAGTTCTTGCCACCTGAAGCTGTAAGATACATTCTTCATACTCGAGTCATCTACTCATTCATTGAGCATGTACTTTATGTCTGGAGTAGTGTTAGAGAATAGGAATTCAAACATACCTAAAATTCATGGCTTGTTCTGTCTAGCCCGTGCTCTGGAGAGCAAGACAGACATTTAGATGACATTAAGTCATGTCTAACATACTAGCAGAGAGGGTAACAGTATGATATGGGAGCTCAAGAGAGAGGAAGACCAGCTAAGGCAGGGAGAATCTGCAAGGGAGATACCTTGGTGTGTAGGAAAGCTGAAGATGAAATTAGAAGCTCAGCTGACAACAGACAAAGGTAGCAGGTGGTTGCAGACAAAGAAAGCAGTATGAAAGTGGCAGGTGTGTGTGTGTGTGTGTGTATGTGTGTGTGTGTGTGTGTGTGTGTGTGCATGTAGGGGTTGTATAAGCACATATATTTGTCCAGGACAAAATATCTAAAGCATTGGGGAGAGTATAGGATGGGCCTTTAAATACTTCATTAAAACTTTTGCCCAGAAAAGTAGGTCTTTTACCTTCAGAACAACCTTTGTGGTAGTAGCAGAGTTGAAATAGTATGTGGTACATTTATATTATTTTTATTACATAAAAATATACTTGCACCTTAAGTTGTTTTAATAAGTATACTTTTGTACTTTATAAGTTCTGTTATTGGGTTTTAAACTGCATCTTGTTGCGAAAAGGTTTATATCTGGCCTTGCTTTTCTCTAAATCTAATAATAAATATATTCTCTGCTGTTTTCATTATCTAACTCTATACTTCCCTTCCCATCCTTACTTTACCTCTTCTTCCCCTTTTCACATTCCATCATCACTTCACTATCTTAAATGTTGATACCTTTAGCTCTTAAAAAAAAAAAAGACTATAAACTATGCTTTCCCCAAACAGAGTACCCACTGCTGCTGTCTCTGAACTCAACAGGGAATACATAGTTAAGTGAACAAGATTTTTTTTCTCCTGTAGCTAGCACTAAGACTGCTGCCAAACTATCACAGTTGTTACTGCAGCTGGACTCCCCTCAAAAAAATTAAAATTCAGAGGACATATGCATCCCAACAGATGTACATAACACAACAAACAAATACAAAAAAGCCAAGAGACAGCATTCTACTATGACACATTTACAAGGTGACAACTTATCAATGCTAGAAAAGAAAGATAAGGAGATAGCTGAGATGTAAGGTAAACATGATAGATTCCTGCCTGAAAATAGATCAATTCCACACAGCACTCAAACAGGTACAGAAGTCAATTCAAGAAGTAGACATGAAAGTTACTGAATAAATTCAGGACCTAGACAAGAAATTTACCAAAGGAGATGAAATAATCAGCAACTTGGAGGAAAAATTTAAATACATAGAAGAACAATTCACAAGGAAACTGAGATGCTGAAAAGTACCAAGCAGATATTCTGCAAATGAAAAAAAAAAAAAACAACCAGTTAAATAAATAAGTAAATACATACATACATACATAAACAAACAAATAAGTAAATACCACATTGCTGGTTGTGGTGGCACATACATTTTATACCAGCACTCAGGAAGCAGAGGCAAGAGGATCTCTGATTTTGAGGCCAGCCTGGTCTGTGATATGAGTTCCAGGACAACTAGGGTTACACAGAGAAGCCCTGTCAACAAAGATTAAAAACAAAAATGCAGAAGGCAGATAAGATCAAGTAGAACAAAACTCTGGAATAGATGAGGTCAAGAAAATAACAAAAAGGGGGGAAGGGAGAGGGAGGGGGAAGGAGGGGAGGGAGAGGGAGAGGAGGAGAGAGAGAAGGGGGAGAGGAAGGGAGGGGGAGGGGGAGGCGGAGGGAGAATTAATGAACATAAGCAAATATTTCTAAGAAGCTTTAGATTCGATCTATTTAATAAAATTATAGCTGAACTCCAAATCTAGAGAACGAAATAGACACCCAAACATGGTCAGCATTTAAAATCTCAAATTAATATGACCAAAGAAGAATATTTCTGATATACCAGGCTATATCAATCAATTGTCAAAAATAAAATGCAATAGAAACAATTAATAAAATGGCACAGTGATATTCCTAACTAGTGAAGACTTCAAATAAAACTTGTCAAAAGATATTAAGATTTTCAGTAAGTATTAAGTAAGAGATAATGCATCAAAATGTAAATATTTTAATATTTCTACATGGAATATTAGGGCTCTTTATTTCATTAAGTAAATGTTAAAAGGTACAAAAATCCACATAGGACTTGACAAAATGATACTGGAAGATTTTAATGTTTTATTTCACATTCACACAGTACTTTCAAAAACTAGAAAATTAGCAAAGAAACTTCAGATAGGAAATACACAGCCTTCTCAGCAGCATATAGACACATAATAATCAGAACAACAAATGCTCTAAATAAAGATAGAATACTAAAAGCAGTAAGAGAAAAAGGCCAAGTAACATATAAAGGCAAGCCTATCAGAATTACACCACATTTTTCACCAGAGACTATGAAAGCCAGAAGATCCTGGACGGATGTTATACAGACACTAAAAGAACACAAATTCCAGCCCAGGCTACTATACCCAGCCAAACTCTCAATTAACATAGATGGAGAAACCAAAGTATTCCACGACAAAACCAAATTCACACATTATCTCTCGACGAATCCAGCCCTTCAAAGGATAATAACAGAAAAAAACCAATACAAGGACAGGAACCATGCCCTAGAAACAACAAGAAGGTAATCCCTCAACAAACCTAAAAGAAGACAGCCACAAGAACAGAATGCCAAATTTAACAACAAAAATAACAGGAAACAACAATTACTTTTCCTTAATATCTCTTAATATCAATGGACTCAACTCCCCGATAAAAAGACATAGACTAACAAACTGGCTACACAAACAAGACCCAACATTTTGCTGCTTACAGGAAACTCATCTCAGAGAAAAAGATAGACACTACCTCAGAATGAAAGGCTGGAAAACAATTTTCCAAGCAAATGGTATGAAGAAACAAGCTGGAGTAGCCATTCTAATATCTGATAAGATTGACTTCCAACCCAAAGTCATTAAAAAAGACAGGGAGGGACACTTCATACTCATCAAAGGTAAAATCCTTCAAGAGGAACTATCAATCCTGAATACCTATGCTCCAAATACAAAGGCAGCCACATTCATTAAAGAAACTTTAGTAAATCTCAAAGCACATATTGCACCTCATACAATAATAGTGGGAGACTTCAACACACCACTTTCCCAATGGACAGATCATGGAAACAGAAACTAAACAGGGACACAGTGAAACTAACAGAAATTATGAATCAAATGGATCTGGCAGATATCTACAGAACATTCTATCCTAAAACAAAAGGATATACCTTCTTCTTAGCACCTCATGGTACCTTCTCCAAAATTGACCACATAATTGGTCACAAAACAGGCCTCAACAGATACAAAAATATTGAAATTGTCCCATGCATCCTATCAGATCACCATGGACTAAGGCTGATCTTCAATAACAAAATAAATAATAGAAAGCCAACCTTCACGTGGAAACTGAACAACACTCTTCTTAATGATACCTTGGTCAAGGAAGGAATAAAGAAAGAAATTAAGGACTTTTTAGAGTTCAATGAAAATGAAGCCACAACATACCCAAATTTATGGGACGCAATGAAAGCATTTTTAAGAGGAAAACTCATAGCTCTGAGTGCCTCCAAAAGGAAACTGAGAGAGCACACATTAGCAGCTTGACAACATACCTAAAAGCACTAGAACAAAAGGAAGCAAATTCACCCAAGAGGAGTAGAAGGCAGGAAATAATCAAACTCAGGGGCGAAATCAACCAAGTGGAAACAAGAAGAACTATTCAAAGAATCAACCAATCAAGGAGCTGGTTCTTTGAGAAAATCAACAAGATAGATAAACCCTTAGCCAGACTCACTAGAGGGCACAGGGAAAGCATCCTAATTAACAAAATCAGAAATGAAAAAGGAGACATACAACGGATCCTGAAGACATCCAAAACACCATCAGATCCTTCTACCAAAGGCTATACTCAACAAAACTGGAGAACCTGGATGAAATGGAGAAGTTCCTAGACAGATACCAGGTACCAAAGCTGAATCAAGATCAGGTTAATGATCTAAACAGCCCTATATCCCCCAAAGAAATAGAAGCAGTCATTAATAGTCTCCCAACTAAAAAAAGCCCAGGACCAGATGGGTTTAGTGCAGAGTTCTATCACACCTTCAAAGAAGATCTAATCCCAGTTCTTCACAAACTATACTACAAAATAGAAACTGAAGGTACTCTACCCAACGCATTCTAAGAAGCCACAATTACTCTGATACCTAAACCACAAAAAGACCCAACAAAGATAGAAAACTTCAGACCAATATCCCTTATGAATATTGATGCAAAAATACTCAATAAAGTTCTTGCTAACCGAATCCAAGAACACATCAAAACAATCATCCATCCTGACCAAGTAGGTTTCATCCCAGGGATGCAGGGATGGTTCAATATACGGAAATCCATCAACGTAATCCAGTATATAAACAAACTCAAAGACAAAAACCACATGGTCATCTCGTTAGATGCGGAAAAAGCATTTGACAAGATCCAACACCCATTCATGATAAAAGTCTTGGAAACACCATGCCGGACCTAAAGCTCTACTACAGAGCAATTGTGATAAAAACTGCATGGTACTGGTATAGTGACAGACAAATAGACCAATGGAATAGAATTGAAGACCCAGAAATGAACCCACACACCTATGGTCACTTGATCTTCAACAAGGGAGCTAAAAACATCCAGTGGAAGAAAGACAGCATTTTCAACAAATGGTGCTGGCACAACTGGTTGTTAACATGTAGAAGAATGCGAATCGATCCATTCCTATCTCCTTGTACTAAGGTCAAGTCTAAGTGGATCAAGGAACTTTACATAAAACCAGAGACACTGAAACTTATAGAGGAGAAAGTGGGGAAAAGCCTTGAAGATATGGGCACAGGGGAAAAATTCCTGAATAGAACAGTAATGGCTTGTGCTGTAAGATCGAGAATTGACAAGTGGGACCTCATGAAACTACAAAGCTTCTGCAAGGCTAAAGACACCATCAATAAGACAAAAAAACCACCAACAGATTGGGAAAGGATCTTCACCTATCCTAAATCAGATAAGGGACTAATATCCAATATATATAAAGAACTCAAGAAGGTGGACTCCAGAAAGTCAAATAACTCCATTAAAAAATGGGGCTCAGAACTGAACAAAGAATTCTCACCTGAGGAATACCGAATGGCAGAGAAGCACCTGAAAAAATGTTCAACATCCTTAATCATCAGGGAAATGCAAATCAAAACAACCCTGAGATTCCACCTCACACCAGTCAGAATGGCTAAGATCAAAAATTCAGGTGACAGCAGTTGCTGGCGAGGATGTGGAGAAAGAGGAACACTCCTCCATTGTTGGTGGGATTGCAAGCTTGTACAACCACTCTGGAAATCAGTCTGGCGGTTCCTCAGAAAATTGGACATAGTACTACCGGAGGATCCAGCAATACCTCTCCTGGGCATATATCCAGAAGATGTCCCAACCGGTAAAAAGGACACATGCTCCACTATGTTCATAGCAGCCCTATTTATAATAGCCAGAAGCTGTATGAACCCAGATGTCCCTCAACAGAGGAATGGATACAGAAATTATGGTACATTTACACAATGGAGTACTACTCAGCTATTAAAAAGAATGAATTTATGAAATTCCTATCCAAATGGATGGACCTGGAGGGCATCATCTTGAGTGAAGTAACACAATCACAAAAGAACTCACACAATATGTATTCATTGATAAGTGGATATTAGCCCAAAACTTAGGATACCCAAGATATAAGATACAATTTGATAAACGCATGAAACTCAAGAAGAATGAAGACCAAAGTGTGGACACTGTGCACCTTCTTAAAATTGGGAACAAAACACCCAGGGAAGGAGTTACAGAGACAAAGTTCGTAGCTGTGAAGAAAGGATGGACCATTTAGAGACTGCTGTATCCAGGGATCTGTCCCATAATCAGCTTCTAAACGCTGACACCATTGCATACACTAGCAAGATTTTGCTGAAAGGACCCACCCAAATATAGCTGTCTCTTGTGAGACGATGCCGGGGCCTAGCAAACACAGGAGTGGATGTTCACAGTCAGCTATTGGATGTATCACAGGGCTCCCAATGGAGAAGCTAGAGAAAGTACCCAAGGAGCTAAAGGGATCTGCAACCCTATTGTTGGAACAACATGATGTACTAACCAGAACCCTGGAGCTCTTGTCTCTAGCTGCATATGTATCGAAAGATGGCCTAGTCGGCCATCAATGGAAAGAGAGGCCCATTGGACTTGCAAACTTTATATGCCCCAATATAGGGGAATGCCAGGGCCAAAAGAATGGGAATGGGTGGGTAGGGAAGTGGGGGGCGCTATGGGGGACTTTTGGGATAGTATTGGAAATGTAATTGAGGAAAATATGTAATAAAAAAAAAAAAAGAATTGGGAACAAAACACCCATGGAAGGAGTTACAGAGTCAAAGTTTGGAGCTGTGATGAAAGGATGGACCATCTAGAGACTGCCGTATCCAGGGATCCATCCCATAATCAGCTTCTAAACGCTGACACCATTGCATACACTAGCAAGATTTTGCTGAAAGGACCCAAATATAGCTGTCTCTTGTGAGACAATGCCGGGGCCTAGCAAACACAGGAGTGGATCCTCATAGTCAGCTATTGGATGTATCACAGGGCTCCCAATGGAGAAGCTAGAGAAAGTACCCAAGGAGCTAAAGGGATCTGCAACCCTATAGTTGGAACAACATGATGAACTAACCAGTACCCCAGAACTCTTGTCTCTAGCTGCATATGTATCGAAAGATGGCCTAGTCAGCCATCAATGGAAAGAGAGGCCCATTGGACTTGCAAACTTTATATGCCCCAATATAGGGGAATGCCAGGGCCAAAAGAATGGGAATGGGTGGGTAGGGAAGTGGGGGGCGCTATGGGGGACTTTTGGGATAGCATTGGAAATGTAATTGAGGAAAATATGTAATAAAAAATATTAAAAATTTAAAAAAAATTTTAAAGAATTTAAAGGCAAAATAAAAAAAAATACTTAAATACTAAAAAAAAAAAAAAAAAAAAGTCTTGGAAAGATCAGGAATTCAAGGCCCATACCTAAACATGATAAAAGCAATCTACAGTAAACCAGTAGCCAACATCAAAGTAAATGGTGAGAAGCTTGAAGCAATCCCTCTAAAATCAGGGACTAGACAAGGCTGTCCACTTTCTCCATACCTATTCAACATTGTACTTGAAGTCCTAGCCAGAGCAATTCGACAACAAAAGGAGATCAAAGGGATACAAATTGGAAAAGATGAAGTCAAAATATCACTTTTTGCAGATGATATGATAGTATATATAAGTGACCCTAAAAATTCCACCAGAGAACTCCTAAGCCTGATAAACAGCTTCGGTGAAGTAGCTGGATATAAAATTAACTCAAACAAATCAATGGCCTAACTCTACACAAAGAATAAACAGGCTGAGAAAGAAATTAGGGAAACAACACCCTTCTCAATAGTCACAAATAATATAAAATATCTTGGCGTGACTCTAACTAAGGAAGTGAAAGATCTGTATAATAAAAACTTCAAGTCTCTGAGGAAAGAAATTATAGAAGATCTCAGAAGATGGAAAGATCTCCCATGCTCATGGATTGGCAGGATCAACATTGTAAAAATGGCTATCTTGCCAAAAGCAATCTACAGATTCAATGCAATCCCCATCAAAATTCCAAATCAATTCTTCAACGAATTAGAAAGTGCAATCTGCAAATTCATCTGGAATAACAAAAAACCTAGGATAGCAAAAACTCTTCTCAAGGATAAAAGAACCTCTGGTGGAATCACCATGCCGGACCTAAAGCTTTACTACAGAGCAATTGTGATAAAAACTGCATGGTACTGGTATAGTGACAGACAAATAGACCAATGGAATAGAATTGAAGACCCAGAAATGAACCCACACACCTACGGTCACTTGATCTTCGACAAAGGAGCTAAAAACATCCAGTGGAAGAAAGACAGCATTTTCAACAAATGGTGCTGTCACAACTGGTTGTTAACATGTAGAAGAATGCGAATCGATCCATTCCTACCTCCTTGTACTAAGGTCAAGTCTAAGTGGATCAAGGAACTTCACATAAAACCAGAGACACTGAAACTTATAGAGGAGAAAGTGGGGAAAAGCCTTGAAGATATGGGCACAGGGGAAAAATTCTTGAATAGAACAGTAATGGCTTGTGCTGTAAGATCGAGAATTGACAAGTGGGACCTCATGAAACTGCAAAGCTTCTGCAAGGCTAAAGACACCATCAATAAGACAAAAAAACCACCAACAGATTGGGAAAAGATCTTCACCTATCCTAAATCAGATAAGGGACTAATATCCAATATATATAAAGAACTCAAGAAGGTGGACTCCAGAAAGTCAAATAACCCCATTAAAAAATGGGGCTCAGATCTGAATAAAGAATTCTCACCTGAGGAATACCGAATGGCAGATAAGCACCTGAAACAATGTTCAACATCCTTAATCATCAGGGAAATGCAAATCAAAACAACCCTGAGATTCCACCTCACACCAGTCAGAATGGCTAAGATCAAAAATTCAGGTGACAGCAGATGCTGGCGAGGATGTGGAGAAAGAGGAACACTCCTCCATTGTTGGTGGGAATGCAAGCTTGTACAACCACTGTGGAAGTCAGTCTGGCGGTTCCTCAAAAAATTGGACATAGTACTACTGGAGGATCCAGCAATACCTCTCCTGGGCATATATCCAGAAGATGTCCCAACAGGTAAAAAGGACACATGCTCCACTATGTTCATAGCAGCCCTATTTATAATAGCCAGAAGCTGGAAAGAACCCAGACGTCCTCAACAGAGGAATGGATACAGAAATTATGGTACATTTACACAATGGAGTACTACTCAGCTATTAAAAAGTATGAATTTATGAAATTCCTAGCCAAATGGATGGACCTGGAGGGCATCATCTTGAGTGAAGTAACACAATCACAAAAGAACTCACACAATATGTATTCACTGATAAATGGATAGTACCCCAAAACTTAGGATACCCAAGATATAAGATACAATTTGCTAAACGCATGAAACTCAAGAAGAATGAAGACCAAAGTGTGGACACTGTGCCCCTTCTTAGAAGTGGGAACAAAACACCCAGGGAAGGAGTTACCGAGACAAAGTTCGTAGCTGTGATGAAAGGATGGACCATTTAGAGACTGCTGTATCCAGGGATCCATCCCATAATCAGCTTCTAAACGCTGACACCATTGCATACACTAGCAAGATTTTGCTGAAAGGACCCAAATATAGCTGTCTCTTGTGAGACTATGCCGGGGCCTAGCAAACACAGAAGTGGATGCTCACAGTCAGCTATTGGATGTATCACAGGGCTCCCAATGGAGAAGCTAGAGAAAGTACCCAAGGAGCTAAAGGGATCTGCAACCCTATTGTTGGAACAACATGATGTACTAACCAGAACCCCGGAGCTCTTGTCCCTAGCTGCATATGTATCGAAAGATGGCCTAGTTGGCCATCACTGGAAAGAGAGGCCCATTGGACTTGCAAACTTTATATGCCCCAATATAGGGGAATGCCAGGGCCAAAAGAATGGGAATGGGTGGGTAGGGAAGTGGGGGGCGCTATGGGGGACTTTTGGGATAGCATTGGAAATGTAATTGAGGAAAATATGTAATAAAAATATTAAAAATTAAAAAAAAGAAAAGAAAAAATATATAATTTGGGCAAAATTTTGTATCTACCAGCCAAAGAATGAACTTAGATCCCTGACTCTAGCCATGCACAAAATTCAATTCAATGTGGATCAAAGGTCTTCATTTAAAACACAGTATGGAAGTTGGAAAGAACCCAGATGTCCCTCAACAGAAGAATGGATACAGAAAATGTGGTACATTTACACAATGGAGTACTACTCAGCTATTAAAAACAACGGATTTATGAAATTCTTAGGTAAATGGATGGATCTGGAGGGTATCATCCTTAGTGAGGTCATCCAATCACAAAAGAAGTCATTAGTTATGCACTCAATGTTAAGTGAATATTAGCACAGAAACATAGAACACCCAAGATACAATTTGCAAAACACAAGAAAATCAAGAAGACGGAAGACCAATGGGTGGATACTTCATTCCTCCTTAGAATAGGGAACAAAATACCCATGAAAGGAGTTACAGAGACAAAGTTTGGAGCTAAGACGAAAGGATGGACTATCCAGAGACTACTCCACCCAGGGTTCCATCCCATAATCAGCCACCAAACCCAAACACTATTGCATATGCTAGAAAGATTTTGTTGAAGGGACCCTGTTATAGCTGTCTCTTATGAGGCTATGCCAGTGCCTGGCAAATACAGAAGTGGATGCTCACAGTCATCAATAAGATGGAACACAGGGCCCCCAATGGAGAAGCTAGAGAAAGCACCCAAGGAGCTGAAGGGATCTCCAACCTTATAGGTGGAACAACAATATGAACTAACCAGTACCCCCAGAGCTCATATCTCTAGCTGCATATGTAGCAGAAGAAGGCCTAGTCGGCTATCACTGGGAAGAGAGGCCCCTTGGTATTGCAAACATATGCCCCAGTACACGGGAATACCAGGGCCAAGAAGCAGGAGTGGGTGGGTAGGGGAGCAGGGTGAGGGGAGGGTATGGGGAACTTTCAGGATAGCATTTGAAATGTATATAAAGAAAATATCTAATAAAAAATAAATTAAAAATAAAACATAGGATCTAAAAAGATTGTTCCATCAGTGAAGTGCTATTATCACAAGCATAAAGATATTTTCAGCAAACACATCAAGATTTTAGGCATCATATTGAATGCGCCTAATCTCAGTACTGAGTATATAAGGACAGAGATCCTGGGAGCCTGCTGTCCAGCCAGATTAATTAGAAAACTCAAGGCCAGGGGCAGACTTTGTCTCAAAATAAGTAGAAGATATTCCTCAGTATGACACCTGGTTTCCCTTTGTATTGCCATGACAAAACTCTATGAACAAGATAACTCACAGAAGAACAGGTAATTTAGGGGCTCATGGTTTCTGAGGGTAATAGAGTCTGTAAACCTCATGGTAGAGAGCATGAGAGCAAGCAGGCAGGCATGGTGCTGAGACAGATACTGAGAGCTTCTATCTAATCCACAAATACAAGGTGAGGGAGGGGGTAGGAGGGAGGAAAGAGTTAATTAGGGATGGCAATGGTGTGGGTTTTTGAAACCTCAAAGCCCACCCCCAGTGACATACCTCCTCCAATAAGGCAATACCTCCCAATCCTTCCCAAATAGTTCCACCAATTGAATTTAAATACAAAAGCCTATGGGGGATATTAAAATTACCACAACACTCAAGGTTGTCTTTGGCCTTAACACACATGCATGTACACCGACATGCACACCTACACACATGAACAAGCACACACGCATGCATTTTAAAGGAACCTGAAGTGATAACAATCTAGAAAAAAATATAGGGAAGCATTTTAGGAAATAGGTATAGATAAGAACTTTTTAAAATACAACCCCAGTAGCACAGGAAACATCTCCAAGAATTGATTCATGTGATTACATGAAAGTAAAAAGCTGCTACACATCAAAGGAAACAGACACCTGATACCATAACAGGATAATATCTTTGTCGGCTCTACTTTAATGTGTAAATACATAGAATATATGAATGGCTATAAAAATTAAACCCCAAAACACAGAAGTGGATGCTCACAGTCAGCTATTGGATGGATCACAGGGTCCCCAATGGAGGAACTAGAGAAAGTACCCAAGGAGCTAAAGGGATCTGCAAACCTATAGGTGGAACAACAATATGAACTAACCAGTACTCCCAGAGCTCGTGTCTCTAGCTGCATATGTATCAGAAGATGGCATAGTTGGCCATCATTGGAAAGAGAGGCCCCTTGGTCTTGCAAACTTTATATGCCTCAGTACAGGGGAATGCCAGGGCCAAGAAGTGGGAGTGGGTGGGTAGGGGAGTGGAGGGGAGGGTATGGAGGACATCTGAGATAGCATTTGAAACGTAAATGAAGAAAATACCTAATAAAAAATTAAGCCCCAATAGAAAATTAAAACTGCCTATTAATAAATGAGCCAATAAACTGAGAAGTTCTCAAATGAAGAAATACAAATGGGCAAATAGCTATATTTAAAAGTGTTTATCATAACCATTTGGGACATGCAAATGAAAACTACTCAGAGATTCCTTCTCACCTTTGTCAGAATGTCAATCATAAAAAAAAAAAAAAAAAAAAATGGAAGTTCTGACAAGTATGTGTTGAAGAACAAAGCCTTATCTAGTGTTGGGGGGGGGAACATGTAAACTGTTACATATCCACTGCAAAAGTAAGTATGGGTGTTTCTTAAAATCTTAAAAATGGAACTGCCATACTATCTAGCAATTCAAGATATATACACAAAGAAATCTATTATCTACTATAGAAATCCTTGGTCACTCATGTTCATTGTGGCTCTATTCATAATAGCCAGGAAATGGAAACAGCCTAGATGCCAATTAACTGATGCATGAAAAATGAAAATATGACATAAAAATATATATATATGTATATATATGTGTGTGTATATATGTGTGTGTATATATATGTGTATATATATATGTGTGTGTGTGTATATATATATATATATATATATATATACACACACACACACACAAAATGAAACACTGGTAAGCTACAAAGGAAAATGAAATTGCTACAGTTGACCTTCCAGTCGGTGCCAGCACCAGGTCACCTTGGGCAGAGTCGGCGGACACCCCCAAGGTCCCCTAGAGGATACTCCACTCAATGTTAGGACCACCTGTGAGTGGAACACAACTTCGGTTCCAATCTAATCGCACGGGATTTAAGACAGCACTAGGGAAGCAGAAAACCCAGACTGATCAGGGTCCAAATCCCTTCTGGTCGGCACCAGCACAGGGTTACCTGGGTGCAGATTCGGCGGACACCCCCAATTCCCTAGAGGGCAGCTTCTGAGGCAGACCCCATTTCGGGCTCCAGACATTCGGGCACCTTCCCTGCCAGAGAAGAGGTGTCCACCCTGCCTGAGTGGGCTTTGGGCCCACCTGGGGGAGCCATCTTGGTTCTCAGATCCCTCCAAGACTAGTCTGCACTGGGGGAAGTATGAACTACAGAAGTTAACAGCTTCTGGGACAGGTCCAGTTTAGGGCCTTCATCTTCTGCCAGGAGGCAGTTCCAAATGCCAGATATCTGTGCACTTTCCCTGTAAGAGGAGAGCTTGCCTGCCAAGAGTGTTCTAACCACTGAAACTCAGAGGAAAGAGCTAGTCTCCCAGGTCTACTGATAGAGGCTAACAGAATCACAAGGGGAACAATCTCTAACCAGAGACAACAATAACAAATAACTCCAGAGATTACCAGATGACGAAAGGGAAACCTAAGAATCTTACTAACAGAAACCAAGACTACTCACCATCATAAGAACTCAGCACTCCCACCTCGCCCAGTCCTGGGCACACAACACGCGAAAAGCTAGTCCCAGATTTAAAAGCATATCTCATGATGAAGGTAGAGGACATCAAGAAGGACTTTAATAACTCACTTAAAGAAATACAGGAGAACACTGCTAAAGAGTTACAAGTCCTAAAAGAAAAACAGGAAAACACAACCAAACAGGGAGAAGTCCTTAAAGAAAAAACAGAAAAACACATCCAAAAGGTGATTGAAATGAACAAAACAATAGTAGACCTAAAAAGGGAAGTAGACAAAATAAAGAAAACACAAAGTGAGGCAACACTGGAGATAGAAACCCTAGGAAATAAATCTGGAATCATAGATGCAAGTATCAGCAACAGAATACAAGACATGGAAGAGAGAATCTCATGTGCAGAAGACTCCATAGAGAACATCTGCAGAACAATCAAGGAAAATGCAAAATGCAAAAAGATTCTAACTCAAAACATCCAGGAAATCCAGGACACAATGTGAAGACCAAACCTACAGATAATAAGAGTAGATGAGAATGAAGATTTTCAATTTAAAGGACCAGCAAATATCTTCAACAAAATTAAAGAAGAAAATTTCCCAAACCTAAAGAAAGAGATGCCCATGAACATACAAGAAGCCTACAGAACTCCAAATAGACTGGACCAGAAAAGAAATTCCTTCCGACACATAATAATCAGAACAACAAATGCACTAAATAGAGATAGAATATTAAAAGCAGTAAGGGAAAATGGTCAAGTAACATATAAAGGCAGGCCTATCAGAATTACACCAGATTTCTCACCAGAGACTATGAAAGCCAGTAGATCCTGGACAAATGTTATACAGACACTAAGAGAACACAAATACCAGCCCAGGATACTATACCCAGTCAAACTTTGAATTACCATAGATGGAGAAACCAAAGTATTCCATGACAAAACCAAATTCACACATTATCTTTCCACGAACCCAACCCTTCAAAGGATCAATATAGTAAAAATGGCTATCTTGCCAAAAGCAATCTACAGATTCAATGCAATCACCATCAAAATTCCAACTCAATTCTTCAACGAATTAGAAAGGGCAATCAGAGCCGGGCGTGGTGGCGCACGCCTTTAATCCCAGCACTCGGGAGGCAGAGGCAGGCGGATTTCTGAGTTCGAGGCCAGCCTGGTCTACAAAGTGAGTGCCAGGACAGCCAGGGCTACACAGAGAAACCCTGTCTCGAAAAAACCAAAAAAAAAAAAAAAAAAAAAAAGAAAGGGCAATCAGCAGATTCATCTGGTTATCATGTAGAAGAATGGGAATTAATCCATTCCTATCTCCTTGTACTAAGGTCAAATCTAAGTGGATCAAGGAACTCCACATAAAAGCAGAGACACTGAAACTTATAGAGGAGAAAGTAGGGAAAAGCCTCGAAGATATGGGTACAGGGGAAAAATTCCTGAATAGAACAGCAATGGCTTGTGCTGTAATATCGAGAATTGATAAAGGGACCTCATAAAGTTGCAAAGCTTCTGCAAGGCAAAAGACACCGTCAATAAGACAAAAAGACCACCAACAGATTGGAAAAGGATCTTTACCTATCCTAAATCAGATAGGGGACTAATATCCAATATATATAAAGAACTCAAGAAGGTGGACTCCAGAAAACCAAATGACCCCATTAAAAAAATGGGGCTCAGAGCTGAACAAAGAAATCTCACCTGAGGAATACCGAATGGCTGAGAAGCACCTGAAAAAATGTTCAACATCCTTAATCATCAGGGAAATGCAAATCAAAACAACCCTGAGATTCCACCTCACACCAGTCAGAATGGCTAAGATCAAAAATTCAGGTGACAGCAGATGCTGGCAAGGATGTGGAGAAAGAGAAACACTCCTCCATTGTTGGTGGGATTGCAAGCTTGTACAACCACTCTGGAAATCAGTCTGGTGGTTCCTCAGAAAATTGGACATAGTACTACCCTAGGATCTCACAATACCTCTCCTGAGCATACAACCAGAAGATGTTCCAACCAGTAAGAAGGAAACCTGCAACACTATGTTAATAGCAGCCTTAATTATAATAACCAGAAGCTGGAAAGAACCCAGATGCCCCTCAACAGAGGAATGGATAAAGAAAATGTGGTTCATTACACAATGGAGTACTACTCAGCTATTAAAAAGAATGAATTTATGAAATTCCAAGGCAAATGGATGCACCTGGAGGGCATCATCCTGAGTGAGGTAACCCAATCACAAAGGAACTCACACAATATGTACTCACTTGTAAGTGGATATTTGCCCAGAAACTTAGAATACCCAAGATATAAGATACAATTTGCTAAACGCATGAAACTCAAGAAGAACGAAGACCAAAATGTGTGGACACTTTGCCCCTTCTTAGAATTGGGAACAAAACACCCATGGAGTGAGTTACAGAGACAAAGTTTGGAGTTGTGATGAAAGGATGGACCATCTAGAGACTGCCATATCCGGGGATCCATCCCATAATCAGCTTCCAAACACTGACACCATTGCATACACTAGGGGAATGCCAGGGCCAAAAAGTGGGAGTGGGTGGGTAGGGGAGTGCGGGGGACTTTTGGGATAGCATTGGAAATGCTAAAATATGCTAAATGATGAAAATACCTAATAAAAAATTGCTACACTTGAAGGAAAATCGGTAGATATTGAAATTATTAAGTGCCATGATCCTAGTTCTGAAAGACAAATTCTTCATGTTCTCAGTTCATGAGGATCTTACTCTCTTTTTTTATATATGTATGTTAATGGGACAGTTAGTATGAGTATAGAACATTAAATTATAGAAAGTACCATGCAACATAAAAAGTAAGTTTAAGAAGTATAAGTATATACCATATGGTATACCATAATATATGTGACATGAAAGGCCAATAGTGGGGATACAAGTGGAGAGGGGTGAAATGAGATGAGTGAGGAGCAGTAGATGGGGCAGATGAACCAATTTATAGTGTATTTGAAAATTCCATAAGGAAATATGTGACATTTTCTGATAATTTAAAAATAAAAGCATTGTAAAGTTTAAAGAACTGCCTAAGGAATTCCACTATAAATACTTGGAAGGGAAATAATAGATTAGGTGTATTTTGTTGTTGTTGCTTTGTTTTGTTTTGTTTTGTTTTGTTTTGTTTCAGCTAACAAGTAATTTTAAAAGCTCTAAATTGTGAATTTGGGATGAACTTGGTGTTATTTCTTAACTGACATATGCTCTTGTTTCTGTTTGGTTTGAATATTGTGCTCTTTGAGAGGAAATTAGGCATAGACATGGCAAAATACAGAATTTCAAGGGTAAGGGTGTATAGTGAATGCCTTTGGTTTTGTGTCTGTTTAAATTTTGATATTTTTTTCTAGCCCCAAGAACCCTATGCTATTTCGACTATTACAGTCAGCCTCCAATTTGCTATGGCTTGACTTCAGTTTCTCAGCTTTATAGTGGTGCAAATTTGATGCATAGTTAGAAAACTTTGTATTCTGAATTTGATATTTTCCTGGGCTACTGAGGTGTGATATTGTGCTTTCTCCATGCTGAGCCCTGGCAGTGAGCCACAGCTCTCAGTCATCCATGAGATCAACATGATAAACAACACAAACTCTACAGGGTGTTAAGGCCATTTGGTGCACTTTTAATTACTCCCAATTTCTTACAGGTTTTTTGTTTGTTTGTTTGTATTGTATTGTATTGTATTGTATTGTATTGTATTGTATTGTATTGTATTGTATTGACTGGAAGGGTTATTTCCTCCTAAATTGAGAAGCATTTACATTATCAATCTTTGCAAACAAGGAAACAGAAACAGCATATTTTAATATTCAATTTTCTTGCATTTTTATTTTTATTTAATGTATATGATGGATTTGCCATGTGTACAGTGCTGATGAAAGTCAGAAGAAGGACCCAGTTTCTTTAGAACTGGAGTTGCAGATCATTGGAAACTGCCATGTGTGTGCTGGCAACTGAACCTAATTACTCTGGAAGAGCAGATAGTGCTCATATCACTGAGCCATCTCTCCAGCCTGTTGGCAGCCTTTTAAACATTGTATAACCAGTAAAGGACATAACCTGATTTTTTTTAAATCACCTTTAATCTCAAGGTGTGGAAATAGTCACTCTGTTATTTGCTATGTAGACCATTTTCATTTTTCCATATGTTTAAGAAACTGTAATTCCTTCCTCAGGCAAATGGATGGATCTGGAGGATATCATCCTGAGTGAGGTAACCCAATCACATATACACACATGATATGTACTCACTGATAAGTGGATAGTAACCCAGAAACTTAGACTATCCAAGATTTAAATTGCAAAACACATGGAACTCAAGGAGAAGAGAAGACTAAAATGTGGATACTTCATTCCTTCTTAGAATAGGGAACAAAATACCCATGGAAGGAGTTACAGAGACGATGTTCAGAGCTGAAACGGAAGAAAGGACCATCCAGAGACTGCCCCACCCAGGGATTCATCCCATATACAACCACCAAACCCAGATGCTATTGCATATGCCAGCAAGATTTTGCTGAAGGGACCCTGATAGAGCTATCTCTTGTGAGGCTATGCCAATGCCTGGCAAATACAGAAGTGCATGCTCACAGTGATCTATTGGATGGATCACAGGGCCCTCAATGGAGGAGCTAGAGAAAATACCCAAGGAGTTAAAGGGATCTGCAATCCTATAGGAGGATCAACAATATGAACTAACCAGTACCCTCTGAGCTTCCTAGGACTAAACCACCAATCAAAGAAAACACATGGTAGGACTAGTGGCTCCAGCTACATATGTAGCAGAGGATGGCCTAGTAGGCCATCAATGGGAGGAGAGGCCCTTGGTCCTGTGAAGGTTCTATGTCCCAGTATAGGGGAATGTCTGGGCCAGGAAGCAGGAGTGGGTGGGTTGGGGAGCAGGGCAGGGGGAGGCTATAGGGGACTTTTGGGAAAGCATTTTGAAATGTAAATGAAGAAAATATCTAATTAAAAAAGGGGGACTTTCGGGATAGCATTTGAAATGTAAATGAATAAAATATCTAATAAAATGTTTTTGAAAAAAAGAAACTAATTCTTGACTCATTGTTATCTACAAATTAAGAAACGATAGATTATCTTGCCACATGTTTCAGAAGTTTCAATCCATCATGGCTGGGGTAGTGGGGTGGGGAAGCTGGCAGGGCAGTGCAGCTCACATCAGCCAAAAATTAGGAAAATAAGGCATAGAGGAAGAGGGCATAGACAAGATACCTGAAGAACTGAACTTGCTTTTAATGGCCTACTGCCTTCAACTAAGTCACCCATACTTCCTAACTCTTCCGCACCGCCCAAAATAGTGCCAGAAGTTGAGGACCCAGCCTACAGTATATGAACCTGTGGAGGATATTTCATTTTCAAAACATAACAACCAGCTTCCCTGTGTTTATCCCAGCACTGATCTCAACAGCCAAGTTACTGAGTCTGCCTAGATTCCCACCAATTGGTAAATAAAGTACATAGAAATGAATGTAATTGGAGATTAACACATTAATTAAAATAAACAAAACTTTGAAATCAGCTATCATATATTTTTCTCTCCTGTGGAATCCAGGACAAAATATTTGAAAGTTAAAGGAACATTAAAGAAGAAAGGGACTGTGGTGGTGGTGAATAGGGAACTGGAATCAACTGGATAATTAGAAGGGTGGATATAATCAAGCCATATTTGCAAGTGAATCAATTCACAAGTACTTCATTGATTTTTCAATTAATGTGCACTAAGAAATGTTTTAAACTTCTAATGTTGCTTGAAATAGTAGTAGCCTTGTTTAAGTGATGGTTCTGATTCATAACCATAAACTTTCACTAATGTTTATGTCAGATAATATTTTCAAATATAGAATATATTCATTAAGGAGATCAACTCAGTGTATACATCACAGCTATTCTTCTCTATCTATTCCATAGATTCTGCACTAGCTTCCTCTGTCCATGCCTGAGTTCTAGTCATTTATTTTCCCCCATCTCAGAGCTTCTTGAACTAGGAAACTCTTCATGGAAATAGTTTTCCTTGAGCTAGGATAGTTAAGGTATCATAAGCTATAGGACAGCTAAGTTAGTCAAGATTTTCATTGGTAGAAATGATTAGATAAGGAATTCCAGAGGATTATGACAAACAACAAAATACAGTCTTGGGAAAGGTGCGGTATGGCCAATAGTGTACCAATGTTTTGAGGATGCTGTCCTTGTACCCATGAAATATCATATAGATACTGTAATAGAATTTAAAATCCTACCTTTCTTATATGCTGGAAAAATGGACTGTTAACTAAGAATAGACTTTAGGATATCACCTATTACTGAGTCTAAAGACATATCCCCATATTCCAGGGAAGAAAAAGTTTTGGATATGATAGTTAAAGGAGACATAAAGATATGAATTTACTTTTTAAACAATCATTAAAAGTGTTTCTTGTATTTTTGTCATGGAAAGCATATTGCACAAACAGTATGGGGAGTATAAGAAAGCAACTACAATGAAAGATGTATGGAAAGTCACATGAAAATATAATTTATTTACAAAGTTTTGGAACTAGAAACCGAGAAGCAAAGTATGATCATAAATTTGTGGAGAAAGTAACCACTGGAGACAGCACTCCTCCAGGCTACCTGGACCTATCTGCCTATCTGTGCCTATAGGGAAGCATAGGATCTCTGAATATGCTACCAAACAGAAGAGAGCAAAACTCCTGCTTATTTCTCCTCAGCTGATTAAAAAAAAAAAAAAACCTTATTATAGGAACAATTTCACCTCTAGGATTCCTGAATTTTTTAAAAGCAAATGATCAAAATATTGCTGATGGTTCTCTGTATCAAGAATATTCACTTGAGCCGGGTGTTGGTGGCGCACGCCTTTAATCCCAGCACTCGGGAGGCAGAGGCAGGCGGATTTCTGAGTTCGAGGCCAGCCTGGTCTACAGAGTGAGTTCTAGGACAGCCAGGGCTACACAGAGAAACCCTGTCTCAAAAAAAAAAAAAAAAGAATATTTACTCAAAATATTGAGTAAAATGAGTACACTAAATGTAAAGAAAATATGGTATTTAGGACTCTAAGATGTAGACTCTAGTAAATAAATTGTTATTTAGACCTAAATCAAACTTCCTTCTTTATTTTGCACTGCTCTTCACTTCTTTGCTGACTTGAAATGAGTCCGTAGAGAAAGGCAGTGATGCACCATACCTTTGGTGTATTAATATTGCTGGCAAAGTGTCATCCCAGCAAGTATCATCCTGATTCACAGAAAGCCTCTTCTCTCATGCAGAAATGGAACTGTGATAAGAGATTAGGGAAATGGCAGCAGCTTGTATGTATTCAAGCACACTATGAATTTGTGTCTGGAATTAGGTTTCTTTCAAACCCTTTTCTCTCTTTTGCTTTGCCAACTGAATGGGTGAGGGATTCAGCATCCTATGTTATGGCTTCTCCTAAGGGAAAGGGATGGCACAGTTGCATTTTTATATAAATAGGACGATTTTCTGTTTCTCTAAACTTCCATTTTGTTCACTGAAACAAGAATGAAAGAAAGATACACTTGATTAGACCAATCCCTTCAGCATATGGTAGTGGACTAAAATTCACTCTGTGTGCTTGCTTTCATGGTTGTTTTCATTGATATGCATCGTGCTTAATAAAAGGTGACATTAGTATGCATCCATTAGGCTTTAATTTGTAACAGTCATAAGCATGTTATATATTATTTAATTCTTGTAATAAATCTGTGAAGTAGGTACAGATTTTTTTCTATTTCATAAAAATGAAGAGACAGCTTCAGAGACTAGAAGTTTGTTGAACTCTACTTTCTAACCTCTGTGAAATGCTGTCATATTGTTAAAGATTAAGGATTCACAAGTATGGTAGCCAAGATATTTTCCCTAGTTTCATATAGGACATGTGGTTTGAATATACTTGGCCCAAGGAGTGGCACTGTTAGGAGGTGTGGCCTTGTTGGAGGAAGTGTGTCTCTGTGGGAGTGGGCAATGATACGCTCCTCGTAACCATGTAAGTCTTCTCCTAGAAGCCTTCAGATAAAGATGTAGAACTCTCAACTCCTCCTGCACCATGTCTGCCTGAACACTGCCATGTTCCCACCTTGATGATAATGGACTGAACCTCTGAACCTGGAAGCCAGCCCCAATTAAATGTTGTCCTTTATAAGACTTACATTGATTATGGTGTCTGTTCACAGCAGTAAAACCCTAAGACTAGACATATGACAAACTTTCATTCATAAAATAAGACAAAAAAGGTTGAGAATGGAATTCATATGCATACTAGACTTGATGGGAGAGAAAAAAAAGAACAAAACTCAGAGCTGGATGGGAAGAGAAGAGAAAGTAGAGATGATTGATATAGGAGGAATTGGGGGAGGGGTAAATAATTCAGAACACAGTGTGAAATTCTGAAAGAATAAAAGTATTGTTAAAAGACTATAATAATTTTAATCTAGATTATGGATATAGTCTATGTCAGCCAATTTTCTGTGCTGTAATTTATTATAACTGAGAAGTTTTCCTGAGTATGCACTTCAGTCCTTTGTTAATGTTCTTTGTTTACTGAAGGTCAGTAATAACACTCTTGATGTTGAAGCTGTGTTTCTCCTTAGGAGCTTGTATAAATTTCATTGTGCTTTTCTAATAGTCCTCAACTTCACATACAAATTAATTTACTAGTGGTATAGAATAAAACCAATTCTTTTTTTTTTTTTTTTTTTGGTTTTTTGAGACAGGGTTTCTCTGTGTAGCCCTGGCTGTCCTGGAACTCACTCTGTAGACCAGGCTGGCCTCGAACTCAGAAATCCGCCTGCCTCTGCCTCCCGAGTGCTGGGATTAAAGGCGTGTGCCACCACGCCCGGCACCAATTCTTATCTATCAAAAAATGTTTCCATTTCTATCAATGCTTAACTGTATAAAGGCATGGACAGACACAGGAATGAGTGTGGACAAATGACTAAATTTGTATGTGCTTATATGTATGATTGTTTGCAGATGAAGTGTGTTTGCTTATATGTATATAACATATATGTATATGCATATAACATATATGTATATATATTACATAGAGAGATCCGGTTTTTGTTTTGTTTTGATTTTGGGTTGGGTTTTGGTTTGTTTGTTTGTTTGTTTGTTTGTTTGGTTTTGTTTGTTTGTTTGTTTGTTTGTTTTTCGAGACAGGGTGTCTCTGTGTATCCCTGGCTGTCTTGGAACTCACTCTATAGACCAGGCTGGTCTCAAACTCAGAAATCCACCTGCCTCTGCCTCCCAAGTGCTGGGATTAAAGGCATGCGCCACCACTGCCCAGCTAGAGATCCGTTTCTATAAAAACATATATTAAAGGTTAAATGTGGTCATCCCTCAGAGATATAGGGATTATTTTGAATTTTTCTATGAAAGCAATGAATTTTTCAATTTTTCTTAATGAATGTTTATAATAAATTGATCAGCACACATTAAAATTAGAAGAACATGTTTATCAGATTTTGACTGGGATGAAAAAAGTAGAACGTCACCCCACTGGCTAGAATCTAGGAAGAGGAGAAACAGGCAGTTGGGGTCGAGCAAGACTTAACAACTATGAACTTGGCAGTTTGGGGGTTATTTTGCAGCATAGTGTTCTGTAACTGTGAGGCTAGATCTGGGCTCTTTAAACAGGCTTCCTCTTCTAGCCATTACGATAATACTTTCGTCAGCAAATACAAAATAGACACAAGGTTTATGGTTCCTAGTTCCAGTGCGCTCCATACCTTTGGCAGTGTTCAGCTACTATACTATGGGTGGCATCAAAAAAGTATTGCATCAATCATTTCTCCTATTTGGACTCAGACTGATAGTAACACCAGATTACTGAATCTGACAGCTTAGGTCTATTGAACAGACAGGCCCTTCTTTGGCAACTAAAAAGAAGGAAACTACAATGGAAAGGTATGTATGTACCTTTCTGACAGTTGTGTAAGTGCTGAAGCAAAACTGGTACATAATCCAGAATTAAATGTTACCATTCCCTCTTAATGGGTCAATAAACTCCACTCGTTTTCCTGAATCAGTCAAGTTTCCATTTTATAAAACAGAAGCTGTAGGACATATCCTACATTTTTTCATAAGAATAAAGAACAGTAAGCATAAAGATCCTAGAATTGGGCTAAGGATGAATGAAGCACATGCTTCTACTCTCAGCCTTTGGAATATAATGAGTTTAAGTCCAGGCCAAGACATTTAGCAAGTCTATGAATCAAAATTTAAAAAAAATCCTGATATGGTACTGCACTGTAATTAAATAACAGTACACAATAATACACAGTGATATAACCTAATAGAAGAGGGGGAGGAGGCAGAACAAGAGAAGGAAGAGGAATGGTATGTACAGAAGAGTACATGATGATAGATGTAAAAGAACATGAAAAAGAAAGTTATAATCTGTTTTTTATTTATTAGGTATTTTCTTCATTTACATTTCCAATGCTATCCCAAAACTCCCCCATACCCTACCCCCTACCAACTCCCCTACCCACCCACTCCCACTTCTTGGCCCTGGTGTTTCCCTGTACTGAGGCATATAAAGTTTGCAAGGCCAAGGGGTCTCTCTTCCCATTGATGGCCGACTAAGCCATCTTCTGCTACATATGCAGCTAGAGACACGAGCTCCAGGGGTACTGGTTAGTTCATAATGTTGTTCGACCCATAGGGTTGCAGATCCCTTTAGCTCCTTGGGTACTTTCTCTAGCTCCTCCATTGGGTGCCCTGTGATCCATCCAATAGCTGACTGTGAGCATCCACTTCTGTATTTGCTAGGCCCCTGCTTAGCCTCACAAGAGACAGGTATATCAGGGTCCTTTCAGCAAAATCTTGCTAATGTATGCAATGGTGTCAGCGTTTGGAGGCTGATTATGGGATGGATCCCTGGATATAATCTTAAAGGTGAAACTACACACACGTGTCAGGAGCAGACAACAACAACATGACAGTGTATAAGACTTTCTCCTTTCATCAGGAAGACCCATTTCTGCAACCTGTAATTGGGTGAGGAAGGGTCAGGATGGAGTCCAGACAGAGGTGATGAAAACAGCATAGGTCCTGGTAACTCCTGACTTAATTTACAGAACTCATAGGTGAAAGGGATTAGATATAACTTAAAGGATAGTGCTGTCTTAATATTGATAGGGTAATGATCATTATGGCTCCCATTGCTCTGTGTGAGCCAACTAATTCAGATTGTTTTCATTCTTAAGGACTTGTCTCTAGCTGCATATGTAGCAGAAGATGGCCTAGTCGGCCATAATTGGGAAGAGAGGCCCCTTGGTCTTGCAAACTTTATATGCCTCAGTACAGGAGAACACCAGGGCCAAGAAGTGGAGGTGTGTGGGTAGGAGAGGGGGGAGGGTATGTGGGACTTTTGGGATAGCATTTGAAATATAAATGAAGAAAATACCTAACTAAAAAAATAAATTAAAAAAAGGACTTAAAAGAATATTCATTTGTTATGCACATCAGAGTGTATGTGTTACGAGACTGGTATCTAAGCTATATTTCTGCTGAGATTGACTCTGCACAAGCAAAGCAAAATGTGCAGATTACATGGTTTCCTTGTCTTGTCTGAAATGCACACAAATCCCAACTTCTGCCAGGTACCATGTCCTGACTAAGTCTCTCCTGTGTCACACCGACCTCTCAGAGCATACTTATCAGCCTCTGCATTCATTAACATTCATCAGTGGGGAAAGGGTTGAAATGAATGTTGCTTCTATAGTTGCAGTTCTGGTAATTACCTTGATCAGCTATACCTACAGAGTTTATGATTGGATGACTTGGCTTTCTACAGAGGTAGAATAATGTTTTTGTTTGAATTAAGTTACTAAAGATTCTTGTTAACATTTATTGGCCACTTGATCTGTTTAAGACTGTGAAAGATGGTGTGAACATCTTATTTTAATCACCACAAAACTATAAGGGAGATCCAATCATTTGGTTTAATAGATAAGAAAATGGAGCCTTAGTTTAAGATACTGAAGTTTAAGATACAATGAAGTTTTTTTTATTGGAAAACCTGGATGAAATGGAAAAATTTCTAGACAGATACCAGGTACAAAAGTTAAATCAGGATCAGGTTAATGATCTAAACAGTCCCATATTCCCTAAAGAAATAGAAGCAGTCATTAATAGTCTCACAACCAAAAAAAGCCCAGGAGCAGTTGGGTTTAGTGCAGAGTTCTATCAGACCTTCAAAGATCTAATCCCACTTCTTCACAAACTATTCCATAAAATAGAAGCAGAAGGTACTGTACTAGCTGGTTTTGTGTGTCAACTTGACACAGCTGGAGTTATCACAGAGAAAGGAGCTTCAGTTGAGGAAATGCCTCCATGAGATCCAACTGTAAGGCATTTTCTCAATTAGTGATCAAGGGGGAAAGGCCCCTTGTGGGTGGGACCATCTCTGGGCTGGTAGTCTTGGTTCTATAAGAGAGCAGGCTGAGCAAGCCAGGGGAGGCAAGCCAGTAAAGCACATCCCTCCATGGCCTCTGCATCAGCTTCTGCTTTCTGACCTACTTGAGTTCCAGTCCTGACTTCCTTTTGTGATGAACAGCAGTATGGAAGTGTAAGCTGAATAAACCCTTTCCTCCCCAACTTGCTTCTTGGTCATGATGTTTGTGCAGGAATAGAAACCCTGACTAAGACAGGTACTCTGCCCAACTCATTCTATGAAGCCACAATTACTCTGATACCTAAACCACAAAAAGACACAACAAAGAGAATTTCAGACCAATTTGCCTTATGAATATCGATGCAAAAATACTCAATAAAATTCTCTCTAACCAATCCCACTAAAATCAGGGACTAGACAAGGCTGCCCATTTTCTTACTACCTACTCAACATTGTACTTGAAGTCCTAGACAGAGCAATTAGACAACAAAAGGAGATCAAGGGGATACAAATTGGAAAGGAAGTAGTCAAAATATCACTGTTGGCAGATGATATGATAGTATATATTAGTGGCCCTAAAAATTCCACCACAGAACTCCTAAACCTGATAAACAGCTTCAATGACGTAGATGGATACAAAATTGACTCAACCAAGTCAATGGCCTTTCTCTACACAAAGGATAAACAGGCTGAGAAAAAAGTTAGGGAAACAACACCCTTCACAATAGTCACAAATAATATAAAATACCTTGTCGTGACTCTAACTAAGGAAGTGAAAGATCTGTATGATAAGAACTTCAAGTCTCTGAAGAAAGAAATTAAAGAAGTTCTCAGAAGATGGAAAGACCTCCCATGCTCATGGATTGGCAGGATCAATATAGTAAAAATGGCTATCTTGCCAAAAGCAATTTACAGATTCAATGCAATCCCCATCAAAACTCCAACTCAATTCTTCAAAGAATTAGAAAGAGCAATCTGCAAATTCATCTGGAATAACAAAAAACCTGGGATAGCAAAAACTTTTCTAAAGGACAAAAGAACCTCTGGTGGAAGCACCATGCCTGACCTAAAGCTGTACTACAGAGCAATTATGATAAAAACTGCATGGTACTGATACAGCGACAGACAAGTAGAAAAATGGAATAGAATTGAAGACCCAGAAATGAACCCACATATCTATGGTCACTGGATCTTTGACAAGGGAGCTAAAACCATCCAATGGAAAAAAGACAGCATTTTCAACAAATGGTGCTGGCAGAACTGGCTGTTATCATGTAGAAGATTGCGGATTGATCCATTTCTATCTCCTTGTACTAAGGTCAAATAAGTGAATTAAGGAACACCACATAAAACCAGAGACACTGAAACTTATAGAGAGAAAGTGGGGAAAAGCCTCAAAGATATGGTTACAGGGAAAAAATTCCTGAATAGAACAGTAATGGCTTGTGCTGTAAGATGGAGATTCGATAAATGGGACATCATAAAATTGCAAAGCTTCTATAAGGTAAAAGACACTGTCAATAAGACAAAAAGGCCAACAAGAGATTGGGGAAATATCTTTACCTATCCTAAATCAGATAGGGGACTAATATCCAATATATATAAAGAACTCAAGAAGGTGGACGCCAGAAAATCAAATAACCCCATTAAAAAAATGAGGCTCAGAGCTAAACAAAGAATTCTCACTGAGGAATACCAAATGGCTGAGAAGCACCTAAAAAAAAATGTTCAGCATCCTTAATCATCAGGGAAATGCAAATCAAAACAACCTTGAGATTCCATCTCACACCAGTCAGAATGGCTAAGATCAAAAATTTAAGTGACAGCAGATGCTGGCAAGGATGTGGAGAAAGAGGAACACTCCTCCATTGTTGGTAGGATTGCAAGCTTGTATAACCACTCTGGAAATAAGTCTGGCGGTTCCTCAGAAAATTGGACATAGTACTACCAGAGGATCCCACAATACCTCTCCTGGGTATATATCCAGAAGATGTTCCAACCGGTAAGAAGGACACATGCTCCACTATGTTCATAGCAGCCTCATTTATAATAGCCAGAAGCTGGAAAGAACCTAGATTTCCCTCAACAGAGGAATGGATACAGAAAATGTGGTACATTTACACAATGGAGTACTACTCAGCTATTACAAACAATGAATTTATGAAGTTCCTAGGCAAATGGATGGACCTGGAGGGCATCATCCTGAGTGAGGTAACCCAATCACAAAAGAACTCACATGATATGTACTCAATGATAAGTGGATATTAGCCCAGAAACTTAGAATACCCAAAGTACAAGATACAATTTACAAAACACATGAAACTCAAGAAGAATAAAGGCCAAAGTGTGGATATTTTGCCCCTTCTTAGAACTGGGAACAAACCACCCATGGAAGGAGTTACAGAGACAAAGTTTGGAGCTGAGACAAAAGGATGGACCATCTAGAGACTGCCATATCCAGGGATCCATCCCATAATCAGCCTCCAAACGCTGACACCATTGCATACACTAGCAAGATGTTGCTGAAAGGACCCAGATATAGCTGTCTCTTTCGAGGCTATGCCGGGGCCTAGCAAACACATAAGTGGATGCTCACAGTCAGCTATTGGATGGATCACAGGGCCCCCAATGGAGGAGCTAGAGAAAGTACCCAAAGAGCTAAAAGGATCTGCAACCCTATAGGTGGAACAATATGAACTAACCAGTATCCCCGGAGCCTTTGTCTCTAGCTGCATATATATCAGAAGATGGCCTAGTGGGCCTTCAGTGGAAAGAGAGGCCCCATTGGTCTTGCAAACTTTATATGCCTCAGTACAGGGGAATGCCAGGGCCAAGAAGTGGGAATGGGTGTGTTGAGGAGTCAGGGGAGGGTATAGGGGACTTTTGGGATAGCATTTGAAATGTAAATGAAGAAAGTACCTAAGTAGAAAAAGAAATGTAAATAAAGAAAATACCTAATTAAAAAGAAAGTATAAACATAAAAATAAAGATACAATGAAGTTTTTTTTTTTTTAACATCTATAGTGGCCCTGGTACTATTCTTACAGGTAGGAATATAGCAAGAAGTCATTGAAAATATCTCTGCCCTGATAAAGCTCACATTTCTAATGGTAAGGGATAAGTAAATAAAATTTAAGTAACATTTTATAGCAACAAGTGTTGAAGAAATATATAAAGCAGAGATGAACAGAGAATATATGTATTGGATTATAACTTAGATTAGATGATAAGAAATGTACTTATTGAGAAGAAGGCACTTGAGATGAGCTCTGAAAGATATATGAAAATATGCACAGAGAACATTCCAATCAGAGAAATTAGAAATTGCAAAAGTCAAACTGCATCGATGCTCTAGATGTGTTCAATGAGCAACAAAGAAGTGAGCAAGGCATGGGGAGTGATGTGATGTGAAAGGAGCTAAGGAAGGCAAGAGTCCAATAGGTAGGACCTGTAACTATGGTTGAAATTTTTCATTTTGTTCTTTACTTTTATTTTAGAGATAATAGAGAGGGGAGAACATCACCTTGGGTGTGAAGGAAGGTGGTAAGGAGAAGTTGGGGAAGGAGGAAACTATGATCAAAAACATACTGTAGAAAAACAATTTTAAAATAAAGAAAACTTAAAAATAAATGATTATTATATTAGGAGTAGAGAATTTGGGTAAAGAAATTATACAATATTTTAAAGGGTGAGGGTGGGAGAAAACTGATTTTTACATTGAGAACATACTATGGTTAAAGGGGTTGTTACAAAACAAAAGGATCCCTAAAGTAATTGCTTCAAAGGTTGTCTTTGAGTTCAGTTCAGCAAACATTGAATGCAAAGATGAATCCAATTCCTGTGGCCCCTGAGGTAGTACACAGTTTATATATGCGTGTATACACATACACACACACACATATAATGAAATTTTAAAACAATGAGGAAAGGTGATTAAAGAAGATACCAGCTGGTAACCTTTAAACTCCAAATATACCAACACAAAAAGCTCCTTAATGTGGGATATTAGATCCATATTAGTTATGATACTGATTTTCATGGTCATCCTAATTTTCTTTTTTATTGGATATTTTATTTATTCATGTATCAAATGTAATTCCTCCACCCAGAAACCCCCTATCCCATTCCCCCTCCTCTTGCTTCTATGAGGGTGTGCCCCTACCCACCCTCTCACTCCCGCCTTACTGCCCTCGCATTCCCCTACACTGGGGGCATTGAGCCTCCATAGAACCAAGGGCCTCTTCACCCATTGATGCCTGACAGTGCCATCCTTTGCTACATATGTAGCTGGAGCCATGGTTCCCTCCATGTGTACTCTTTGGTTAGTGGTTTAGTCCCTGGGAACTCTGGGGGTACTGGTAGGTTGATATTGTTGTTCCACCTATGGGCTTACAAACCTCTTCAGCTCTTTCAATCCTTTCCCTAACTCCTCCATTGGGGACCCCATGATCAGTTCAATGGTTGGCTGCAGACATCTACTTCTGTATATGTCAGGCTCTGAAAGAGCCTCTCAGGAGACAGCTATACCAGGCTCCTGTCAGCATGCACTTCTTGTCATCCACAGTAGTGTCTGCGTTTGATGACTGTATATGGGATTGGATTCCCAGGTGGGGCAGCCTCTGGATGGCCTTTCTTTCAGTCTATACTCCACACTTTGTCTCCTCATTTGCTCCCATGAGTATTTTGTTCCCCCTTCTAAAAAGGACTGATCATTCTAAACCATTGTTCCCCAAATGCCTTACACATTCTTGACTCTGCTGGATTTTTGCTAACTTTGCTCCATTTGGCTGCAATGCCCTATCTTGACCCCATGCCTCTGAATGATGGTCCTTCCTCAATTCCTGGCTTTTGTCTAGTTTCATTCTTGATGACTTCCTTTACCAAACAGCCCACAGGGATCTCTTTGCCTCCCCAACTCCTACAAACCTCATCAGCAACCTTGTCATATTTATTGTATTATTTTACCTCCAAGACATGTCTGTTAACAAAACAAAAAAATATCTCTGGGCAGGGTCAATTCCTTTAACTTTTTGTAGCCCTGAGGGTCTTTTCTAACACTACACAGGAAAACCATAGGAAGTGGGCCGAAAAGTGTTTGCATTCACAACGGGTTATATTTCTTTCCCTTTATGTTCTCAGTTAGTAGAGTATAACAAATTCCCAAACAATTCCTTTTCAATAAACAACATAGATTTGGTTCATAAATACTGGTTCCAAAAATACATTGAAGATAAAAACCCCTTTGTTTTGGATGCTCTTGTTACAGGGAGGTATTCTATGATATACTACTGGATACTGGCTGCTAGACTAATAAATATTTTATGGATCTATTTATCTAGTACCATGACTTATATTTTCATCCAAGGTTATAGTTTCTATTTTGTAAACTTAAAGGGAGTTTATTTGGGAAAGAAACATCACCACTAAATGTGGTTATCCATCAATATCTGTGGGTTCCATATTCATGGGATTCATCAATCGTATATAGAAAATATTTGAAAAACTATTTATCTCATCTGGGGGGGGGGTTAGCTCAGTGCTACCGTGCTTGCCTAGCATGAAGAAGGGTATAAGGCCCTGGGTTTGTTCACCCCCAGCACTGGAAAATAAAAAGAATATATGAACCTATAGGGACCATACTGAACATGTGCAGATATTTTTCTTGCCATTATTCTCTAAATAATTTGGTGTGATAACAATTTATACTACCTTTACATTGTAGTAGGCATAAAAATGATCCAGAGATAATTTAAAGTATACAGAAAATGTGCAAAGATTGAATGTACATACTGTGCCATTTTATAAAATGAGTTTGGGGGCTAGGAAGATTGCAGTACTGATGACTCTTTCAGGGGGCAGGAGTTGAATTCCTGCCACCCACACTGCGGCTTACAACTGTCTGTAATTCCAGTTCCAGGGGATCCAATGCCTTCTTTTGTTCTCTGTAGACACTGCATCATGCATATGGTGCATGGACAAACAAGGAGGCAAAAAATACCCATTTAAAAAAAGTAAAAATGAAATAATTCTTTTTGAAAAGAATTCAAGCATCTACAAATTTTAATATCCTAAGAAATTTGTCAAAGATTCTGAGGATCATATGTATTACATTGGTGTTTGCTAATGACTATGATGGCATATTCACTAGGGATTAAGATAATGTTCTAGAGTCCTAGAGTCAGTTTCATTAGGATGGTCATGAGGGAATGACTATTAAGGCATATATATATATATATATATATATATATATATATATATATATATATATATATAGTGGGAGTAATTCAGACATAAATGAAATAACTTACTAAGGCAATGAAATGTGCAACCTTGCTGTAGGTGGAAAAGATGAAGCTTTGATTTCTTTTTTTTTCTATGACAGGCAGCTTATAGTACAATGATTTTTAAAGTGTTTCCTAGGTCTTGAGGGTTTATAAAGTTGCTCTGAGAGTCACTGTGAGCTAACAGGTTTGCTGGGTTCTGTTGACAATATGAGGAAAAAAGCAGTTTGGTTGAAATTCCTTTGGCTTTTTGTCTTCATCACAGAGAACAAAATAAGCTATGGAACTTATGACCTCATCTTTTGGTCTAGACAATTGATATCCCACTAGCGTTATTCCAGATGGAATGAGTGCATCATTGCTAGCAGTTCCTAGCTGCTTTAAACTTATCTACTCATCTGTAAAATGGAAAATGATACCAATTTTATAGTTTGGCAACAAATTTCAAATGGGATACAATAGTAAAGTTCTATTTATTGAACATATAGTTGAATATCTTTTCTATCACTTTCATACATTAATTAATTGTCTTCCAGTGAGGCATGGATTCAAAGAACTTGTCAGAACACGAGGAGACACCAGGACTAAAGCACAGACTGAGAAATGGAGAGCTTAGGACAATTGTAAGATAGGAAACATGGAGACCCAAGTTAGCACGAAAGAATTATCACCTCAAAATCTGTTTCTGAGCCCCATCCCTCCTATCAATTTGCTGAATAACCTACAAAGTAAATTGTTACCCCTGACTCTCATTTTCTGCATCTGAAAATCGGGGACATAGGTTATCTTTTAGAGAATACTATAAGAAGAATTACCGTGAATTAATGAGTGCAAAAACTTCTGGCAGACAGTGAGATTTTAAAAAGGAACAAACAAACATGGTATTTAGCCAGGGCACAAAAGATTTTAAGATTTTGTTTAAAGATTTTATTTAGCTCTCTGTAGAAATGAGTACATGGGTCAGGGGGAAAGAAAAATAAACAAAGAAAAGCAAGTGCTCCCGCTTACCTCTAGTCCAGAAGAATTTGTAAATTAAGCTTTGAGAGGAACTCCCAATATCCACAAAATAGTTTTGATGCAGAAGTTTTAGCTTTACGTTTTTTAGTTTTCTTTTTTTTTTCTATTTTATTTATTATTTTACACTCCAGATTTTACTCCCCGCCCCCCATCACCCTCAGACTGTTCCACATTGCATACCTCCTCCCCACTCCCTGTATCCATGAGGATGCCCCCAGCCCCTACCCCAGTCCCCACCCCCAGACAACCAGATCTCCAAACTCCCTGGGGCCTCCAGTCTCTTGATGGTTAGGTGCATCGTGAAACTTGATGAGGCTGGCCTATTTTTGTTGTTGTCGTTGTTGTTTGTTTGTTTGTTTTGTTTTGTTTTTACATTGGAATATTTTAACTACTAATTTGATCTCATTGGATGTTACAGGTCTCTAAATTGTTTACATCATCTTGATTTAATTTTTTGATTGTTTTTTTAATTTTCATCTTATTTTATGTATATGAGTGTTTTGTCTCCATGCAAGTTGGGTCTTCATGCACCATACTGTGCCTGGTACTCAAGAAGACAGAAGAGAGGGGTCAGAGCCCCTAAAGCTGCAGTCAGGTTGCTATGTGCTAACTTAGGAGATATTATTAGCCTTTAATGGCTTCTGAGAGACAAAGGAGTCAGTTTTTTTTTTCTTCAAGTATGTAGTCTAATGGTCCAGTGGAATAGCATGAATGAATTTGGAAGAGGGTGAAGGTAGGCCTGAGAGGAGTCAGGGGGATACATGGCAGATGAATTGAATTGTATGAAATTCTCAAATTAATAAAAAATATTTTATGTTTAAAAATGATAAGATTAGCATAGCAAATTATAGCCAATTTTGCCAAAATAATGACAGGAGATGAGCCAAGTTAATAAAGTATATGGAAGGGAAGATGTTGAAACATTCTAAATAGATCCAAAGGATCACTGAAACATACTTTTCAAACATGCTGTTTTTAAAGCTGGAAAATCTACATTAAGAATATAATATGTAAGAAAGGGGGTTATCTATTAAGTCTTGCATCTGCTTGCTCTCATGGGCAGTATCTGCGGCTTGTTTTTGCAACATATGTAGGCTCCATTTTGGATAGCTTATAAATTTTTGCTGAAAATGAGACATTTTGAATAATATGTTCTAGCAGCTCTAGTTTCTGGTATTTTTTCTTCCCCCTGAGGGGGTTGTTATACTTATTTGCACATTTATTTGTTTGATAGCTAGCTGGATAATTTTAGTGAATTGTATTTGCTTCCCACAGTGTGAAGCCTCTGATATTTCTCAGAAGAAGCTGCTTGGCATGTACAGAGCCACTTGCAACTGAAATCAACATTGTTTTGGCGGGGGTCGCTTTCTGTTTCCATGAACCTATCTTGCTATTGGGTCTGTTAATTGCTGCCTTATTGTTCTACTGTTTTCTCAATACTCTGGAGCACAAATTGTTCTATAGACTGATCCAATTAAATTCTGATTTTATGGACATAAATTTTTGAGATATGAAAGAGAAGGGGATGGAGGGAGACAGAAAAAGAACAGAGAAGAGAGAGAGAGAGCATGTGTATCTGTGTGATGGCAAGTGTCTTAGTTTCCTTTTCTGTTGCTGTGATAAAATACCCTGACAACAGCAATTTTAAAAAAGAATGGGTTTAGGCCCCCTGGCAATGGGCAAAATGACACCTTGTTGGTGGTGGTGTTCTTACCAGTCAGCAACAGAGCAGGTGGCGGTCTTTTGCTCATTCTAGCTCGATCCCTGGCATTGGTGGCCTAGCCAGAGCATTACAGCAGGAGAGCTGCCCCTGTCTCCTGCTGATGGTGGCATTGATGGCCTAGCAAGAGCAGTGCTGAGGGTTTACCCTGGTGTTGTGGCTAAGGGAGAACCAGTAGGCTAACCAGGTATTAACCCAGGACCAGATGCAGGGCTCTGAGTTGGCTCACACCAAAGTCAATATTATCTGCTGAATGATTAGGAAGTGTGAAAGGTCAGGTCCCACTGATGCAGAGCTGCAAGATCTCCATGACACAGGGCAACAACAGGATAACTAGAAGGAGTTCTGATGAGGATGCAATATTGATGTGTCACAGAAGCCCTCTGGCATCAAGCAGACCAATGACTCACTGCAATGAACATTTGCAAGTGAAGATGTGTGGACAGAGAGACAAACTGTGGACACACTGTGATACACTACAGCTTCGGCAATGAGATGTTTTCTATGCTTTGTTGCTGCTGCTGTTTGCCCTCTGGTCTTTTTAATTTACTCTCATCCATTCCGAGCCTTATATCTGAGGAATGAATTTGAACATAAGTGATTAGAAGTCCCAGCTTTCTCAGTATATTCTGCCCAAGGGAGATTCTCTGTCCCTTGGGATTGTGAGGAACTGAGCACCTACCACTTGTCCATGCCTGTCCTGAATTGAACTTCACTAACAGGTAGCTGGAAGCAGAACAAGAAATGCTTATATCCTTCCCTTCATAGCAAAGATATTGTGGTCTTCAGTATTTGTCAGACTTCTGTCACTGTAGCAAAATCCTCCGAGTAGTCAACTTTGAAGAACAAACAGTTTTTTTTTTTTGGTAAATTGTTTTAGTCCATTCTTTCATAGTGTTGTGTTGTAAAGGAGGGAAGCAGGTGGAGTGCCATGTAGAAGAGAAGAATGTGGTGGCAAAATCTACTACTCTATTTCACATTGGCCTAAGACACTGAGAGACAGGGTGCTCAAACACAATGTTGTGGCAGAGGAAGCTACACACATCATGATGGCAAGGAAGCACAGAAGGGAAAGGAAAGGAAGCAGGTCCTCAATATCCTACTACAGAGCATCTCATAAAGGTTCTACCACTTCCCAATGGAGACACCAAGACTTTAATGACTGTGCCTTTGAGAACCATCCATATATACATTACATTGTCCTGAGAGCTATGACAGAGATGAAATAGAAATGTCTATGATCCGATTACCACAAATACTTATCATTCTTACAAAGTTTTCCTACTTTTCTCCTTATTAAGAAATACCTTAATTTGACATGTATATTTATGATCATCTCCAGAGAATTTTTAAAACTTTGTTTCCAATACTATGGATTGAACCCATAGACATGTTAGGTTACATCACATTACCACTTAACTATATCCTAGAACTAACTGCTGGGTGTTTTTAAACAAATCCCACCAACTTCATGTGAGTCTATAAAACTCATCTTTATGTCAGAATTGTAGTTCATAACTATGCTTTCAGTCTACCTTTTATATACTATTAGTCAAAATGTAATATTTGCTCGAGTCAGCTTGTCAATTTCAACATTTAGCCAGTTTGAATTATAAAATTCCTTCATTCAGTCAAGTATTTTCACTCTCTTCATTTATCACACACTTTAACAAAGTACATACAACTATGAGCTGTGCTTCAACCATTAAATGTGATTTGAAAAGTCTCAAGAGAAAAAAAACCCTAATGTGTTTACACAAAGCTTTATTCTTCCTATTGTAGTTTCTTCCCTTTTCATGTTCCAAGTTCTTTATTCTCTAATTTGCTTGCTTTTTACTGAGTTGTTTTTAGCCATCTTTTAAGATTGCCCTGTTGATGATAAGAAACTCTCTAATTTCCTTCATTTGAATTTGCTGGGATATCTCTTTCTTTTCCTGAAGAACACCTATAGTGTGTTTTTTTTAAATTTTACATTATAATAGATTTGGATGATATTCTTTCCCCTCCTCAACTCCTTCCAGATCCTCCCCACCTCTATACCCACTGAACTTCTAACACTGCTTCTCTCTCTCTCTCTCTCTCTCTCTCTCTCTCTCTCTCTCTCTCTCTCTCTCTCTCTCTCACACACACACACACACACACACACACACACAAAAGATAACACAAAAAGAAAGAAAAAGGTCAAAACGAACAAGCAAAATCTCAATAAGGCAAAAAAAAAAAAAATGGAGTCCGGTTTGTATCTACCAACTAGTCCTGGGAATGCTGTACATGGGTTCTATACTGGAGTATCATTGATAAACTCAGTGACACTCCATAGGAGAAAACTGAGTTTCCTTTCCCATCAGATATCAATTCTAAATAGATCCTTGACTGGGGGGGGGGGTACTTTCTGTCCACTTCTTCTCAGTGATGGGACTTTGTCTGCTTTGAACCTGTGCAGGTCTTGTGTGTGCTATGACCTGTGCAGGTCTTGTATGTGCTATCACCTATACAGGTTTTATGTGTGCTGTTACAGTCTCTGTATGTTCATATGTGTATCAGTCCTGTTGTATCTGATATGCAGTTACCCACCATCTCTGGCTCTTATAATCTTCCTGCCTCCTCTTCTCTATACATCCCTGAGCCTTAAGGAGAGGAGTTTGATGAAGACATATCATTTAGGGCTGAGTGCTCTCTGCACACCGCTAAAGGACATTTATAGTTTATAGTTCTTTGCATGCAGTGCGTGCAAAGATAAGTACATCCTTCTGACCTTCAGGGATTCTAATGGAAAATCCATGGTCATTTGAGTCATTATTCCCTCTAAATAAAGTGCCATTTCTCTCTTGTCACTTTTTAAAATTTATCTAGAATTTTCAAGACTGATCATTATGTGTCTCAGCGTGAAGTTCTTTGGATCTGCCCTGCTTCAAATTTGGTCAGCATTTTGTGGAATCATATATTTTTTGCCAAATCTTGGGCATTTTTTGCCACTATGTCTTTGAACATTACTTTAGCTTCACAATGTAGCGGGTCAGTCTGATGTTGCTTGTAAAAAGTTAGTTAAAATTGGTTCCTCAAGATGTAGGTGCCCCTGATGAGCAAATATTCTCTTCCTCAAGTAATACCATGAGAACCTTCTCCCCAATTTAACTCGCCAATAAAAGGCTAGAGCCTGTGATTGAGTAGTGAAGGGAGTAAGGTGGGACTAGAGGTTCAAGAGAAGGTTACAGATGGGAGAGAGAAAAGGACAAAGAGAGATAAAGAAGCAACAGTGGACTACAACCACATGGCCAAGAGAAACAGCAAGTGTGAATAAGCTATGGAATAAGTTAGCTAGCTGGGGGATAAGTTAGAATAGCCCTAGATCTGCTCAATCTAGGCATATGACATAAATAAAATATCTGGATTGTGTATCTTTTATATGGGCTTATTAGAAGACTAATTCAAACACCATGTTTTTTCTCCTCAACTAATGAGGCATCAATGATCCAAATGTCACATCTTTTCTTATGTTCCACAAGTCCCTTAGTGCATCTCCAACCTCCAACTATTTTTTCTGTGTTCAGCCTATTCAATTTCTATTGTCCTAAATTCATTAATAGCCTCTTCTGACATTTCTAGTTACTCTGACTTTTCATTTTGGTTGTGACTTGGGCTCTAAAACTTGGTATTTATCTATAATTTCACGTCTTTACTTGATTTCTTTTTCCTTTTTATAGAGCTGTCTCACTATTTGCTTTAACTTTTATATCATTGCTTAGTGACTCATTATAACAAAGTCTTTGTGGTATAATCTATTATTTGCCTCATGTTTTGATTACTATACCTTTTTTATTTTTATTATGTTTGTGTAGTATGTGTGCCTATGAATGAGTGTGTGCATATGTGCATGCTACAGATTGAACTCAATCCATCAGCAAGCACTTTTAATCACTGAGCCATATCACCAGGCCCTCATTTTGTTCTTTGCTTCTGTGTATTAAGATTTTCCTGGGTTCCTGTCCACTGCAGAACCGGGGTTCTTGGTCTGGGGAATCTCCGGACACCCGAAAGGACCCAAACAGAATCCCCCACAGGATCCTAAGACCTCTGGTGAGTGGAATACAGCGTCTGCTCCAATCCAATGGCACAGGACCTGAGACTGCATTAACCAGGGAAGCAGATAACCCGGCCTGATCAGGGGCACAAGTCCCTTCCAGTCCACTGCAGCACCAGAGTTCCTGGCCCGGGGAGTCTCTGAACACCCGCAAGGAACCGCACAGGATCCCCCAGAGTATCCTAAGACCTCTGGTGAGTGGAACACAGCATCTGCTCCAATCCAATTCCGCAGGACCTGAGAATGCTTTAAGTAAGGAAGCAGATAACCCGGCCTAATCAGGGGCACAAGTCCCTTCCAGGCCACTGCAGAACCAGGGATCCTGGTCCGGGGAGTCTTCGGACACCTGAAAGGACCCACACAGAATCCCCCATGGAACCCTAAATCCTCTGGTGAGTGGAACACAACTTCTGCCAGGAGGCAGGTTCAAACACCAGATATCTGGGCACCGTACCTGTAAGAGGAGAGCTTGCCTGCAGAGAGTATTCTGACTATTGAAACTCAGGAGAGAGCTAGTCCCCCAGGTCTGCTGATACAGGCTAACATAATCACCTGAGGAACAAGCTCTAACTAGAGACAACTATAACAACTAACTCCAGAGATTACCAGATGGCAGAAGGCAAACGTAAAAATCCTACTAACAGAAACCAAGACCACTCACCATCATCAGAACAAAGCACTCCCACCCCACCTAGGACTGGGCACCCCAACAAAACCGAAAAGCTAGACCCAGATTTAAAAGCATATCTCATGATGATGGTAGAGGACATCAAGAAGGACTTTAATAAATCACTTAAACAAATACAGGAGAACATTGCTAAAGAGTTACAAGTCCTTAAAGAAAAACAGGAAAACACAACCAAACAGGTAGAAGTCCTTAAAGAAAAACAGGAAAACACGTCCAAACAGATGATGGAAATTAACAAAACCATACTAGACCTAAAAAGGGAAGTCGACACAATAAAGAAAAACCAAAGTGAGGCAACGCTGGAGATAAAAACCTTAGGAAAGAAATCTGGAACCATAGATGCGAGCATCAGCAACAGAATACAAGAGATGGAAGAGAGAATTTCAGGTGCAGAAGATTCCATAGAGAACATCGGCACAACAGTCAAAGAAAATAAAAAACACAAAAGGATCCTAACTCAAAACATCCAGGAAATACAGGACACAATGAGAAGACCAAACCTACAGATAATAGGAGTTTATGAGAATGAAGATTTTCAACTTAAAGGGCCAGCAAATATCTTCACCAAAATTATAGAAGAAAACTTCCCAAACCTAAAGAAAGAGATGCCCATGAACATACAAGAAGCCTACAGAACTCCAAATAGACTGGACCAGAAAAGAAATTCCTCCCGATGTGAGACATGTTTTAAATAAAAGTACTTATTGAGACAAAAAAAAAAAAAAGTGGTGGTATGAGAGGTACTCTATCTTAAGTGTTGTGGAGGGGCCTTATCTACCTCAGAATGACAAAAAAAAAAAAAGAAAGAAAGAAATTCCTCCCAACACATAATAATCAGAACAACAAATGCACTAAATAAAGATAGAATATTAAAAGCAGTAAGGGAGAAAGGTCAAGTAACATATAAAGGCAGGCCTATCAGAATTTCACAAGACTTTTCACCAGAGACTATGAAAGACAGAAGAGCCTGGACAAATGTTATACAGACACAAAGAGAACACAAATGCCAACCCAGGCTACTATACCCGGCCAAACTCTCAATTACCATAGATGGAGAAACCAAAGTATTCCACGACAAAACCAAATTCACATATTATCTTTCCACACATCCAGCCCTTCAAAGGATAATAACAGAAAAAAACCAATACAAGGACAGAAATCACGCCATAGAAAAAGCAAGAAAGTAATCCCTTAACAAACCAAAAAGAAGACAGCCACAAGAACAGAATGCCAACTCTAACAACAAAAATAAAAGGAAGCAACAATTACGTTTCATTAATATCTCTTAATATCAATGGACTCAATTCCCCAATAAAAAGACATAGACTAACAGACTGGCTACACAAACAGGACCCAACATTCTGCTGCTTACAGGAAACCCATCTCGGGGAAAAAGACAGACACTACCTCAGAGTGAAAGGCTGGAAAACAATTTTCCAAGCAAATAGTCTGAAGAAACAAGCTGGAGTAGCCATTCTAATATCGAATAAAATTGACTTCCAACACAAAGTTATCAAAAAAGACAAGGATGGACACTTCATACTCATCACAGGTAAAATCCTCCAAGAGGAACTCTCAATTCTGAATATCTATGCTCCAAATGAAAGGGCAGACACATTCATTAAAGACACTTTAGAACAGCTCAAAGCACACATTGAACCTCACACAATAATAGTGGGAGACTTCAACACACCACTTTCATCAATGGACAGATCGTGGAAACAGAAACTAAACAGGGACACAGTGAAACTAACAGCAGTTATGAAACAAATGGGCTTAACAGATATCTACAGAACATTTTATCCGAAAACAAAAGCATATACCTTCTTCTCAGCACCTCACGAGACCTTCTCCAAAATTAGCCATATAATTGGTCAAAAAACAGGCCTTAACAGATACAAAAATATTGAAATTGTCCCATGCATCCTATCAGACCAACATGGACTAAGGCTGATCTTCAATAACAACATAAATAATGGAAAGCCAACATTCACGTGGAAATTGAACAATACTCTTCTCAATGATACCTTGGTCAAGGAAGGAATAAAAAAAGAAATTAGAGACTTTTTAGAGTTTAATGAAAATGAAGCCACAACATACCCAAACCTATGGGACACAGTGAAAGCATTTTTAAGAGGGAAACTCATAGCTCTGAGTGCCTCCAAAAAGAAACTAGAGAGAGAGAGCACACACTAGCAGCTTGACAACACATCTAAATGCTCTAGAATAAAAGGAAAAAAATTCACCCAAAGTAGTAGACAGCAGGAAATAATCAAACGCAAGGGAGAAATCAACCAAGTGGAAACAAGAACTATTCAAAGAATTAACCAAAGAGGAGTTGGTTCTTTGAGAAAATGAACAAGATAGATAAACCCTTAGCTAGACTCTCACTACAGGACACAGGGAGAGCATCGTAATTAAGAAAATCAGAAATGAAAAGGGAAACATAACAACAGATCCTGAAGAAATACAAAACACCATCAGATTCTTCTACAAAAGGCTATACTCAACAAAACTGGAGAACCTGGATGAAATAGAGAAGTTTCTAGCCAGATACCAGGTACCAAAGTTAAATCAAGATCAGATTAATGATCTAAACAGTCCCATATCCCCTAAAGAAATAGAAGCAGTCATTAATAGTCTCCCAACCAAAAAAAGCCCAGGACCAGATGGGTTTAGTGCAGAGTTATATCAGACCTTCAAAGAAGATCTAATTCCAGTTCTGCACAAACTATTCCACAATATAGAAGTAGAAGGTACTCTACCCAACTCATTCTATGAAGTCACAATTACTCTGATGCCTAAACCACAGAAATATCCAACAAAAATAGAGAACATCAGACCAATTTCCCTTATGAATGTCGATGCAAAAATCCTCAATAAAATTCTCGCTAACCGAATCCAAGAACACATTAAAGCAATCATCCATCCTGACCAAGTAGGTTTTACTCCAGGGATGCAGGAATGGTTTAATATACAGAAATCCATCAACGTAATCCATTATATAAACAAACTCAAAGACAAAAACCACATGATCTTCTGGTTAGATGCAGAAAAAGCATTTATCAAGATCCACCACACATTCATGATAAAAGTCTTGGAAAGATCAGGAATTCAAGGCCCATACCTAAACATGATAAAAACAACCTACAGCAAACCAGTAGCTAACATCAAAGTAAATGGTGAGAAGCTGGAAGCAATCCCACTAAAATCAGGGATTAGACAAGGCTGTCCAATTTCTACCTACCTATTCAACATTGTACTTGAAGTCCTAGCCAGAGCAATTCGACAACAAAAGGAGATCAAGGAGATACAAATTGAAAAAGATGAAGTCAAAATATCACTTTTTGCAGATGATATGATAGTATATATAAGTGACCCTAAAAATTCCACCAGAGAAATCCAAAACCTGATAAACAGCTTCAGTGAAGTACCTGGATATAAAAATAACTCAAACAAGTCAATGGCCTTTCTCTACACATAGAATAAAAAAGCTGAGGAAGAAATTAGGGAAACAACACCCTTCTCAATAGTCACAAATAATATAAAATATCTTGGCGTGACTCTAACTAAGGAAGTGAAAGATCTGTATGATAAAAACTTCAAGTCTCTGAAGAAAGAAATTAAAGAAGATCTCAGAAGATGGAAAGATCTCCCATGCTCATGGATTGGCAGGATCAACATTGTAAAAATGGCTATCTTGCCAAAATCAATCTACAGATTCAATGCAATCCCCATCAAAACACCAACACAATTCTTCAACGAATTAGAAAGTTCAATCTGCAACTTCATCTGGAATAACAAAAAACCTAGGATAGCAAAAACTCTTCACAAGAATAAAAGAAGCTCTGGTGGAATCACCATGCCTGACCTAAAGCTTTACTACAGAGCAATTGTGATAAAAACTGCATGGTACTGGTATAGTGACAGACAAATAGACAAATGGAATAGAACTGAAGACCCAGAAATGAACCCACACACCTATGGTCACTTGATATTTGACAAGGGAGCTAAAACCATCCAGTGGAAGAAAGACAGCATTTTCAACAAATGGTGCTGGCACAACTGGTTTTTAACATGTAGAAGAAGGCAAATCGATCCATTTCTCTCTCCTTGTACTAAGGTCAAATCTAAGTGGATCAAGGAACTTCACATAAAACCAGAGTCACTGAAATATATAGAGGAGAAAGTGGGGAAAAGCCTTGAAGATGTGGGCACAGGGGAAAAATTCCTGAATAGAACAGCAATGGCTTGTGCTGTAATATTGAGAATTGACAAATGGAACCTCATGAAACTGCAAAGCTTCTGCAAGGCAAAAGACACAGTGAATAAAACAAAAAGGCCTCCAACAGATTGGGAAATGATCTTTACCTATCCTAAATCAGATAGGGGACTAATATCCAATATATATAAAGAACTCAAGAAGGTGAACTCCAGAAAATCAAATAACCCCATTAAAAAATGGGGCTCAGAACTGAACAAAGAATTCTCACCTGAGGAATACCGAGTTGCCGAGAAGCACCTGAAAAAATGTTCAACATCCTTAATCATCAGGGAAATGCAAATCAAAACAACCCTGAGATTCCACCTCACACCAGTCAGAATGGCTAAGATCAAAAATTCAGGTGACAGCAGATGCTGGCGAGGATGTGGAGAAAGAGGAACACTCCTCCATTGTTGGTGGGATTGCAAGCTTGTACAACCACTGTGGAAATCAGTCTGGTGGTTCCTCAGAAAATTGGATATATTACTACCGGAGGATCCAGCAATACCTCTCCTGGGCATATATCCAGAAGATGTTCCCACTGGTAAGAAGGACACATGCGAGAAACCGGCCTGAGTAGGACCACAGGCCTCATCCGGCTGGATCAGTGCCGGGGTAGCGGGAGCGCAGGGTTGCCTGACACCCGCCAGCTACCCACGACCCCCGCCGCAGGATTTTGGGACTGCTGGTGAGTGGAACACAGCTTCTGCTCCAATCCAATTGCGCGGGACCTGAGACTGCATTAGTTAGGGAAGCAGAAACCGGCCTGAGTAGGGCCACAGGCCTCACCCGGCCGGATCAGCGCCAGGGTAGCGGGAGCGCAGGGTTGCCTGACACCCGCCAGCTACCCACGACCCCCGCCGCAGGATTTGGGACTGCTGGTGAGTGGAACACAGCTTCTGCTCCAGTCCAATCACGCGGGACCTGAGACTGCTCTGGTTGGGGAGAGAGAAATCCGGCCTACATAGGGCCACAACCCTCTTCCGGTCAGAAAAGCACCTGGGCAGCTGGGGCGCAGGGTCAGCTGACACTCACCAGCTACCCACAACACCCACCACAGGATCTTAAGACTTCTGGAGAGCGGAACACAGCTTCTGCTCCAATCCAATTGCACGCGGGACCAGAGACTGCATTAGTTAGGGAAGCAGAAAAACGGCCTGAGTAGGACCACAGGCCTCTTCCGGCTGGACCAGCACCGGGGTACCGTCAGCTACCCACGACCCCCGCCGCAGGATTTAGAGACTGCTGGTGAGTGGAACACAGCTTCTGCTCCAATCTTTAAATAGTGACAACTACAACAACTAACCCCAGAGATTACCAGATGGCGAAAGGTAAACGTAATAATCTTACTAACAGGAACCAAGACCACTCACCATCATCAGAACCCAGCACCCCCACTTCGCCCAGTCCAGGCCCCCCAACACACCGGAAAAGCTAGACATGGATTTAAAAGCATATCTCCTGATGATGATAGAGGACTTCAAGAAGGACTTTAATAACACACTTAAAGAAATGCAGGAGAACACTGATAAAAAGGCAGAAGACAATAAAGAGGAAGCACAAAAATCCCTTAAAGAATTGCAGGAGAACACTGCTAAAGAGTTACAAATACTTAAAGAAAAACATGATAACATAATCAAACAGGTAGAAGTCCTTACAGAAAAACAGGAAAACACATCCAAACAGATGATGGAAATGAACAAAACCATACTAGACCTAAAAAGGGAAGTAGACACAATAAAGAAAACCCAAAATGAGGCAACACTGGAGATAGAAACCCTAGGAAAGAAATCTGGAACCATAGATACGAGCATCAGCAACAGAATACAAGAGATGGAAGAGAGAATCTCAGGTGCAGAAGATTCCATAGAGAACATCGGCACAACAATCAAGGAAAATGTAAAATGCAAAAAGATCCTAACTCAAAACATCCAAGAAATACAGGACATAATGAGAAGACCAAACCTACGGATAATAGTAGTGAATGAGAATGAAGATTTTCAACTCAAAGGACCAGCAAACATCTTCAACAAAATTATAGAAGAAAACTTCCCAAATCTAAAGAAAGAGATGCCCATGAACATACAAGAAGCCTACAGAACTCCAAATAGGCTGGACCAGAAAAGAAATACCTCCCGACACATAATAATCAGAGCAACAAATGCTCTAAATAAAGATAGAATACTAAAAGCAGTAAGAGAAAAAGGCCAAGTAACATATAAAGGCAAGCCTATCAGAATTACACCAGACTTTTCACCAGAGACTATGAAAGCCAGAAGATCCTGGACGGATGTTATACAGACACTAAAAGAACACAAATTCCAGCCCAGGCTACTATACCCAGCCAAACTCTCAATTAACATAGATGGAGAAACCAAAGTATTCCACGACAAAACCAAATTCACACATTATCTCTCCACGAATCCAGCCCTTCAAAGGATAATAACAGAAAAAAACCAATACAAGGACAGGAACCACGCCCTAGAAACAACAAGAAGGTAATCCCTCAACAAACCTAAAAGAAGACAGCCACAAGAACATAATGCCAACTTTAACATCAAAAATAACAGGAAACAACAATTACTTTTCCTTAATATCTCTTAATATCAATGGACTCAACTCCCCGATAAAAAGACATAGACTAACAAACTGGCTACACAAACAAGACCCAACATTTTGCTGCTTACAGGAAACTCATCTCAGAGAAAAGGATAGACACTACCTCAGAATGAAAGGCTGGAAAACAATTTTCCAAGCAAATGGCATGAAGAAACAAGCTGGAGTAGCCATTCTAATATCTGATAAGATTGACTTCCAACCCAAAGTCATTAAAAAAGACAGGGAGGGACACTTCATACTCATCAAAGGTAAAATCCTCCAAGAGGAACTATCAATCCTGAATATCTATGCTCCAAATACAAAGGCAGCCACATTCATTAAAGAAACTTTAGTAAAGCTCAAAGCACACATTGCACCTCATACAATAATAGTGGGAGACTTCAACACACCACTTTCACCAATGGACAGATCATGGAAACAGAAACTAAACAGGGACACAGTGAAACTAACAGAAATTATGAATCAAATGGATCTGGCAGATATCTACAGAACATTCTATCCTAAAACAAAAGGATATACCTTCTTCTCAGCACCTCATGGTACCTTCTCCAAAATTGACCACATAATTGGTCACAAAACAGGCCTCAACAGATATAAAAATATTGAAATTGTCCCATGCATCCTATCAGATCACCATGGACTAAGGCTGATCTTCAATAACAAAATAAATAATAGAAAGCCAACCTTCACGTGGAAACTGAACAACACTCTTCTCAATGATACCTTGGTCAAGGAAGGAATAAAGAAAGAAATTAAGGACTTTTTAGAGTTCAATGAAAATGAAGCCACAACATACCCAAACTTATGGGACGCAATGAAAGCATTTTTAAGAGGAAAACTCATAGCTCTGAGTGCCTCCAAAAGGAAACTAGAGAGAGCACACATTAGCAGCTTGACAACACACCTAAAAGCACTAGAACAAAAGGAAGCAAATTCACCCAAGAGGAGTAGACGGCAGGAAATAATCAAACTCAGGGGTGAAATCAACCAAGTGGAAACAAGAAAAACTATTCAAAGAATCAACCAATCAAGGAGCTGGTTCTTTGAGAAAATCAACAAGATAGATAAACCCTTAGCCAGACTCACTAGAGGGCACAGGGAAAGCATCCTAATTAACAAAATCAGAAATGAAAAAGGAGACATAACAACAGATCCTGAAGACATCCAAAACACCATCAGATCCTTCTACCAAAGGCTATACTCAACAAAACTGGAGAACCTGGATGAAATGGACAAGTTCCTAGACAGATACCAGGTACCAAAGCTGAATCAAGATCAGGTTAATGATCTAAACAGCCCTATATCCCCCAAAGAAATAGAAGCAGTCATTAATAGTCTCCCAACTAAAAAAAGCCCAGGACCAGATGGGTTTAGTGCAGAGTTCTATCAGACCTTCAAAGAAGATCTAATCCCAGTTCTTCACAAACTATTCCACAAAATAGAAACAGAAGGTACTCTACCCAACTCATTCTATGAAGCCACAATTACTCTGATACCTAAACCACAAAAAGACCCAACAAAGATAGAAAACTTCAGACCAATATCCCTTATGAATATTGATGCAAAAATCCTCAATAAAGTTCTTGCTAACCGAATCCAAGAACACATCAAAACAATCATCCATCCTGACCAAGTAGGTTTCATCCCAGGGATGCAGGGATGGTTCAATATACGGAAATCCATCAACGTAATCCAGTATATAAACAAACTCAAAGACAAAAACCACATGGTCATCTCCTTAGATGCGGAAAAAGCATTTGACAAGATCCAACACCCATTCATGATAAAAGTCTTGGAAAGATCAGGAATTCAAGGCCCATACCTAAACATGATAAAAGCAATCTACAGCAAACCAGTAGCCAACATCAAAGTAAATGGTGAGAAGCTTGAAGCAATCCCTCTAAAATCAGGGACTAGACAAGGCTGTCCACTTTCTCCATACCTATTCAACATTGTACTTGAAGTCCTAGCCAGAGCAATTCGACAACAAAAGGAGATCAAAGGGATACAAATTGGAAAAGATGAAGTCAAAATATCACTTTTTGCAGATGATATGATAGTATATATAAGTGACCCTAAAAATTCCACCAGAGAACTCCTAAGCCTGATAAACAGCTTCGGTGAAGTAGCTGGATATAAAATTAACTCAAACAAATCAATGGCCTTTCTCTACACAAAGAATAAACAGGCTGAGAAAGAAATTAGGGAAACAACACCCTTCTCAATAGTCACAAATAATATAAAATATCTTGGCGTGACTCTAACTAAGGAAGTGAAAGATCTGTATAATAAAAACTTCAAGTCTCTGAAGAAAGAAATTATAGAAGATCTCAGAAGATGGAAAGATCTCCCATGCTCATGGATTGGCAGGATCAACATTGTAAAAATGGCTATCTTGCCAAAAGCAATCTACAGATTCAATGCAATCCCCATCAAAATTCCAACTCAATTCTTCAACGAATTAGAAAGTGCAATCTGCAAATTCATCTGGAATAACAAAAAACCTAGGATAGCAAAAACTCTTCTCAAGGATAAAAGAACCTCTGGTGGAATCACCATGCCGGACCTAAAGCTCTACTACAGAGCAATTGTGATAAAAACTGCATGGTACTGGTATAGTGACAGACAAATAGACCAATGGAATAGAATTGAAGACCCAGAAATGAACCCACACACCTATGGTCACTTGATCTTCGACAAGGGAGCTAAAAACATCCAGTGGAAGAAAGACAGCATTTTCAACAAATGGTGCTGGCACAACTGGTTGTTAACATGTAGAAGAATGCGAATCGATCCATTTCTATCTCCTTGTACTAAGGTCAAGTCTAAGTGGATCAAGGAACTTCACATAAAACCAGAGACACTGAAACTTATAGAGGAGAAAGTGGGGAAAAGCCTTGAAGATATGGGCACAGGGGAAAAATTCCTGAATCGAACAGTAATGGCTTGTGCTGTAAGATCGAGAATTGACAAGTGGGACCTCATGAAACTACAAAGCTTCTGCAAGGCTAAAGACACCATCAATAAGACAAAAAAACCACCAACAGATTGGGAAAGGATCTTCACCTATCCTAAATCAGATAAGGGACTAATATCCAATATATATAAAGAACTCAAGAAGGTGGACTCCAGAAAGTCAAATAACCCCATTAAAAAATGGGGCTCAGAACTGAACAAAGAATTCTCACCTGAGGAATACCGAATGGCAGAGAAGCACCTGAAAAAATGTTCAACATCCTTAATCATCAGGGAAATGCAAATCAAAACAACCCTGAGATTCCACCTCACACCAGTCAGAATGGCTAAGATCAAAAATTCAGGTGACAGCAGTTGCTGGCGAGGATGTGGAGAAAGTGGAACACTCCTCCATTGTTGGTGGGATTGCAAGCTTGTACAACCACTCTGGAAATCAGTCTGGCGGTTCCTCAGAAAATTGGACATAGTACTACCGGAGGATCCAGCAATACCTCTCCTGGGCATATATCCAGAAGATGTCCCAACCGGTAAAAAGGACACATGCTCCACTATGTTCATAGCAGCCCTATTTATAATAGCCAGAAGCTGGAAAGAACCCAGATGTCCCTCAACAGAGGAATGGATACAGAAATTATGGTACATTTACACAATGGAGTACTACTCAGCTATTAAAAAGAATGAATTTATGAAATTCCTAGCCAAATGGATGGATCTGGAGGGCATCATCTTGAGTGAAGTAACACAATCACAAAAGATCTCACACAATATGTATTCATTGATAAGTGGATATTAGCCCAAAACTTAGGATACCCAAGATATAAGATACAATTTGATAAACGCATGAAACTCAAGAAGAATGAAGACCAAAGTGTGGACATTGTGCACCTTCTTAGAATTGGGAACAAAACACCCAGGGAAGGAGTTACAGAGACAAAGTTCGTAGCTGTGATGAAAGGATGGACCATTTAGAGACTGCTGTATCCAGGGATCTGTCCCATAATCAGCTTCTAAACGCTGGCACCATTGCATACACTAGTAAGATCTTGCTGAAAGGACCCAAATATAGCTGTCTCTTGTGAGACGATGCCGGGGCCTAGCAAACACAGGAGTGGATGTTCACAGTCAGCTATTGGATGTATCACAGGGCTCCCAATGGAGAAGCTAGAGAAAGTACCCAAGGAGCTAAAGGGATCTGCAACCCTATTGTTGGAACAACATGATGTACTAACCAGAACCCTGGAGCTCTTGTCTCTAGCTGCATATGTATCGAAAGATGGCCTAGTCGGCCATCAATGGAAAGAGAGGCCCATTGGACTTGCAAACTTTATATGCCCCAATATAGGGGAATGCCAGGGCCAAAAGAATGGGAATGGGTGGGTAGGGAAGTGGGGGGCGCTATGGGGGACTTTTGGGATAGTATTGGAAATGTAATTGAGGAAAATATGTAATAAAAATATTAAAAAAAAAAAAAAAAAAAGAAGGACACATGCTCCACTATGTTCATAGCAGCCCTATTTATAATAGCCAGAAGCTGGAAAGAACCCAGATGTCCCTCAACAGAGGAATGGATACAGAAATTATGGTACATTTACACAATGGAGTACTACTCAGCTATTAAAAAGAATGAATTTATGAAATTCCTAGCCAAATGGATGGACCTGGAGGGCATCATCTTGAGTGAGGTAACACAATCACAAAGGAACTCACACAATATGTATTCACTGATAAGTGGATATTAGCCCAAAACTTAGGATACCCAAGATATAAGATACAATTTGCTAAACGCATGAAACTCAAGAAGAATGAAGACCAAAATGTGGACACTGTGCCCCTTCTTAGAATTGGGAACAAAACACCCATGGAAGGAGTTACAGAGACAAAGTTTGGAGCTGTGATGAAAGGATGGACCATCTAGAGACTGCCGTATCCAGGGATCCATCCCATAATCAGCTTCTAAACGCAGACACCATTGCATACACTAGCAAGATTTTGCTGAAAGGACCCAAATATAGCTGTCTCTTGTGAGACTATGCAGGGGTCTAGCAAACACAGGAGTGGATGCTCACAGTCAGCTATTGGATGTATCACAGGGCTCCCAATGGAGAAGCTAGAGAAAGTACCCTAGGAGCTAAAGGGATCTGCAACCCTATAGTTGGAACAACATGATGAACTCACCAGTACCCCGGAGCTCTTGTCTCTAGCTGCATATGTATCGAAAGATGGCCTAGTCGGCCATCACTGGAAAGAGAGGCCCATTGGACTTGCAAACTTTATATGCCCCAATATAGGGGAATGCCAGGGCCAAAAGAATGGGAATGGGTGGGTAGGGAAGTGGGGGGTGCTATGGGGGACTTTTGGGATAGCATTGGAAATGTAATTGAGGAAAATATGTAATAAAAATATTAAAAATTAAAAAAAAAGAAAAAAAACAAAAAAAAGAAAAAGAACACTTGTATAGAACTAAAAAAAAAAAAAAAAAAAAAAAAAAGATGGCCTAGTCGGCCATCACTGGAAAGAGAGGCCCATTGGACATGCAAACTTTATATGACCCAGTACAGGGGAACACCTGGGCCAAAAAAATGGGAATGGGTGGGTAGGGAAGTGGGAGGGGAGGGTATGGGGGACTTTTGGGATAGCATTGGAAATGTAATTGAGGAAAATACGTAACAAAAAATATTAAAAATTTAAAAAAAAAGATTTTCCTGGTTCTAGAGTGCAGTAGGATATTTAAGAGATTTTAAGAGAGGAAACGGGTGGAAAGGGAAGAAGTGTTCTAGTCAAAGTATAATCTCAGAATTTTTATATGTACATATTCCTGATTCTTAATATCGTGAGTAAATATTTTTGTTGTGCTTTGGGAATTTGTAGCATCCACTAATTTTTTTTGCTTTATTTCATACTATACACAGAATAATAATACTCACAGTGCTTCCAATGGTTGATTACTCAAAATAATTTAAGAGTATTTTCTATTTTGTACCTATTCTTGTATATATGTAAGTTGTAATAAACTTTCTGCTAGATGAATAGGACCAAACTGTTACAGTTTTAAACCCCTTTTAAATTTGTAGGTTAAAATATAAAATGCATTTCTTTATACATACATAGCTCATCCTGTTTCTCCTTTCCCCTTTTTCTACTTATCTCCCTATCTTACTGATCCCATTCTTCTTCCAAATGGCCCCTATCTCTGCTTTCATGGTACATGTATTCCATTATCCTCTCTTGTATCACTTATTTTTAGACCTCTTCTTCCCTTTTCATCCTCTCCTTTCTACCTGTATCACCATGTCATGAGATCAGAACATTACCAGTATGCAACTCCAGCCTGGGATAGCTTCAAGCACAAGAGTCAACCCCTTGGGAGTCTCTGTATAGTCTGTTCCCATTAAAGCCTTAGTCCCATTTCTCATGCCTGTGTATCCAAGCATCAGGACATGATGTCATACCCTGCTGTCTGCTCCTTTGAACATAATAAATAGGATTATTTATACTTTATCCTTTTTGGTTTTACTTTTAGAATAAATTGCATCTCCTATGCCTATCTCACAATTTATTTTTTGAAATATATTGCTTTGATTTCATAGGCTCACAACCAGAGGGAAATTTTCCTCAAAAAAGGATGGTGTCTTAAGTCTTACCCAAATCAAAATTAGATTTGATTTTCTTTACTTTTGGTTGGTTGCTGAATCCAGCTAGAGTTTTGGTATACTAATGAAATAAATACATTGTGTATATGAAGAGAAAGGAGTTTGAAAAATTCCAGGATCCATGTGCATTTATTTATTTTTTGTGAATGAGGGTTTGTGTATGAAGGTCAAAGGACAATTTTCAGGAGTTGGCTCTCTCTGTGTAAGTTCTGGGGATCAATCTCTGGTCCTAAGGAGAAAGGAATCCACTTATCTATTGTATCAGAGATGGAAGTTAAAGACAGAAATTATAGTCATTTTAAGCACTAGAAACATTTTGATGAAGCATTTTTCTTGCATAGTGTTAAATAAAACATAAAGAATATTTCCATCACTAGATATTATATAGAAATTCATTCCTACATCTCATATCACCCTAACATTGACCTCCTTGGAAATGAGTGGTCCTTCCTGTCTAGGAAGGAAACAAGACTTGCTTAAGATAAATACGCTTCTGTAATGCTTATAGAAAAGAATGTTTGTTGAATCTTTTCCCATTTCTCTACCTTGGACGGTACCCTTTAATGTCAGATATGATTACCTAAGATGAAAAGACATAGTGTTTACATCAAGGTGGAAAGAGAAACTGAAATTGGGAGCCTGTATCATCCAATGAATGCTTTTAGTAAGTGAAGGCAACTCTTGTACCTATTCTGAAGTGGATTTTTTTTTATTAAGGTAAAGAAACAGTGATTAGCTTTAAGGTCAATAACAGTAAACTGTAGTCTCAGGCTACAAAAGTTACTGAAATGATGTCATATCTAACAGAGTTTATGACCACATCAAGTTATCCTAAGGGCAAGTTGTTTGCCACTTTCCTGGAAAAGCAATCACTGTTTTATTCTTCACAGGATTTCCCCCTGCCCCTTCTCTTTCAACATGAAATGATATATTTTGCTATCAACATCTTAACTCCTACTTGCTATGAGGAAAAAGAGGACAGGGAGTCCAGGATAGAGCTATCTAGAGCTGCCCGTTACAACTGAGTCTACTGAGTAGACAATTAACATAACAATTTACATATATATACTATATGCTATATAATCTATATCTACTTTACCAAATGCTATCACAGTCCACTAGGAGAACATTTAGAGTTAAATGGTAATGACGTTGGCTCAGTAAATTTACTTGCAAATTATATTAGTTTTAAAAGATAAATGAGTGTTGAGGTTATATCTTCAATTGATCATCTACTTTCCTAGTTGATTTTTTCCCTTAGTATCATATCTAAACTTGGAGTCAGACTCAGTGCTTCAATTCCTGGCCTTCCTATTAACTACCTGTGATACTATAGATGAGTTATATTGCCTTATTTGGCTTTCAGAACCTTGGCTTCCTTAGTGGTAAAATGAGCACTCTGATAACTGTCTCTAACAGTATGCAATATTTATCTACAGAACTACGGTCCATTATAACTATTTACTGTGTGTACACTTAAATGGTAGTGATTTTTTTCAAGAGAATGAGTCTATCAATATGGACAGATGACAACTCTTGATGGTGTTTAGTAGCACTTTCTTTCTCTATTTCTGAGATCTCAGTGAAATACAGAGTTGGGGTAGTATCCAGCTTTGTAGACATCAAATTGATATAGAGGTTGTAACAAAATGTATGGGTCATATTTATTGTTATTCAATTGTGAGTAAAGAATTCAGAAATCTAAATGAGGTGAAAACAGGCAAAAACAAATTGAAAATGTAGTTAATGTGAAGGAGTCATTTTCGTCCTCCTTTTAGTGGGTTTGGGGTCACTTGTGAGGATACATATTGTGGACTGATATGCCTGCACACATAAATTATTGTGTCTTAAAATTTGGGATGCCCTATCAGAGAATACTGGTATCTTCTTACTACTATTTACTAATGCCACCTAGAAAAAAACATATTTATCATTATAGCTTTATAACCAAATAAAATATGAGGTAACCAAGTCCAGCCTTCATTTTTCTAACCTTTCCAATTTCCTACTGAATATCCAGTAAGCACATTTTGACTTTCAATTTAGATTTCACAGCTTCTATATGTGAGAAAGAAGATATACTTCTTGTTTTTCTAACTCTTGCTTGTTTAACTTAATATAATCACCCCCAGTTCCATACATTTTGCTAAAAAGACAAATTTCACTCTCTTTAATGGCTGAATAATAAACCAAGGTTCTAAAACCTAAGGAAGGTAATATAACTCATCTACAGTATCACAAGTAGTTAATGGGAAGGTCAGGAACTAAAGCATTGAGTCTGACTTCACTGTTTATCCATGCCATATTTTTATTCATTCATTTATCGATTGCTACCCTCATAGTTAACTATGAAGTCAGAGTGGCCTGTGAGCATGACTGGAACTGATTGTCTTGTTGTTGACTGAGGAGGGCTCATTTCACTGTGGGTAGAACCTCCTCTGGGTCTTGAACTGTGTATGATGGCTAGTTGATCACTAGCCTAAGTGAACCAGCATTACCACTGTTTCTACTTCAAGTTCCTGCTTATATTCCTGCCTTGAGTGCCCACAATGATGGACTGTGACCTAGAAATATAAAGTAAATAAGCCCTTTCCTTTCCTCCTCTAAGATACTTTTGGCCAAAATGTTTCATCATAGCACAGAGAACAGGCAACTAGGATGATGCTGTGTCTTAGCTGTTGTGAATAGTGGTACAATAAACAAGATTATGGTGATACCACTTCGGTGCACTAGTTTCCTTTGATTATCAAATGGGAAAGCAATATTATACAGCCCATTTACTTCCAGTTTTTCTAGGCTACTGCATATTGTTACAGATGTAGAGTGATATAGACACTGCTGTATAAGAGCTCGGTTTTCTCTACACTCACTTCAGAGTATGGTTTGCTTTTTTCTAATCAGAGTCATTCCAACTTATTGTTAACCAATTGTGGTTTTGATTTTCATCTCCCTGATGGCTAATTATATTGAACATTTTTTCATGTATTTGTAGGTCATTGGTGTTTCTTTTAATAAGTGCCTTTTTAGGTCACCTGCCTATATTTAATTGGACGGCTTGATTTTTATCAACTTTTTAAATTCTATATATAGTCTGCTAGATGAATAGTTGGAAAACTTTTATTCTTTGGGGTTTCTATTCCTTTTCTTGATTATCTCTTGGGCACTATAGAAGATGTTTCACTTGGTTTAATCACATTTGTCTACCTTTATCATTTTGTTCCGTACCTTGGAGGTCACATCCAAAAAGTTACTACCTTTGCTTATACCATAAAGAAAGTGTTTTCCCTGAACTTTTTTCTAATGGTTTCAGAGTTACAGATCTTACATTAAGGACTTTGATACATTTTTGAGTTAGGTTTTGTTCAAGCTGAAACAAAGTAATTAATGATAAATATTTTTTAAAGGTTGGAGTAGAAAGATTGATACAGATCAAAGAGCATGTTTTCTGTAGGTACTACTCAGGAGGCTGAAACAGGACTACTTGAAACTGTAAGTTATAGACTAGCCTGGGCAAGATAGAAAAAAACAATGTTTACAAGAAGCCTTTGGACTTCCAGAAGATGACAGAGAACCCCCAGGACCAGCTATAACCTCCAGGGAATAAACTGAGGAAAGCTGAGGGAATAGCAGCTATCCAAAGAAGTGAGTGACACTCTAGCTTTAATGCAAAAATAAAGCAGGAAACAGTAAAACAAACAAGGAAACTACTCTTTGCTAGAGAGAGAAACCATTACAAAACATCACAACCAATCATAATGCAGACCTGTGGATCACAGTCCCAACTGATATACATACAGTACAATTCCTGCAACTAAGGCTCAAGAATCATTGTGGGAAAGGAGGTGGAAAGATTTTAAAAATCAGAGAAATAGGGAGTTTGTTATGAGATTATATCTCCTGCTAATATCAGAAACTACACCTATAATAAACTCTCACCAAAATGACTCTATAAACATAAGCTCAGCAAGGACAAAAAAATAGACATGCTAGCATGGATGAAGGTGGCACAGGAGACTTTTACCTTACACAAAAACTACAAGCTACAAGCGAGGAAAGAACACTGAGAGCCATAGAAATAGTCTTCTGCAGGAAAGAGCACACTAATTGTTTATCTAATATGAATGGTCAACCCTGAAAACATACATACAAGTAACATTATATAGACTGGGCAGGTGGTATTCATGGATTTAGGGGTGTGTGTGTGTGTAACAGAATAATGATAATTAATGAAAACAACAGACCATGAATTTGAAAGAGAGCAAGAAAAGTATATCAGAGATTTGGGAGGGAGGAAAGGGAAGGGGGAATTGATGTAATTATAATCTCAAAAACTAGAAGAAATAATTTTCCAAAAACCTTAACAGTCAAGTGACTACCAGTCAGAAAAGAGGGCACAACCAAATGCAAGTCAGAGTCAAGAGCTCAGGTTAAGCCTAAAGGGTAAGACAAGATGAGTCGTGAGGTTACAGCCATATGATAGACTTTTATCAGCTGGAAGGGGGTATTTGTGCTCCTGATGGATCAAGATAAACATGGCTGGGAAAATTAAGGGAGAAAAGGGCTGAGGTGGGTGGGGCAAGGAACAAGAGGAAGCTTATTTTCCATAAACTATAGAGAGGCTGAAGGTACTAGTTTTCAATAAAAACTCTCAGGAAAATGGTTTTAACATTTAAAACCGGCAGGAGAGACAGTCCAGTCTGCCCAGGAAGGCTCCGCTCAGTTTGAGGAGTTCCCTGTTCCCTGGGAGATGGATCCCAAACAGCAGGCAACAGGAGCAGCAACTATGACAAATGGGCTCATAAAATTACATGCTTTCCTTCCTCCAAAACTTTCAGCAACAGGTATTTTTAACAAACAAAAAAGAAAATAAAAATAGAGGAGCAAGGTGGCATGGGAAGATGGAGGAGAGACTCCAGAGAAGCGCCTTTTTGAGGCACTAAACTTGACTGCAGAAGCTGTAAGGTGCCATTTTTAAAAAGACTACTACTGAGACTCTCTGTGAATCACAATATATTGAAATGCACAAGAAATGTCATGGGAATGTGTGCTTAAAACAGGGTGACTCAAGTATGCAGAGAAAAAAATGAATCAGAACTATGCAGTATTCAGTCAGATCAAAACTTCATTGGAAGCAAAATCTGCCAGGGTGCATAGATTCAGGGTCCAGATGGAAACTAAGAAAAATATGATAGTGCCAAGGCTGACAGCTGAACCCCTGAGGTGAAGACAAGAGAGTCATCTGTGACTCAACCTCACAAGTCATTGCTCTAGGCCAAGTCTGCACATGTCCAGATGTGTGAGGAGCATCTGTGACTCCTGTGAAGTCTGAGTGAAAACCTGGCTTCTCCCTGGACCAACATATGTAACTCCATCTCCCAAAGTTCAGCCTGGAGGTTAGAGCAGAATTTGCAGCTTGACATTAAGGAATAACTGCCCAAATGAATGACCAACACCCAAGACATAAGGTCTGAAATTCCCAGAGACTCTAACAGGCCAGTTTACATCCAAGCTCTATACTCACATCCAGTCCCCCTTTCTTCACATCTGTTCTTCCTTTATTTTTTTTAATATTTTTATTAGGTATTTTCCTCATTTACATTTCCAATGCTATCCCAAAAGTCCCCCATACCCTCCCCCCCCACACTCCCCTACCTACCCACTCCCACTTTTTGGCCCTGGCATTCCCCTATACTGGGGCATATAAAGTTTGCAAGTCCAATGGGCCTCTCATTCCAGTGATGGCTGACTAGGCCATCTTTTGATACATATGCAGCTAGAGACAAGAGCTTGGGGTACTGGTTAGTTCATATTGTTGTTCCACCTATAGGGTTGCAGATCCCTTTAGCTCCTTGGGTACTTTCTCTAGCTCCTCCATTGGGGGCCCAGTGATCCATCCAATAGCTGACTGTGAGCATCCACTTCTGTGTTTGCTAGGCCCCAGCATAGTCTCACAAGAGAGAGCTATATCTGGGTCCTTTCAGCAAAATCTTCCTAGTGTATGCAATGGTGTCAGCATTTGGAAGCTGATTATGGGATGGATCCCCGGATATGGCAGTCTCTAGATGGTCCATCCTTTCGTCACAGCTCCAAACTTTGTCTCTGTAACTCCTTCCATGGGTGTTTTGTTCCCAATTCTAAGAAGGGGCAAAGTGTCCACACTTTGGTCTTCGTTCTTCTTGTGTTTCATGCGTTTAGCAAATTGTATCTTATATCTTGGGTATCCTAAGTTTCTGGGCTAATATCCACTTATCGGTGAGTACATATTGTGTGAGTTCCTTTGTGATTGTGTTACCTCACTCAGGATGATGCCCTCCAGGTCCATCCATTTGCCTAGGAATTTCATAAATTCATTCTTTTTAATAGCTGACTAGTACTCCATTGTGTAAATGTACCACATTTTCTGTATCCATTCCTCTGTTGAGGGGCATCTGGGTTCTTTCCAGCTTCTAGCTATTATAAATAAGGCTGCTATGAACATAGTGGAGCATGTGTCCTTCTTACCAGTTGGGACATCTTCTGGACATATGCTCAGGAGAGGTATTGCGGGATCCTCTGGTATTACTATGTCCAATTTTCTGAGGAACCACCAGACTGATTTCCAGAGTGGTTGTACAAGCTTGCAATCCCACCAACAATGGAGGAGTGTTCCTCTTTCTCCACATCCTCGCCAGCATCTGCAGTCACCTGAATTTTTGATCTTAGCCATTCTGACTGGTGTGAGGTGGGATCTCAGGGTTGTTTTGATTTGCATTTCCCTGATGATTAAGGATGTTGAACATTTTTTCAGGTGCCTCTCTGCTATTCGGTATTCCTCAGGTGAGAATTCTTTGTTCAGCTCTGAGCCCCATTTTTTAATGGGGTGATTTGGTTTTCTGGAGCCCACCTTCTTGAGTTCTTTATAACCAGTGTCAATGTGCGCATAGCATGGACAGCTATGGCTGCTCTCAAAGATAAGCCATTTGCATGAAAATTGATGCAACTAGAAATATGTTGAGTGGATGGAGTATATCTCAGACAAATCTGTTTTCTCTCATTTGTAGTGCCTAGTTTAATAAAACTACATAAAATTTTACGTGTATATGTGATGTGAAAGTACAAGTGGAACTGTCTAAGGGACTAAAATAATGGGATTACAAAAGAGGAAGGGGGTCTAGTCACCGGAGCCAGCCCTGCCTGCAGTTTCCTGAACTAAGTGCTTCTGCCCACCCAGAGCAACTGAGTCTAAGGCCTGACTCTAACAATGGCCGTCACAAATCTGCGCAAAGTACTCATCAGTGACAGCCTGAACCCCTGCTGCTGGAAGATCCTGCAAGATGGAGGGCTGCAGCTGGTGAAGAAGCAGAACTTGACAAGGAGGAGCTGATAGCTGAACTCCAAGACTGTGAAGGCCTTATCGTCCAGTCAGCTACTAAGGTCACGCTGCTGATGTCATCAACGCAGCAGAGAAGCTCCAGGTGGTGGGCAGGGCTGGCACAGGTGTGGACAATGTGGAACTGGAGGCTGCCATGAGGAAGGGCATCCTAGTCATGAACACCCCCAAAGGGAACAGCCTCGGTGCTGTGGAACTCAACTGTAGGATGATCTTGTGCCTGGCCAGACAGATTCCCCAGGCAAAGGCTTCGATGAAAGATGGCAAATGGGACCAAAAGAAGTTCATGGGACAGAACTGAACAGGAAAACACTGGGAATTCTTGGCTAAGGCAGAATCGGAAGAGAGGTGGCTGCCACCCGAATGCAGTCCTTTGGAATGAAGACTGTAGGCTATGATCCCATCATTTCTCCTGAAGTCACGGCCTCCTTTGGTATTTAGCAGCTGCCTCTGAAGGGGATCTGTCCTTTGTGATTTTGCAACTGTCCATTCCCCTCTCCTGCCCTCCACCACAGGGTTGCTAAATGACATCACCTTTGCTCAGTGCAAGAAAGGCGTGCGAGTGGTAAACTGTGTGCTCACGGATGAAGGTGCCCTGCTGCGTGCCCTGCAGTCTGGTCAGTGTGCTGGGGCTGCAGTGGATGTGTACAGAGGAGCCACCACGGGACCGGGCCTTGGTGGACCACGAGAACGTCATCAGCTCTTCCCACTTGGGTGCCAACACCAAGGAGGCCCAGAGCCACTGTGGGGAGGAAATGGCAGTCCAGTTTGTGGACGTGGTGAAGGGGAAATTTCTAACAGGGGTCGTAAATGCTCAGGCCCTTACCAGTGCCTTCTCTCTACACACCAAGCCTTAGATTGGTCAGGCAGAAGCATTGGTCACGCTGATGGCTCCCCTAAAGGGACCATCTAGGTGGTTACACAAGGAACATCTCTGAAGAATGCTGAGACCTGCTTGAGCCCTGCAGTCATTGTGGGCCTTCTGAGAGAAGCATCCAAGCAGGCAGATGGTGAACACTAAGCTACTGGTGAAAGAGGCTGGTCTCAATGTCACCACTTCCCACAGCCCTGGGGTCCCAGGCAAGCAGGGTCTCCTGACTGTGGTCCTGGAAGGTGCCCCCTACCAAGCTGTGGGCTTGGTTCAGGGCACCACACTAATGCTGCAGGTGCTCAGAGGAGCTGTCTTCAGGCCAGAGGTGTCATTATGCAGGCTCCAGGCCTTGCTCATGTTCCAGGTTCAGTCCTCCAACCCTGTAATGCTGCCCACTCTAATTGGCCTCCTGACAGAGACAGGTGTACAGCTGCTGTCCTACCAAACCTCCAAAGTATGACAGAGAGACCTGGCAGGTCATGGCCTCTCCTCCCTGCAGCCCAGCCTGGAAGCATGGAAGCAGTATGTATCTGAGGCTTTCCAGTTCTGCTTCTGACGCTGGGGCTCAGTGGTCACAGAGCCTAGCCAGGCTCTTCTGAAGAAACCTGTTCACTGTGACCTATAGGGAGAGATCGCAGAACCACAGCATCTGCCTGAACTAATATCTAGCAAAGAATCTAACTCCAAAAAAACATTAATAATAATCTTGGGAGGCAGAGGCAGGCGGATTTCTGAGTTTGAGGCATTCCTGGAGTACAGAGAGAGTTACAGGACATCCAGGGCTACACAGAGGAACCCTGTCTTGAAAAAAAAAAAAAAAAAGAGGAAGGGAAATGAAGGGGAGAAAAAATCATACATGTGACATGAAGAAGAAAGGAGATAGAAAGAATGTAAAAGAGGGAGTTGTGGGTGCTAAGGGGTGAGAAGGTGAGTGGAAAAAATCGACTAAAGCATGATTTGTTCAAAACTGCAAAAAAGAGGGGCTGGAGAGATGGCTCAGTGGTTAAGAGCACTGACTGCTCTTCCAGAGGTCTTGAATTCAATTGCCAGCAACAACATGATGGCTTACAACCATCTGTAATAAGATCCGATGCTCTCTTCTGGTGTGTGTGAAGACAGTGTACTCATATATATGCATATACTTATATATATGTGTGTGTGTGTGCCTATATTCATGTATATGTATATATTCATATATATGTATATATATGAATATACATGAAACAGATCTTTAAAATGCAAAATGATAATAAATGCTTTGTATGCTAGGTTAAATTTTAAAAATAAAATAAAATTGTGGGTGGCAAGACTATAGGAGATAACAAAGCATCTGTACTTGTTAAAGAGAAACTTCACTCCACTGTCATCAAATGGAATAGTAATAAAGGTATGATATTAGCAAGAACCCACTGAAAAGGGCTACAATTTGTGACACTGTAAATTCATTTTTAAGTGAATAAGTCTGAACTAAGAACACCACAGGAACTAAAAGGGTTCCCTGCTAGAAAAATACATCCCTAGAAAAGTTAGTTTGCAGATCCACCCACCAAGGTACACAGAGACCGTTACATCTGTGATCTGATTTGATGTTAGCAACAGAACTTCTCAGAATTTTTCATATGATACTAGTTTGGGGCGGCATTGAAAACTGCAAGTGTGAGGGTGTCATGGAGTCTTGATTCCCACTCTGAGAGCTCCTGAGACGAGGCAATGTGTGGTAGGGTTGGAGTACCTGAAAAGAGGCCCTAAGAGAACACTTTATGAAGTGATGAAAGTGAAGCCTAACTATGTAGGAGAGGCCAGAACTATAGGGCATCTGTTTTTTCATTGTTGTTTTTTAAGCTGCAGAACAGTGCAGAGCTAACCCAAGAAGAAGAGTCTATGTGCATCAGAAAGCAGAGCTGGAATGGCAGTGCTAGCTAGCAAAGCCTTTTGAAACCCAGATGATTCCTTTATGGACTTCCAATGGCTGGCATGTAGCTAAAAGTCATGCTTCTTGCCCCCCTGGGTTTCAGTCATGCATTGATATGATCTTTCCTCACTATGCCTCCATCCCTCCCTATTAGAAAAGCCGTATCTATTCTGTGACAGTAATATTCAAAGTATTCAAAGTACTGGGTTTTTTATTATAATATGGTGACTCATGGAGGATTACCTTCATGTCTTTTCTGCATTTCTCTATTGGCCTATTAGGTTTATTGATTTGTATTGTGGAAGATTATTTTTCTACCTCTCTTTAAACTTCTCTGTTCAGCCAACCTGCTGTTCAAGGACTATGTGTCATTTTTATAAAGAAAAAGATGTAAATACAGACACTCCTTTGAAAGATCTTTGAGACAGCTTAATAAACATTCTCTTTACCTTACTTGCTCTGTGTGTGTGTGTGTGTGTGTGTGTTTAAGGATGGAACATGGGATTTTGTCCATGCTAGAGTCTACCACTAAGCTGTCATATGTTTTAAATGCAAATGAACACCCCCTTTTAACTCTACTACCCTTTAAATGGCCGTTCATGAGGTAGATGAGGTATTTCTCAACAAGAAAAGAAAGTGAAGCATTCATGGCTTCATCTTCTTCAAATACTCATGACTCTACCAAAAGCTCCAGAAATTTTACCCTAGAGAACTAAATTCAAAGAAACATGTTCATAAAGATGCACATACACATCTGCCACTTTCATGTTGTTTTCCTTACCTGAAGCTGCATGACACATTCCTTTGATACTAGATATACTGCTAGATCACCCTGGAGCACCAGCCACCTCCTTTGCAGTTCTTCTCACATTAACAGATCATTATCTCTCCTGAGCTCCCTGGAGCTCCATATTCACATCTTTAAAGCATTGACTATTATTCAGTAACATTAAAACCAGAACTTCTTTTTTTTTTTTTTTTTTTGGTTTTTCGAGACAGGGTTTCTCTGATAGCCCTGGCTGTCCTGGAACTCACTTTGTAGACCAGGCTGGCCTCGAACTCAGAAATCCACCTGCCTCTGCCTCCCGAGTGCTGGGATTAAAGGCGTGCGCCACCACGCCCGGCTCAGAACTTCTTAAATGGGATGAGGACTTGCAAGATATGAGCATCTGAGTATGGACATGTACCAAAGCAGGTCTTAAGCTGAACCTTCATGACCTTATCTCATAGAAACCTGATTGAGATCTTTTAGGACAAGTTTTAATTGTTTTCTCCTGGGATGGGACTTCTGATTTTCCTCCAGAGCATCAGCAAATATCACCAAGGTTCCACTGTTCTCATTGGTCAGCTTCTCTGTAGTCCCCTTTTATCAAGCACCACTGCTGAGCTGTTCTCCATGGTGGTATTTAACTCAGTCACGATCTTAACAATGGTCAGTACTTTGGTTATCCCAACACAATTGCACCCTGGTTGAGGGACTTCTTGTCATATTTTCCATAGGTGAGTAAAACCAGACCCAAGACCCTGTAATTCAGAATAAATAAATATCACTGTTAAAATAATTTTCTGGGGCTGGGGAGATAGCTCAGTGTTTAAGAGCACTAACTGCTCTTCTGGAGGTTCTGAGTTCAGCAACCATATGGTGGCTCACAATCATTTGTAATGGAATGTGATGCCCTCTTCTGGTGTGCCTGAGGACAGTGATGGCATAGTCACATACACTTGAGAGAGAGAGAGAGAGAGAGAGAGAGAGAGAGAGAGAGAGAGAGAGAGAGAGAGAGAGAAATGGAGCAAGCCTTGCCAGCTGTGCTATCGACAACATTAGAGAGTCATATGTGGCTGGTGAGGATTTAAAATATATTGCTAATCTGGAGCAATCTACCTTTAAATCCCTGTGCTATAAATGATATAAATATAACCTACAAAGATTAGATAGTCCACCTCCTCTTTCAACTGCATCTAATAAACATGTGGAATTTCCAGGCTACTAGTACATCTCCTTCAAAGCACCCAGTCCACCAAGTCCTAGCTTTTGTCAATGTATGTCTGACCTTCCATCTTTCCCTATCATCCTAGTCAACCCATTCTCAATTCCATGCAGTTTGTGGCAGCATGCTTTACTAATAATGTCTGAAGCACTGCTCAATTCATTTAAGCTGACAGTCAACAGAACCTTTGAAGTTCTATATATGAGTTCTTCGTGTTACTGTTAGCCAAGATTTAAGTCACTGGAGGTCATTAGGGATATGTTGAAGGTCTTTCAGTGTGTAGTAGGGCAGATTAGCTGACTTGTTTTTGCAATACTTGGAGAATTAAGCAATATGTGAATCATTTCACTAGGTTCATTATACCTAAAAGATCAACCTTAGGTCAAAATATCTGGATCTTTATATTAAAAATATTTATATGTTTAATAGAATCAATAACTTCTTAACCACTCCAAGGAATTTGAATTTTGGGGATGTTTTTTACATTTTTACTCATTCATTTATTTAGTATGCATATTATGTACATGTGTTATATGGGGAAGGCATTAGTGTACAATCAGCACAGGTGAGGAGGTCAGAGGGAAAATTGAAATTATCTCCTTTTATCATGTGGATTACAGGACAAGAAATATTCTTTTAAGTACATTATCTAAAGAAAAAGATATGTAAGTCTAAATACAACCTGGAATCAGCATCATATCCATACAAGGAAAACATAATGGAAGTAATGGGTATATATAAACAGTTAATACCTGAGTATATAGCCTAGAAACACCATTTCTGTAAAGTTACTTAAAACCTATGTGGTTCAGTTAATATTTGCCAAATACCTCTTTTGGGTCAGGAGTGACAAATGTCTCAAACGATAGAAAGAGTTGGTTACTTCCTATAAGGACCCCAGGCTTTCAAAGTTGCTAAGTGATGTCTACATATAGCAGTGTAATTCAGAATAACCAGAGGCAAGGTTGGTAGTGAAGAACAGACAGGCATAGGAAGAAAGGCTTTCTTGGAGATGTGTTTTGAGCTAGGCTGTAAAGCAGAGCTTTAGACACATTGCCTCTTAGTGTGGCCTGCCATCTCTGGCTAAATAGATATAACTTATAATAGTGTAGCCTTAGGATCATCCCATTTCTTCCACTGATACTCATTATAGATTTGCAGATAAACAAAAATGAGACTACTACTCCTGATTGAGAGAAGTAAATTTCAAAAATAGAACACATTTCCCTGACAAAGTCTAAATGTTGCTAATTCCTAAGTTGGGGGAATTAAAAAGATTTTTATAGGATGTAGAACCATCATGAACTTCATAACAATAGGGAATATGACCATTTGAGTTTTCAGCTTTGTATAGGCTCAGAAAGATGATCAAGGTAATATACTCTGGACTTGTTACTAGTCATAAAGAAAGCTCCAATATAAGAGCTAGAAAGAAACACTGGGATTTGCTTTAGATATTTCATAAAGGCATACATGCTCATGTTTTTTCTTTCTCCTTTATTTGCTACTGTCTACCATTTCTCCACCAGAGCCGTAGAGCCAGTTCCAATCATCTGATGGGATGAACTGATACAACTGCATAAAAGAAAGAATGAAAGAAAGAAAGAATGGATGAAAGAAAGAAAGAAAGAAAGAAAGAAAGAAAGAAAGAAAGAAAGACCACCACCAACAACAAAATCTCTTCTGTGATCTTACACCTTCACAACTGCTTGATCTGTAGCAAATTCAGTAGCCAACCTACCTACACTCAAGTGGCTTCAATCATGCACTTCATTGATAAGGACTCCAAATTTGACAATAGACATTCTATCTTGTTCTAGACCCACTGACATCTGAGTAGACAACAAGAGAGTTTTTTTGGCAAATATATCAAAGGATAACAGTGTATGTATCCTGAAAGGATCATCATCTATAGGTCAGGGACAAATACCCAAGGGATGCAGGGAGAAGAGGCAGTAGTAGTGAAACCATGCAGGGGTATCAGCAGTGGCACCAGAATAGAAGAAGGGAAGAAAATAAGAAGGAAGAGAAAGAAGAAAAAAGAACAGAGTTCCAAGAATGATTTCAATATTTGGAAGATCACCTAGACAGATAAAAAGAAAAGAGAACTGAACTTAAATAACACTTGGCACCAAAAGAGTCTGCAATCCATGTGACACTCCCCCAAAATCCCCCGCTTTGTATATACATTGAAAGGAAAGGAAATTACTATGTCAAAGACACACCTAAACTCTGAAATTAACTGAAGTATTTCCAATTACATCATTAGCCCATTTCTGTAAAAAGATAAATTGAAAAAGAAAATGTAAATGCACAAAATGGAATACTATTCAGCCTTTAAAATGGAAGAAATACATGCCTCAAGTGACAATAATATGGATAGATTTTGAAAACCTGGAAAGAAAGACATAGCCTATGGGTTCTAAGCTATTTGTGGAAGCTAGAAAATTTTGAACTCAAAAAGAGAGGGTGCATTGTGGAAATCAGTGTAGCAGTTCCTTAGGCAGGTGGGGCTAAATCTACCTTAAAATCCAGTTATACTGCAGTTGCTGTCTGCGCCAGCACCAGGTCACCTGGGCGCGGAGTCGGTGGACACCCACAAGGTCCCTAGAGGACTCTCCATGCAATCTTAGGACCACCGATGAGTGGAACACAACTTCTGTTCCATTCCAATCACGCAGGACCTGAGACAGCATTAGGGAAGTAGAAAACCTGGCCTGACCAGGGTCACAAATCCCTTCCAGTCAGCTCCAGCACACGGTCACCTTGGGCAAGGAGTCAGCGGACACCCCCAGGTCCCTGGAGGACAGCTGCTGAGGCAGACCCCTTTTCAGGCTCCAGACATCTGGGCACCTTCCCTGCCAGAGGAGAGGTGTCAGCCCCACCTGGGAGGGCTTTTCGACAGCATCAAGAAAAGCCAGCTTGGTTCCCAGATCCCTCCAGACATCCGGGCACCTTCCCTGCCAGAGGAGAGGTGTCCATCCTGCCCGGGAGGACTTTGCTGGAGCACTTGGGGGAACCATCTTAGTTCCTGGATCCCTCTGAGACTAGTCTGTGCAGGTGAGAGTGTGGACTACAGAATTTAACAGCTTATGGAACAGAGGCAGACCCCTTTTCAGGCTCCAGATATCTGGGCACCTTCCCTGCCAGAGGAGAGGTGTCAGCCCCACCTGGGAGGGCTTTGCGACAGCATCAAGAAAAGCCAGCTTGGTTCCCAGTTCCCTCCGAGACAAGTCTGCACAGGTGAGAGCATGGATTACATAGGCTAACAGCTTGTGGGAAAGGCCCTGTTTCAGGCCTTCATCTTCTGCCAGGAGACAGGTCCAAACACTGGATACCTGTGGACATACTCTGCAAGAGGAGAGCTTGCCTGCAGAGAGTGCTCTGACCACCAAAACTCAGGAGAGAGCTAGTCTCCCAGGTCTACTGATACAGGCAAACAGAATCACCAGAGGAACAAGCTCTAACCAGAGACAACGATAACAACTAACTCCAGAGATTACCAGATGGCTAAAGGCAAACTTAAGAATCATACTAACAGAAACCAAGACCACTCACCATCATCAGAACGCAGCACTCCCACCTCACCCACTCCTGGGAACCCCAACACACCCGAAAATCTAGACCCCAATTTAAAAGCATATCTCATGATGATGGTAGAGGACATCAAGAAAGACTTTAATAACTCACTTAAAGAAATACAAAAGAACACTGCTAAAGAGTTACAAGTCCTTAAAGAAAAACAGGAAAAAGCAACCAAACAGGTAGAAGTCCTTAAAGAAAAACAGGAAAACACATTAAAAGATAATGAAAATGAACAAAATCATACTAGACCTAAAAAGGGAAGTAGACAAAAAAGTGAGAAAACGCTGGAGATAGAAAACCTAGAAAAGAAATATGGAACCATGGATGCTAGAATCAGCAACAGAATACAAGAGATGGAAGAGAGAATCTCAGGTGCAGAAGATTCCATAGAGAACATGGGTACAACAATCAAAAAAAATGAAAAATGAAAAAAGATCCTAACTCAAAACATCCAGGAAATCCAGGACAAAATGAGAAGACCAAATCTACAGATAATAGGAGTTGATGAGAATGAAGATTTTTCAACTTAATCCGCCAGCAAATATCTTCAACAAAATTATAGAAGAAAACTTCCCAAACCTAAAGAAAGAGATGCCCATGAACATACAAGAAGCCTACAGAACTCCAAATAGACTGGACCAGAAAAGAAATTTCTACCGGCACATAATAATCAGAACAGCAAATGCACAAAATAAAGATAGAATATTAAAAGCAGTAAGGGAAAAAGGTCAAGTAACATATAAAGGCAGGCCTATTAGAATTACACCAAATTTTTCAACAGAGACTATGAAAGACAGAAGATCCTAGACAGATCTTATATAGACACTAAGAGAACAAAAATGCCAGCCCAGGATACTATACCCAGCGAAATTTTCAATTACCATAGATGGAGAAACCAAAGTATTCCATGACAAAAGCAAATTCACACATTATCTTTCCACCAATCCAACACTTCAAAGGATAATAACAGAAAAAAAAAAAAACAATAGAAGGAAGGAAGCCACGCCCTAGAAAAAGCAAGAAAGTAATCCTTCAACAAACCTAAAAGAAGACAGCCACAAGAACAGAATGCCAACTCTAACAACAAAAATAAAAGGAAGCAACAATTACTTTCCCTAAATATCTCTTATTATCAATGGACTCAACTCCCCCAATAAAAAGACATAGACTAAAAGACTGGCTAAACAAACAGGACCCAACATTTTGCTGCAAATATCTTCAACAAAATTATAGAAGAAAACTTCCCAAACCTAAAGAAAGAGATGTCCATGAACATACAAGAAGCCTATAGAACTCCAAACAGACTGGACCAGAAAAGAAATTCCTCCCGACACATAATAATCAGAACAACAAATGCACTAAATAAAGATAGAATACTAAAAGCAGTAAGGGAAAAGGGTCAAGTAAAATATAAAGGCAAGCCTATCAGAATTACACCAGATTTTTCACCAGAGACTATGAAAGCCAGAAGGGCCTGGACAGATGTTATACAGAAACTAAGAGAAAACAAATTCCAGCCCAGGCTACTATGCCCAGCCAAACTCTCAATTACCATAGATGGAGAAACCAAAGTATTCCACGACAAAACCAAATTCACACATTATCTTTCCACGCATCCAGCCCCTCAAAGGATAATAACAGAAAAAAACCAATACAAGGAGGGAAACCATGACCTAGAAAAAGCAAGAAGGTAATCCCTCAACAAACCTAAAAGAAGACAGCCACAAGAACAGAATGCCAACTCTAACAACAAAAATAACAGGAAACAACAACTACTTTTCCTTAATATCTCTTAATATCAATGGACTCAACTGCCCAATAAAAAGACATAGACAGACTGGCTACACAAACAGGAAACAACATTCTGCTGCTTACAGGAAACCCATCTCAGGGAAAAAGACAGACACTACCTCAGAGTGAAAGGCTGGAAAACAATTTTCCAAGCAAATGATAGGAAGAAACAAGCTGGAGTAGCCAACCTAATATCTAATAAAATCGACTTCAAAACAAAGTCATCAAAAAAGACAAGGAAGGGCACTTCATACTCATGAAAGGTAAAAACCTCCAAAAGGAACTATCAATTCTGAATATCTATGCTCCAAATACAAGGGCAGCCTCATTCATTAAAGATACTTTAGTAAAGTTCAAAGCACACATTGCACCTCACACAATAATAGTGGGAGACTTCAACACACCACTTTTACCAATGGACAGATCATGGAAGCAGAAAATAAACAGGGACACAGTGAAACTAATAGAGGTTATGAAACAAATGGATCTGACAGATATCTACAGAACATTTTATCCTAAAACAAAAGGATATACCATCTTCTCAGCACCTCACGGTACCTTCTCCAAAATTGACCACATAAGTGCTGATAAAACAAGCCTCAACATATACAAAAATATTGAAATTGTCCCATGCATCCTATCAGATCACCATGGACTAAGGCTGATCTTCAATAACAAAATAAATAATAGAAAGCCAACACACACGTAGAAACTAAAGAACGCTCTTCTCAATGATACCTTGGTCAAGGATGGAATAAAGAAAGAAATTAAGGACTTTTTGGAATTTAATAAAAATGAAGCCACAACATACCCGAACTTATGGGACAAAATGAAAGCATTTCTAAGAGGAAAACTCATAGCTCTGAGTGCCTCCAAAAATAGAGAGAGCACACACAAGGAGCTTGACAACACACCTAAAAGCTCTAGAACAAAAGGAAGCAAATTCACCCAAGAGGAGTAGACCGCAGGAAATAATCAAACTCAGGGGTGAAATCAACCAAGTGGAAACAAGAAGAACTATTCAAAGAATCAACCAATCTAGGAGCTGGTTCTTTGAGAAAATCAACAAGATAGATAAACCCTTAGCCAGACTCACTAGAGGCCACAGGGAAAGTATTCTAATTAACAAAATCAGAAATGAAAAGGGAGACATAACAACAGATCCTGAAGAAAACCAAAACACCATCAGATCCTTCTACCAAAGGCTATACTCAACAAAACTGGAGAACCTGGATGAAATAGAGAAGTTTCTAGCCAGATACCAGGTTCCAAAGTTAAATCAAGGTCAGGTTAATGATCTAAACAGTCCGATTTGCCCTAAAGAAATAGAAGCAGTCATTAATAGTCTCCCAACCAAAAAAAGCCCAGGACCAGATGGGTTTAGTGCAGAGTTCTATCAGACCTTCAAAGAAGATCTGATCCCACTTCTTCACAAACTATTCCACAAAATAGAAACAGAAGGTACTCTACCCAACTCATTCTATGAAGCCACAATTACTCTGATACCTAAACCACAAAAAGACCCAACAAAGATAGATTACTTCAGACCAATTTCCCTTATGAATATTGATGCAAAAATCCTCAGTAAAGTTCTCACTAACTGAATCCAAGAACACATCAAAACAATCATCCAACCTGACCAAGTAGGTTTCATCCCAGGGATGCAAGGATGGTTCAATATACGGAAATCCATCAACGTAATCCAGTATATAAACAAACTCAAAGACAAAAACTACATAATCATCTAGTTAGATGCTGAGAAAGCATTTGACAAAATCCAACACCCATTCATGATAAAAGTCTTGGAAAGATCAGGAATTCAAGGCCCATACCTAACCATGTTAAAAGCAATCTACAGCAAACCAGTAGCCAACATCAAAGTAAATGGCGAGAAGCTGGAAGAAATCCCACTAAAATCAGGGACTAGACAAGGCTGTCCACTTTCTCCCTACCTATTCAACATTGTACTTGAAGTCCTAGCCAGAGCTATTAGACAACAAAAGGAGATCAAGGGGATACAAATTGGAAAAGAAGAAGTCAAAATATCACTCTTTGCAGATGATATGATAGTATATATAAGTGACCCTAAAAATTCCACCAGAGAACTCCTAAGCCTGATAAACAGCTTCAATGAAGTAGCTGGATATAAAATTAACTCAAGCAAGTCAATGGCTTTTCTGTACACGAAGGATAAACAGGCTGAGAAAGAAATTAGGGAAACAACACCCTTCTCAATAGTCACAAACAATATAAAATACCTTGGCGTGACTCTAACTAAGGAAGTGAAAGATCTGTATGACAAGAACTTCAAGTCTCTGAAGAAAGAAATTAAAGAAGTTCTCAGAAGATGGAAAGATCTCCCATGCTCATGGATTGGCAGGATCAACATTGTAAAAATGGCTATCTTGCCAAAAATCAATCTACAGATTCAATGCAATCCCCATCAAAATTCCAACTCAATTCTTCAAGGAATTAGAAAGCGCAATCTGCAAATTCATCTGGAACAACAAAAAACCTAGGATACCAAAAACTCTTCTCAAGGATAAAAGAACCTCTGGTGGAATCACCATGCCTGACCTAAAGCTGTACTACAGAACAATTGTGATAAAAACTGCATGGTACTGGTATAGTGACAGACAAGTAGACCAATAGAACAGAATTGAAGGCCCTGAGATGAACCCACACACCTATGGTCACTTGATGTTTGACAAGGGAGCAAAAACCATACAGTGGAAAAAAAAAGACAGCATTTTCAACAAATGGTGCTGGCACAACTGGCGGTTATCATGTAGAAGAATGCGAATTGATCCATTCCTATCCCCTTGTACTAAGGTCAAATCTAAGTGGATTAAGGAACTCCTTATAAAACCAGAGACACTGAAACTTATAGAGGAGAAAGTAGGGAAAAGCTCAAAGATATGGTTACAGGGGAAAAATTCCTGAATAGAACAGCAATAGCTTGTGCTGTAAGAACGAGAATCCATACATGGGACCTCATAAAATTGCAAAGCTTCTGCAAGGCAAAAGACACCGTCAATAAGACAAAAAGACCACCAACAGATTGGGAAAGGATCTTTACCTATCCTAAATCAGATAGGGGACTAATATCCAGTATATATAAAGAACTCAAGAAGGTGGACTCCAGAAAATCAAATAACCCCATTAAAAAATGGGGCTCAGAACTGAACAAAGAATTCTCACCTGAGGAATAGCGAATGGCATAGAAGCACCTGAGAAAATGTTCAACATACTTCATCATCAGGGAAATGCAAATCAAAACAACACTGAGATTCCACCTCACACCAGTCAGAATGGCTAAGATCAAAAATTCAGGTGACAGCAGATGCTGGCGAGGATGTGGAGAAAGAGGAACACTCCTTCATTGTTGGTGGGATTGCAAGCTTGTACAACCACTCTGGAGGTCAGTTTGGTGGTTACTCAGAAAATTGGACATAATACTACCAGAGGATCCTGCAATACCTCTCCTGGGCATATATCCAGAAGATGTTCCAACCGGTAAGAAGGACACATGCTCCACTATGTTCATAGCAGCCCTATTTATAATAGCCAGAAGCTGGAAAGAACCCAGATGTCCCTCAACAGAGGAATGGATACAGAAATTATGGTACATTTACACAATGGAGTACTACTCAGCTATTAAAAAGAATGAATTTATGAAATTCCTAGCCAAATGGATGGACCTGGAGGGCATCATCTTGAGTGAGGTAACACAATCACAAAGGAACTCACACAATATGTATTCACTGATAAGTGGATATTAGCCCAAAACTTAGGATACCCAAGATATAAGATACAATTTGCTAAACGCATGAAACTCAAGAAGAACGAAGACCAAAATGTGGACACTGTGCCCCTTCTTAGAATTGGGAACAAAACACCCAGGGAAGGAGTTACAGAGACAAAGTTCGGAGCTGTGATGAAAGGATGGACCATCTAGAGACTGCCGTATCCAGGGATCCATCCCATAATCAGCTTCTAGGGGCTGGAGAGATGGCTCAGCGGTTAAGAGCACTGACTGTTCTTCCAGAGGTCCTGAGTTCAAATCCCAGCAACCACATAGTGGCTCACAACCATCCATAATGAGATCTGGCACCCTCTTCTGGTGTGTCTGAAGACAGCTACAGTGTACTTACGTATAATAAATAAATAAATCTTAAAAAAAAAAAGAGAGAGAGAGAGAAAACCAAACTAAAAAAAAAGCTAATAAAATATTAAAAAAAAAAAAAAGCCATAATCAGCTTCTAAACGCTGACACCATTGCATACACTAGCAAGATTTTGCTGAAAGGACCCAAATATAGCTGTCTCTTGTGAGACTATGCAGGGGCCTAGCAAACACAGGAGTGGATGCTCACAGTCAGCTATTGGATGGATCACAGGGCTCCCAATGGAGAAGCTAGAGAAAGTACCCAAGGAGCTAAAGGGATCTGCAACCCTATAGTTGGAACAACATGATGAACTAACCAGTACCCCGGAGCTCTTGTCTCTAGCTGCATATGTATCGAAAGATGGCCTAGTCGGCCATCACTGGAAAGAGAGGCCCATTGGACTTGCAAACTTTATATGCCCCAATATAGGGGATTGCCAGGGCCAAAAGAATGGGAATGGGAGGGTAGGGAAGTGGGGGGCGGTATTGGGGACTTTTGGGATAGCATTGGAAATGTAATTGAGGAAAATATGTAATAAAAAAAAAAGAAAGAAAAAAAAAAAAAAGAAGGTGGACTCCAGAAAATCAAATAACCCCATTAAAAAATGGGGCTCAGAACTGAACAAAGAATTCTCACCTGAGGAATAACGAATGGCATAGAAGCACCTGAGAAAATGTTCAACATACTTCATCATCAGGGAAATGCAAATCAAAACAACACTGAGATTCCACCTCACACCAGTCAGAATGGCTAAGATCAAAAATGCAGGTGACAGCAGATGCTGGCGAGGATGTGGAGAAAGAGGAACACTCCTTCATTGTTGGTGGGATTGCAAGCTTGTACAACCACTCTGGAGGTCAGTTTGGTGGTTACTCAGAAAATTGGACATAATACTACCAGAGGATCCTGCAATACCTCTCCTGGGCATATATCCAGAAGATGTTCCAACCGGTAAGAAGGACACATGCTCCACTATGTTCATAGCAGCCCTATTTATAATAGCCAGAAGCTGGAAAGAACCCAGATGTCCCTCAACAGAGGAATGGATACAGAAATTATGGTACATTTACACAATGGAGTACTACTCAGCTATTAAAAAGAATGAATTTATGAAATTCCTAGCCAAATGGATGGACCTGGAGGGCATCATCTTGAGTGAGGTAACACAATCACAAAGGAACTCACACAATATGTATTCACTGATAAGTGGATATTAGCCCAAAACTTAGGATACCCAAGATATAAGATACAATTTGCTAAACGCATGAAACTCAAGAAGAACGAAGACCAAAATGTGGACACTGTGCCCCTTCTTAGAATTGGGAACAAAACACCCAGGGAAGGAGTTACAGAGACAAAGTTCGGAGCTGTGATGAAAGGATGGACCATCTAGAGACTGCCGTATCCAGGGATCCATCCCATAATCAGCTTCTAAACGCTGACACCATTGCATACACTAGCAAGATTTTGCTGAAAGGACCCAAAGATAGCTGTCTCTTGTGAGACTATGCAGGGGCCTAGCAAACACAGGAGTGGATGCTCACAGTCAGCTATTGGATGGATCACAGGGCTCCCAATGGAGAAGCTAGAGAAAGTACCCAAGGAGCTAAAGGGATCTGCAACCCTATAGTTGGAACAACATGATGAACTAACCAGTACCCCGGAGCTCTTGTCTCTAGCTGCATATGTATCGAAAGATGGCCTAGTCGGCCATCACTGGAAAGAGAGGCCCATTGGACTTGCAAACTTTATATGCCCCAATATAGGGGATTGCCAGGGCCAAAAGAATGGGAATGGGAGGGTAGGGAAGTGGGGGGCGGTATTGGGGACTTTTGGGATAGCATTGGAAATGTAATTGAGGAAAATATGTAATAAAAAAAAAAGAAAGAAAAAAAAAAGAAGGTGGACTCCAGAAAATCAAATAACCCCATTAAAAAATGGGGCTCAGAACTGAACAAAGAATTCTCACCTGAGGAATAACGAATGGCATAGAAGCACCTGAGAAAATGTTCAACATACTTCATCATCAGGGAAATGCAAATCAAAACAACACTGAGATTCCACCTCACACCAGTCAGAATGGCTAAGATCAAAAATTCAGGTGACAGCAGATGCTGGCGAGGATGTGGAGAAAGAGGAACACTCCTTCATTGTTGGTGGGATTGCAAGCTTGTACAACCACTCTGGAGGTCAGTCTGGTGGTTACTCAGAAAATTGGACATAATACTACCAGAGGATCCTGCAATACCTCTCCTGGGCATATATCCAGAAGATGTTCCAACCGGTAAGAAGGACACATGCTCCACTATGTTCATAGCAGCCCTATTTATAATAGCCAGAAGCTGGAAAGAACCCAGATGCCCCTCAACAGAGGAATGGATACAAAAAATATGGTAAAACTACTCAGCTATTAAAAGGAATGAATTTATGAAATTCCTAGGCAAATGGGTGGACCTGGAGGGCATCATCCTGAGTGAGGTAACACAATCACAAAGGAACTCACACAATATGTACTCACTGGTAAGTAGATATTAGCCCAAAAACTTAGGATACCCAAGATATAAGATACAATTTGTTAAACACATGAAACTCAAGAAGAATGAAGACCAAAGTGTGGATACTGTGCCCCGTCTTAGAATTGGGAACAAAACACCCATGCAATGAGTTACAGAGATAAAGTTTGGAGCTGTGACGAAAGGATGGACCATCTAAAGACTGCCATATCCAGGGATCCATCCCATAATCAGCTTCCAAACGCTGCCACCATTGCATACACTAGCAAGATTTTCTGAAAGGACCCAGATATAGCTGTCTCTTGTGAGACAATCCCAGGGCCTAGCAAACACAGAAGTGAATGCTCACAGTCAGCTATTGGATGGATCACAGGGCCCCCAATGGAGGAGCTAGAGAAAGTACCCAAGGAGCTAAAGGGATCTGCAACCCTATAGTTGGAACAACATGATGAACTAACCAGTACCCCAGAGTTCTTGACTCTAGCTGCATATGTATCAAAAGATGGCCTATTCGGCCATCACTGGGAAGAGAGTCCCATTGGACTTGCAAACTTTATATGCCTCAGTACAGGGGAATGCCAGGGACAAAAAGTGGGAGTGGGTGGGTAGGGGTGTTGTGGGGGAGTGTATTGGGGACTTTTTGGATAGCATTGGAAATGTAAATGAGGAAAATACCTAATAAAAAATTATTTCTTAAAAAAAAATATATCCAGTTATACCATTCTTGGGCATATAACCAAAGAATGTTCATCCTACCACAGACACAATTACTCCACCATGTTCATTGCTGCTCTCTCTATTCATAATAGCAAGAAATTGGAAACAATCTAGATGTTCTTCAACAGAAGAATGAATAAAGGAAACTTGGTACACAGAATATATATCACTCAGGTGTTAAAAATGGCATCATGAAATTTGTAGGCAAATAGATGAAGCTAGTCGAAAAACAAAGAAAACCCAAGGGAGGTAACTGAGACCCAGAAATACAAATATCTTATGTAGTCACTTAGATGTTGATGTTATCTCACGTCATTGATAGCCAAGCTAAATTCTATTTAACCACAGAGGTTAGGTAAAGAATAAGGGACTAGAAGAGTGGGATCTCCCTTAGAAGAGGAAGTAAAATAGATGGTTATGTATGGATGTGGCAGCAGAGCTGGAATGGGAGGAACAAGTGAAAAGGGGGAAGGGAGATAGAGGTCAGATAAAAAATATTGGGAAAGACAGATAAAATTAAGGACTATTTGATGGATGGTATAGAGACTGGATATAACAGAATCTTCCTAAAGTATATACTTATGTGAAAGTGATCTAAATTAAATTGCTAAATAATAGCAAAGACAGAGGCTAACCTGGGCATCTCTCAGTCAAACTGGTACCTACATAGAGTCTTCTCCCGGCACATGATAGCATCTTTGGTATAGAAAGGTACTCTGCACACTACCATAAAAAAAATGGAAATAGCGATCCAACCACAATCCCTTTGATCTACAAGGCTGCCCTGCCTGCAAGATATGCGATGGCAATGGTGGCATAAAGCTTGCAGGAGTAACCAACCAATGTCTGATTTAACTTAAGGTCTACTCCATGAAATTGAACCCACACCCTTGGTGACCAAGAACCACCAAAGATTAAATATCCCAGAGACCTAGGATAAAACCAAAAACTACTGCTGCAAAAAAAAAAAAAATGTAACCCTCAGATGACATAATGACATTGTGCTATATTTGTAAATATAGTGCTTTGATTCAGTGCCTAGATTCAGCCATCATCATCATCATGATCAGAGAAACTTTCTCCTGCAGCAGATGGGAACAAATAGAGACCCACAGCAAAACATTATGCAGAGAGTGAAAGACATTGGAACACACAGCTCTAAATATAACGACTCCATCAAATGCCTCCCCTCAGAGCTCAGGAAACCTTTGCAGAAAAGGAGGCAGAAAGAACGTAAGAGCCAAGATTTTGCTGAAAGGACCCTGTTATAGCTGTCTCTTGTGAGGCTATGCCAGGGCCTGGCAAATACAGAAGTGGATGCTCACAGTCATCTATAAGATGGAACACAGGGCCCCCAATGGAGGAGCTAGAGAAAGTACCCAAGGAGCTGAAGGGGATCTGCAACCCAATAGGTGGAACAACAATATGAACTAACCAGTACCCACAGAGCTCCTGTCTCTAGCTGCAGGGAACTTTTGGGACAGCATTTGAAATGTAAATAAAGAAAATATCAAATAATAATATTTTTTAAAAGAGCCAGAGGTGATGTAGTACACCAAAAAAACAAGGCCCTTTGAATCCCATGAGCAAAACTAATATGAACTCTCAGAGACTAAGGCATCATGCCCACAGCCTGCGCAGGTCTGCACTATATTATAGCTTCCAGTTTAGTGATTTTATAGGATTCCTAAATAAGTGAATGAGTTGGTCTCTCATTCTTCTGCCTTCTCTTAGTTTCTTTTCCTCCTATTTGTTTTGTTCAATTCTAGTGTGTTAATTTTTGCTTTATATTTTATTGTACTGTACTTTATTGTATTGTACTGTACTGCATTGCATTGCATTATTATGCCTTAGGAGCCTGTTTGTTTTCTAATAGAAAGCAAAAAAGGGATAGATCCAGGTGTAAGGGGAGGGAAGGAGGACTTAGGAGAAATGGAGGAGGGGAAATAGAAATCAGGATACATTATGTGAAAAATAGGGGATAAATGCAGAGGGTACATTTTTGCTTCTGGAAGTGAGGAGACCAGAAAATGTGAAGATGTTAGGTAAAGCCTATGGAAGTTCTCATAAGAACCATGAATTAGAACTTGGGGTAAACTGCTATCATGGTCACTGCAACTCATAAAGGAATGAGGGGCCGGGCGTGATGGCACACACCTTTGATCCCAGCACTTGGGAGGCAGAGGCAGGCGAATTTCTGAGTTCGAGGCCAGCCTGGTCTACAGAGTGAGTTCCAGGACAGCCAGGACTACACAGAGAAACTATGTCTCGAATAAAATAAAATAAAATAAAATAAAATAAAATAAAATAAAATAAAGGAATGAGGACCTTTGCAGTGTCTGTCACTCAGAATCAAGTTCAGATGTTCTTGTCACAAAGAAATTAAATGTTTTAGATAATGGATCTTTGGCCTTATTCATCCATTGAGTATTATATCTAAAAAGTATGCCATCACATTGAAATACATAAATGCATACCACAGTTGGCAAATATATAATTACAGGAAAACTTACATGGTTTCAACCTGACAAATGTGTGAATGCATGTGTAGAGAAAAATGGTGCTAAGAAGCTTCAGGTAGTGAGACTCCCACCTTCCTCTCTCTTTTGCTAAAAGTCACCTTAACCAGAAAGGAAATTTGCATTCCTTCCTCCCTCACAGTGCTAACAAGTGATGGCTTTCACCTTGCCTCACAGCCTGCATTCATCATCCTAAACAAACACACAGCCCAGGTATTGTGTGTTGCTCTACAGAGCAGCTGCAATACACTGTGTGTGTCAACACCACCTCCACCCCTCCCCTCCCAGGTCTCCTCCAATAAAGAAGTTTGGGAGTCACTCTCCTTGGTTTCTTCAGAAACTTCCATTTCTTATATGATGCTAAAATAATGAAGAGATGCTTCTCGGGGAAGAACAAAGCCCATGATTGCAAGGAAGATTCAAGAATCCTAATAACCATGAATCTTACCCCGAGTATTGATTGAATAAATAACCCCAGGTGCTCAAAGGCTTCCTTGCCATTTATGCCTCCTCAGAGGCTTTAGGGAAAGATGGTGATTTCTGTATCGATCAGTTAAGCCACTAGTTCCCAGGTCTCGCTTCTTACAATCTTACCAGGGGACTTAAAAATGCTTGGGGAACGCCAGGGCCCAAAAAATGGGAATGGGTGGGTAGGGAAGTGGGGGTGAGGGTATGGGGGACTTTTGGGATAGAATTGGAAATGTAATTGAGGAAAATATGTAATAAAAATATTAAAAATTAATTAATTAATTAATTAATTAATTAATTAATTAAAATGCTTGGCTCCCATCCTTAGCCGTTGTGATGGAACTGGCACAGGTCCTAACCATATATTAGGAATTTTAAAAATCCCTGTTTCTTTTATACAACAAAACTGGAGAATTCCTGACATAAATCCTCGAAGTTGTGTTTCTTTGCATGATAGTTCTTTAATCATTCCTGCCTTGTTCTAGACAGTCATATGCAGGTTGTGTGTGTGTGTGTGTGTGTGTTTCTGGTAGATGCATAGCTTTCTTTGACTTATAATTAGCCTTCTTTCAACTTTCTGTTCACTTTTGTTTATTTTTGTTTTAAATTTTATTTATTATCCCGACATCTTTACAAGACACAATTGCTCCCCTGTGACCTGTGAAGACCAATTTTAATTTTGTTTTCAGTGTTGTGTTCCTCTTAAAGGATGCAAGTTTTTAGACTTGTTTATTTTATTTTATGTTTTGTTTACATGTATATATGTGTGCCACATGCATGTCTGGTACCCACAGAGGCCAGAAGAAAATGTCAGATTCTCAGGAACTGGAGTTACCAATGAGTTGCAAGCCACTATGTGGATGCTGGAAATTGAACTCCTATATCCTCTAAAAAGGCAACAAACCCTTTTGATTGCTGAGTCATCTATCCAGCCCTAAGGACATACATTTTATTGAATATTTTCTGGGATATGAATGCTGCAATAAAAACCCTCTTTTATGATTATTTTAAATCCCCACACTTCTCAGAGCATTTGTCTGCAAGCATGTAATATTGATGATCAGCTTCCACCCATACTTATGGTTTGCAGCAAGGCTGTTACTTTCTGTAGGGTTACGAATGCATATATTTTTATGCAGTGCAATGATTTTGTACTAATTTGTATACAGTCCTGGAACTGAATGGACAACAGGTTTGCAGAACTCATACTCCAGTCTATTACTCCCTTGTAAGATAAGAAGGCCAAGCCCCAGGGAGATGATTTAGCTCAATCACTGAGGCATTCAGTAAGTTTTTGAAGGACTAAAAGTAGAACTCATACAAGTACGCATGTCCTGCAACACCATTAGATGGCTACTGTTCTCCTGCTTTCTAGCACTGCTCAGAACAGCAAGAGAGTACTTAAAAATGTGGCCACTGAAATCATATTCTTTTTCCTGAAAGAGAGAAAGTCAGCCTAGTGCTTTGGGATGCCCAACCTGATAAGTCAGGCTGTGTCCATTGTTGTATACAATGTAGGGTTGGAGGGTCCAACAGAAACTAGTTTTTAAGGAATTCTAGCAGGAAAATCTCATCTTAACATGAATGGGGGCACAGAATAATAAACTCTAGTTAGTAAGCATTCCTAAGTCACTAGGGGTCAACATTTAAGAGCAGAATTATCTCTTGTGTGTATATACTTGTATCCTAGTGAGAACATAAAAGAATTTCATAAAAGAGCATGATGTTAGTAAGTTCATAGAACAGGACTTCCTAGAACTTGTTTCCTTTCAGAGACACAAGCTTAGAAAACTTCTTAGACAGAATTACCTCTTTACCTCTCTGAGATCAAAAAAAAAAAAAAAAACAAGGTTAATTATTTCAAAACCTGAGTAGAAACAGAAATAATAACAGGCACATTGAAAACGTTGCAAAAGATAACTGCAGTTCATGTCATTCCCGCCTCAATAATTATCACATAGACGGGATAGATAGCTCAACATGTGAGAAAGAGAGCAAAGTGTGCAGGTAATGTAGCTTGTAGGTCACAGTACCAGTCCCACCCTGGTGACCTCAGAAATTAAGGCTCCATGTCCACCTAGCACTAAGCCTGTTCCATGGACCAAAGTTCATGGAGCTTTTTGAACACAGCAACTAGATACTCACATGCCCAGTTGATAGACCCACTCCAGTGAAACCCAGTACTCAACTCCCACAACTCAAATACCAGACACCTGTGGACTAAGGGAACCCTCTGATCCAATTGATGACCCAGGTACCACCCAGCCTGTGAGAGACTAAATAATAAGCCTGCCAATTGATACTGCCAGCTGGTACATCTAGAATCTCTAAACCCATCTGTAAATATTGTTGGAAGGGGCCATGTCTTCAAGCGTGCGGACACCAGTGCATAGCCATAAGGATCATAAATAATCAGGAAAAGATGAGAGCACCAAAGGAGCAAAAAGAAGCACTCATCCCAGATGCTATTGTGAAGGGCAATCTATAACATGACCAAAAATATATATATAATCTTCTTCGAGAACCCAGGTTACTGCTGGAGAAAATAAAAAGATAAATAAACAAAATCAGAAAACAACTCATGCATGAAAGAAGTTCAAAGGTGAAGGAGAAACCACAAGAAGTCAGTGAAACAGAAAGTAAAAGTGAAGGACAAAATGTCTGAAATGAAAAATGTTATCAAGACTGTTAACACCAAGACTTAATTGGACATAAGAACCGGTCATGCATCACAAATCCTGGCCATTTGAAATGATTCATGGGAACAAAAGGGAGGAAAGAAGGGAAAAGATTCAGAATAGAATAGTATGAGAAAGCATCTACCAAGTGGTATGCATATTAGAAGAGTCATGAAATGAGCATTAAAAAAGAAGCAGCTCTGTTTAATGTTTTGCTGTGGGTCTCTGCATCTGTTTCAGTAAGCTGCTGGGAGGAGTCTCTCAGAACACAGTTGTGCTAGGCTCCTCTCTACAAGCATAGCAGAGTATCATTAACAGTGTCCGGGGTTGGCTCTCTCTGCTATGCTTGCAGACAGGAGCCTAGCAAAACTGTCTCCTGAGAGGCTTCATTGAGCAGCAGATGGAAACAGATGCAGAGACCCACAGTCAAACATCAGGCAGAGATTGATGAGTCTTGGAAGAGTGGGGAATAGAATTGAGCAAGCAGGAGGGGTCAAGGACACCACAAGAAGACCTACAGAGTCAACTAAGCTGGGCCCATGGATGCTCCCAGAGGCTGAATCACCAAGCAAAGAGTATGAAGGGGCTAGACCTAGGCCACCTACACATTTGTAGCAGATGTACAGCTTGGTCTTCATGTGGGTCCCCTAACAATTGGAGCAGGGACTGTCTCTGACTCTGTTGCCTGCCACTGGAAATCAAAACAATCTTGGATGATACGAAGATATAAGCAGCTTATCACATTCAAAGGAACATTCAGAGATATCTATAAAGAAACCATGAAGGCCAAGATAAAAGTTGATATGCTATGATATATCCAAAGTTAGAAATTTTGTAACACAGCTAGGAAAGCTATACCTAACAAAGGAAAGAAAAGACTCCTGGACAAATAAAGGTTGAAGGAGCCAGTGGACTTGCCCTATAAAAAAATGTTAGAGTCCCTCAAATCATATCAAAAAATAAATAACATGAAAACTTATGATACTATAAAGCATGCTATAAAGATAAAAATATAGTAAAACCAAAATATTCTCATACCATAAAAGCAGTGCATAAACTCCTGTTAACTTTGGGAGAAAGGCTAAAAGGACTCTTTAAACTGAATTCAGAGATTAAGAGTACCTGCTCCTCTTACAGAAGACCAGGGTTTGGTTCCTAGCATACAAATCAGGAATCACACAACCGCCTATAAATCCAGTTCCTGGGGTTCCTATGCCCTCTTCTGACCTCCAAAGGTACATGCATGTATCTGGTGCACATACAGACAAGCAGGTACGCTCACATACATGCACACAAATAAACCTAAACATTCTTAAAAGATTTATTCACTTTTATTTTATTTGTGTATGTGTTTTGTTTGCATGTATGTCTGTGAACCATATGCACACAGTGCCCACAGAATCCTAAAGAGGGTGTCAGATACCCTGGTAATAGATTTATAGATGGCTGTTAGCTGGATTCTGAGAATCAAGCCCAGGTCCTCTGAAAGAGCAACCTGTGCTTTTAAGTGCTGATCCATTTCTCCAGATGAGTTTTTTAATGTTTAATATCCAGATGTTTTTTAACATGAAAAGACAACAGTATTTTTAAATAACCATAGCAACATTTTGTTGGTGGGATAAACACCCACTAAAAGTATACATTTTGAGCCGGGAGTGGTGGTGCACACCTACAATGTCAATGTTTGGGACATAGAGAGAGGGAGATCAGGAGATTAAGGACAGCCTCCACTATATAATAAGTTGAGGGTAGTCTGAGCTTCACAGGAGCCTATTACTAGGATTTTTTTTTAAGTATAAACTCAGCCAGGCAGTGGTGGTGCACACCTTTAATCCTAGCACTTGGGAGGCAGAAGCAGGTGGATTTCTAAGTTCAATGCCAGCCTGGTCTACTGAGTGAGTTCCAGGAGAGCCAGGGATACCCAGAGAAACCCTGTCTTTAAAAAAAAATAAAAATAAAAAGTATAAACTCTGACATCAGTAACACAAAATACAGAGAAAAGATGTGATTAAAGTTCATGGTTATTATAGATATGTGGTCAATATGCCATCATCTGTTGAAGATAAATTGTTACAAGATTAAAGACTTTTTTAGTCTCATGATACCCATAATAAGCAAATATATGATTGATATACAGAAAATAAGGAAAAATGATACAACTTAAACAAAGTAAATAATAGAACTAAGGGACTACAAACAGTCAGAAAACGATGGCCAAATAGCACCAAGTTCTTATCTATAAATGATGACTTAAATAGAAATGGATTAAGTCTGAATCAGAATATGTAGAGGAATGCCAAGTAGATGGCTGAGTAGGTAAAGCTGCTTGCTACCAAACTTGATAACCTGAATTCTTCCCCAGGAACCTACATGGTAGGAGAAAACTGACTCCTACAAGATACCTTCTGCCTAGGCATGCCATGCACACACACACACACACACACACACACACAAATACATATAATAAAAAATGTAAAGAGGTATAGGACCTGAACAATTTTTTTAAAGATTCAAATATATATGCTGTATATACCATAGCTTCACTTTAGCTTTAAGGACTGTTGAAGTTTCTGAGGAAATGTTATGTATGATGCATCTTTATTAAGATTAAAATAACAAGATTCATTGTGATGTTTTCAAACATAAATATCACAGCACTTTGCTCATATTTGCCCCCAATTATCATTTACACATTTGTCACTGTATTTTATTTTTATTATCCCACCACTCTCTATTCCCCCATTCTCCTCTATGCTTTTGAAGCTCAAGGACCATTTTACTAGAGTTTGAGAGAATAACAGCTAGGCAAGCCGTAAATCTTGGCAGCTACTGGAAGAAGGGAGATCCAGAAGAGAAGAAAAAATAGGAAATTCATGTCTTTTGAGTTAGGTCAGCAATGGAAGTTGGCGAGAAGCTGTAGGATGGGGGAGGGAGGTTGTATTCAGACAAAGCAGTGTGTGTGTGTGTGTGTGTGTGTGTGTGTGTGCATGGCATGCCCTGGATACTTGCTTCCTCTGAGCAGGTTCCCTCCCTCCAAACACGAATAGTCTTTCGATCTACTTTTAAACCCCTTATATTCTACTACCTATCCTCTCTCTCTCTCTCTCTCTCTCTCTCTCTCTCTCTCTCTCTCTCTCTCTCTCTCTCTCTCTCTCTCTCTCTCTCCTTATAGCACTTAATTTAATTTATTTGTTTTTATTTTGAGACAAGGTCTTTGTATGTAGCTTGGGCTGCCCTGGAACTCACTATATAGGTCTGGGACTCAGTAATTCTCCTGCCTCGGCCTCTCTAGTGCCAGCATTACAAGAAGAAGCCACTCCACCTGACTATGAATATATTTTGATAGTGTCATAAATCATCGATGAGAATTGCCATTGCAGTTCTCAACAGAGAATACTCCTGGCTGCTAAGTAGCTAGAAACATCAAGACTTCAGTTTCCACGTAAAATCTGAAGGCACACAAGAGACAGGCAGACATGTAAAGACTGCTATGAACAGGGTACATGGAAAAAAGAATGAAGAAGAGAGGAATCTCATATTCCTCCATACAGTGAGTTTACAAATAATGGAGATGAAATAATCTTAGACGAAACATTTAGCAAAACACTACTTGCCTCTGAGTCTCACAAGGCAGGAATGAGAGAATTACCACATAGACGTATCCTTGCAAGCAAAATGTCATCTGTACATCCACAAGATAAGTATTTACTTTGAACCTCCTCTCTGCCAATCACTGTGACATAAAAAGGATGTTAAGTCCTTGGCTCCAAAAAGGATTGTGAAGCAGAGTCAAAAGTAGATGACATCGAAAGTGCAGCATAATGAACGATCTGGTTGCTAAAAATAAAATTTGATGTGCTGTGTGGTAAGGAGATGCTCCACGGTTCTTCAGAAGAGACTCATGAATACCTGTACTGAGTGCTAGTTATACAGATGCCTAAGAAACTTGCTTCTATTCTAGGAACTCTGGGAGCTTGCAAAAGACAGAACAGAAATGGGTCACCATACCATCCAATAACTCAAGGCAATACAAAAAGCTGATGAGAGTGCATCGTGGGAGCATGAAGAACAGAGCTACAAATTCTGAATATTGGCCAACCTCTTTTTCACAGCTCAACTGCACTTCTGTGACTACAACAAAGCAAGTAACTTCCCACAGCAAATGCTCTACCATACCCAGGATGAAGACTATTGTTACAGCTGGCCATAGTGACTCATACTTTTAATCACAGCACTTGGGAGACAGGGGCAGGTGGATCTCTGAGTTCAAGTCCAGCCTGGTCTACAGAGTGAGTTGCAGGACAGCCTGGCTATGTAAAGAGACTGTGTCTCAAAAAAACAAAACCAAAAACAAACAAAAACAAGAACAAAAGATTCTTTTGAGTCTTAATAGAGGCGAAGCTACTCAGTGCCACATTGACTTCTGAACTACTATTCATTTTAATGTAAAATCTCTGATAAACACAATCAGTTCCCAAATGCTTTTTTCCCTTCCTGCTAAAGTTGAGCTATTTAACTTTTTATTTGAAAAACTAGGCTTATAGTTAAGAACCTGAAATAATTAACTAGTTCTGCTGATATTTTATAGCTCACTAAAGAAGAAAGCTAAAAATGACTTCCTATTTGTGTGAATAAAATATAGCTCAGTTATAGACTACTAACATTAACTTGCATTGAGGTTAAATTCCAAACACTGCAAAAATAAAACAGAGCATCTACTGAACAAGTTCTGGGAGACCCTCAATCAATGATGCCCTCTGTTGCACACAATAAGAAGACTCATGAATTTAGAAGCAGCAAGCCACACAGCCAGGGAGCTTGAAGGAGTCTTGGACATATGTTATGTATGCCAACCACTTAACTTGACAGATGAGCAAATTAAGGAAAAAAGGAAACTGCCGACAACCCAACAAGTACTCGAGAGTAGTATTGGAGCTCCAATCTAAGCTTCTAAACTAGAGTTAAAAACACAAGGCTTAGGCCAATGTAGAGATGGCATGTCTCCCTGTGAGAATATACAAGCTGATGATAGAAAAATGAAGAGATCTAAGATCCACTGACACATCTCCTCAACCACTGGAAATCCCCACTCCAATATCAACCCTGGAAAAAAGTTGGTCTTAGCTCATTAAAGTGACTCCAAAATGTTTTCATGTTAGTCCCTCAGTATCCTCCACAAACACGTTAAAACTAACACCACTTCTGGTTTAGAATGCCAAACAATAGTGTTGGTTTGCTCTCTTTTGAATAATCCTATTTAGTTAAATGGAAATAAGATATGAAAAGAATGAAACAGAACTAAATATTAAGAAAAGTAGCTCGACTTTTAGGGACATATCCTATAAATTGACTACATACCAGCAAATATACACTGATAGAGTAATGTGTGTGTGTGTGTGTGTGTGTGTGTGTGTGTGTGTGTGTGTGTGTGTGTGTGTGTGTACACAGGACATCAGTTAACAAGTATTCTTCCAAAGCAAGTCTCTGTCTTTTTTATTTGATCCTTTTGCTTTTGTTTGAAACAAAATCTGTATATTGCCCAACGTGGTCTTGAACTCATGCTTCCCTACCTCAGCATCCCTGGTGCTAAGATTATAGGTGTGTGTCACCACATCTAGCTCTCAACAGTTTCTTGTATTTCTGAGGGCACAGACCACTCCATGTTATGGAAGGGGGGAAGGATGATTCATCCTGTATGGCCAGAAAGCACCTGTGGGGAGCAGAGAGCATTTGAAGTAAGTAAATAAAAAGTACAGAGATGAGGCATGACCTGATCCTCCTGCCAGGAACCTGAGCCAGCCTTGGGAAATTGCCAGAAAATGAAGTCGAGGAATGAGAAGAGAAATTCTGTTTTGAACAATGAAGAAACAAGGCTATTATATACTGAATATTTCTTTACTCCCCCTTTCTAACTCCTGAAATAAGTCCCTGGATCTAAATACTTAATAATATCTTTCTAATACAGGAGACTAGTAGTTACGCAGTGACATGATAAAGCTCTCAAAGAGATTCTTTCAAACATGGCTTCAAAACCAATAGTTATTACTAGTCAAACTCAAAGGGAGGAAAAAACCTTTTAAGTATTCTAGTTCAGAACTACTCTTATCTCAAGACCTGTTCATTCAAACAGAAGGAAATTACATGCCCTTATTGATACCCTTGTCCTACTTCCAAATTCAGCCAGATTCAAATAGAGGAAAAGATGACAGAATAGAAAGCAATGAAAAAAAAATAATTTATCTCCACAAAACAAAGGCCATATGGGCCCTTTAAGACTCAATTTACACAGATGCTTCAGGATTCTTTTTTACCTAGATCGAAGAACGCAGTTTTGAAAGTGCTCAGTTTAATTGATTTGCAGCCACACTAACTCAAACCCCAGGGACTCCAATTACACATCACATCATAGCTAGGGCCTGTGGAAACCACATATCCCCTTGAGATTACTAGATGCTTTTCACAGTCAAGTGTTATGATTAACTCCAAGTACTTCCTTCAAGAGAGATGGAGGATATCACATTTCTCTTTCCTCTGCACAGACTTAAGAAAAATAACTCCATTAAAAATGTGGTATAGCAGCCTACAATAGTGAGTGTGACTGGAATTTTAGAGAAAGACAATACGCTAAAACAATTGGTTCTTTCCTTGCTTACCTTATCCCACTATGCTAATCAGCTAAAAAAAAAAGGGAGATCACATTGTCTCTTCCACAGTCTAGAAGTTAATTGCTTTGAAGCACCAGAGATAGGCCTCAGATACACCAAGTACTTATAGCAGGCATATGTAATTTTTTAGGAGCTATGAAAACTTCAAGCACTTTCAAGTGGCTTCAAGCACATTAGTCCTGCTTTACACAAAGCATAATAAATCTGGCAGACAGTAAAAATAATAATGTTGTTAATACCAACAGCTTGAATGAAAATCAACCACTGCAGCAATCCAGATTGATTTAATGCCCTTTGGATAGTAGGAGTGAGTTCTTTCCAGGAGGACTAATGGATAATCAGCATCTCATTGAGGCCCCACTCACACTCTCCTTTGATTCTGCATGAAGAAGACAAACTGATGGTTTCCTGGGATCCGGCCTGAAATAATGGTCTTAATAGATTGCACCCCCATGGAAAGACTTTCACTATTACAGAAAACCCAAGGCTGCGAATCCCTTCTACCTGATATTAATCCGATCTCTTTGGTAATTGATATCATATTGAGACAATAGCAAAGGGGTCAGTGTGAGCCAGAGAAAATCAAAATTTTGGCATAGCTTGAGGAAAACAGCATTATTGCTGCTTTCAAATAAAAACAACAACTCAGCATTTAAGCATCCATCCTATACTTAATAACTGGGATTGGAAATCTACCTTACATAATACAATCTTTACCCTTAATACTGATTTATTTTTAATAAATGTACATCTATGTATATTTACTGTTTTGAAAAGCAACAACTGAATTCAAAATGCTTAAGAAAATATTCTCTCAGAATCACAGCGAGACAACTAGGAACTATTTGCAACTGACAGATCATTTACAAATTGAAGGTGAGTATTCTATTTTAGAATAGTTTATTTAAAGACTGGGCAATAAAAAAATAATAACTCTATATCAAACTAATAATGAAATTTTGAATGGATTTTTTAAAAAGCCTTGCTGCTAAGGACATATAATAATAAATATTGAAACTGGGTGATTAGGTACTCAGAGGTTCATTTTACTTTTCATTATTCCTGTGAAATTTTGAACAGTTTCCATACAATTTGTTTTGTTTTTGTTTTGTTTTTCAAGACAGGGTTTCTCTCTGTAGCCCTGACCATTTTGGAACTCAATCTATGGACGAGGCTGGCCTTGAACTCAGAGATCCACCTGCCTCTGCCTCCCCAGTGCTGGAACGAAAGGCATGAGCCACCACCACGTGGCTAATAAATTTATTTTTTTAAGATTTTGCATAACAAAGATAACTTTGGGGTCAGTCCTATAAATTATTATTAATTTGAAATTACTAGCATTATTAGAGCTTTGGCTCTAGTTTAAACTTTATTATTAAAGCTCCTAGACCTGTGAACTTCACAAACTCAGCCTGCCTATACTTATGCTAGAGGCAAGGGTAATTGGGATCCTATGGAGCCAAAATTTGTTCTGGTTCTAGTAAAAGTGCCAAGAGAGGGGAGGGGAGAGACTATTGAGACAGGAGATAAAGGGCTAGCTTTGAAAGCCAAAGCTGTTTTGATGGCAACACCTGCTGTTAGTTTTCCATTTCCAGAGGGATTCATTATGGAAAGTGTCCTACATTCTCTTGCTTTAGTTCTATCAGTCACCGTATAAACTAGGACACTTTCTCGTGGTCAGAATAAACTCAGCTAGATGGAGAACCCATGAGGAACTGTGGCTTTGGTCCAGTACTTTACCATAATGAGGGAAAGACATTCAAGTATTTTGTATTCTGGAGCAATTCTCAGTTAATCATGTTTCTCATTTGCCTTTGTTGTTCACAGAACATCTTGGAAGAGCTTGAAGTGGCCAAGTAATGGAACTTAGATATCCTCCTGTACCTGATTTTTATTTTATATTTTTTACCAAGAGACTGTTTTCAGGCTAAAAGCAAAGACTCCTCAAAGCAAACTGCACTCTTCTGATGGTAAAAGATACCAAATTCAAGAATGAAAATGTTCTACAAGTTAATTCATTTTAAATCATGTAGGTCTTTTTTTTTATAGAGACTTCTGAAATATTTACAAATTGATGACATGAAATTAAAATGCTTCTGTGAAAGAAAGGAAGCATTCACCAGACCAAAGAATAAAGACCAACTAGAAAAGTATCTTTTTCCATGATATACCAGACAAGGGGTCAATATATATAATATAGACAGAACTTTCAAAATTAAAGATGAAAACAAACCTTCTAGTCAGTAAATGAACTAAATAGTTCTCAAAAGAAGAAACAGAAATGAGTCAAAAATCCATTTTCATTGCTCAATATCCTTAAGCATCAAGGAAATATAAATAAAAATTGCTTTCAGATTTTACCCCACCTCAAGTCAGAATGGATAACATCAAGAAAACAAGTAATACAAATGCTGTTGTGAATAAGGGAAAATAGGTAGCTATATCTACCACTAGTAGGAGTATTAATTGATGTGTTCAATACCCAAGTCAGTGTAGATGTCCCTTAAATAACTAAAAACAGATCTGCCATATGAGTCAGTCCTAACATTCATATATATACACACAAAAGACTTTTTGTCAATATACCACAAATATATCTATGCACTCACATTTGTTTTATTATCCCAATATTTAGTTAGGAAATATAACAAGCCTAGATATTCATCAACAGATGAATAAAAAATAGAGTGCAAATACATAAAGGAATTTCATTGAATCACAAAGAAAATCATAACATTTATAGGACAGTGAATGTAACTGGAGATCATAATGTTAAGAAAAATAATCTAGACTCAAAAAAATACTCTTTTCTACCATATGTGGAATCAAGGTGTGTGTGTGTGTGTGTGTGTGTGTGTGTGTGTGTGTGTGTGTGTGTGTGTGTCTGTGTGTGTGTCTGTGTGTGTGTCTGTGTGTGTCTGTGTGTGTGTGTGTGTGTATTTGTGTACGTAGGTAGGTAGATCTGTAAGTCATGAAACCAGAAAGGGCATCATGAGACAAGATGAAAAGATCTTAAGAAGGAAGGAAAATAGAACTTGAGTGACATGAAAGCAGAAAAGGGCCTACTCTGCAGGAGGAAAGGGACCAACAATAGGGAGACAAGGAGAATAGTGAGGGAAGGTGATGAACAGGAACAAAGTCTTCATGAAAATCCATCACATGGCATGCTTTCAAAGTTGATTCAAAAACAAAAGGAAAGGAAAGAGTAGGTTTTTGACAGACTACTGCAGCAACTAGATCATTCACAACTCTACTCCCATCCCCATGGAAAAAACTAGGCCTAACAACTACCTATACATTAAAATACATGATATTTTATAAGATAACTGTCAGAGTGCACAGGGGAAAATTACAGCTACAAAGGAAAACATATGCACCCATCTCAGACAATAGTTCTATCTTAACACCACAGGATAGCTACTCTCTTGCCTTGTGTCATTTTCATTCTTATTCCCATTGGATGAAAAATGTTTGGAGTTGACCTTAACGTCTATCAGGGAAAAAAAGGAAGCCTAAGTATGGAAAAAAAAAAAAACATAATATGATCAAATTACTTCCTAGCCCATTTCTCAAGCATTTTATAGATGGTGGATATGCTCTTGATTCAAAAACCTTACCGCATGGCAGATGCTGTAATTGACAGTGGGGAAATATTTACAATTTTTATGAACTCATAGTACATATGTTTACCTACATAAGTCTTATACACATGACAACAACAGGGATATTTAAAGGAATCTTATTGGAAAGAAGGGGTCTGTAGGAGTGGAAGGAGAATAATAGAAGGTAGTTGGGGTGAATGTGTTCACAATACATTGCGTACATATATAATATTGCCAAAACTACATTTAAAGAATTTTAAAATTACATTTAAACACATATTTTTAAAATATAACATGCCAACATAGCAGTAGATTCAGAAGGAAAATTCTGTCCTTCTGAAACAAAACAAATTTTAATTTTAATTGTATAGTACCCGAGAACTCCAGGGCCAGGCATGCCATGTTACCATATGGTTATATTATAGGATGAATTGAATCAAGTGATTCTCATGAACCCAAAGAGTTTGTGATTTGTAAGATTGTATAAATCTATATTATTAATATATCAATTCTTTTCTGCCTGTACACAGTATATGTCATTAATGTTATATATATATATATATATATATATACATATAATATATTTTTTATTATGTATTTTCCTCAATTACATTTCCAATGCTATCCCAAAAGTCCCCCATACCCTCCCCCCCACTTCCCTACACACCCATTCCCATTTTTTGGCCCTGGCATTCCCCTGTACTGGGGCATATAAAGTCTGCGTGTCCAATGGGCCTCTCTTTCCAGTGATGGCCGACTAGGCCATCTTTATCAAAAGATGCAGCTAGAGTCAAGAGCTCCAGGATACTGGTTAGTTCATAATTTTGTTGCACCTACAGGGTTGCAGATCTCTTTAGCTCCTTGGATACTTTCTCTAGCTTCTCCATTGGGGGCCCTGTGATCCATCCACTAGCTGACTGTGAGCATCCACTTATGTGTTTGCTAGGCCCCAGCATAGTCTCACAAGAGACAGCTATATTATCAATATCTAGAAAACTGTTTTTCAGATGAACTAAACCAGATATTGTACACATCATATAGTCTGTCTCTGTGCCCTAATATAAAAAATGTATGGTTAATAAGTGGGGAGCTTAAAATAGGCCCTTATGATTTTTAATTTCATTTTTATATGTTGTAATGTCTCCTTTTTGTTTCTAATTTTATTAATTTGGTTCTATTTGCAGCTTTGATTAGTTTGGTTATGAGTTTATCAATCTTCCTAGGATATAAAATGATTCCTAATGATATTCTGCTATACTCATAGACTTGTGCCTAGTCCAGTTGTCATCAGAGAGGCTTCACCCAGCAATTGACAGCAACAGATGCAGAGATCCACAGCCAAACATTAGGCAGAGCTAAGAGACTCCTACAAAAAGGGGTGAGAAAGATTGTAGGACTCATAAGGGTCAAGGATACCACAAGAACATGGCCCACAGAAGCAACTAAGCAGAGCGCACAGGATCTCACAAAAAGACTGAACCAACAAGCAGGGAGCCTGCACTGGAATGACCTATGACATTTGCATATACATTACAGTTGTGTAGTTTAGTCTTCTTGTGAAATTCCTAACAGTGAGAGTAGGGGTTGTCTCTGACTCTTTTGCCTGCTTTTGGGACCCTTTTCCTACCACTTTTCCTACCACTGAGTCACCCAGTCCAATATGATGGGAGGTGCCTAGTCTTACTACAACTTGCTATGCTGTGATTGGTTGATATCCATGGAAGGCATGCTATTTTATGAAGAGAAATGGAGGGGAAGTGGATAGAAGGGGCGAGAGAAGGGAGGAGGAGAGAAGAGCTGGGAAGAGAGAAGGAAGGGAAAACTATGGTAGGGATGTAAAAAAAGAATGTTTGTCAATCTTGTTTATCATTTCAAAACACAAGGGGGGATCAGTGAACACCTGGAAGAAAAAAAATATGATCAATGTTTATTGTGTATCAAGTAACATACATAGTAAACATAATATTTATGAATATGTATGTGTGTATATACATGTACATGTGCATGTGCATGTATATATACATATATAAGTACAATAACAATTAGTGAAAAAAGAGGCCATGAACCTAAAGAAGTGCAGGGAGGAAAATATGGAAGGGTTTAGAAAGAGAAGAGAAAAGGAAAAATGTAATTATATTATAATCTCAAAATATTATACACACACATACACACACACACATATATACACACACACACACACACACATATATATATATATATATATATATATATATATATATATATATATATATAGAGAGAGAGAGAGAGAGAGAGAGAGAGAGAGAGTATAAGAATCCAAAGGTCCGCTCTTCCGGCCGGAACAGCACCGGGGTAGCTAGAGCGCAGGGTCGGCTGACACCCGCCAGCTACCCACGACCCCCGCCACAGGATTTTGAGACTGCTGGTGAGTGGAACACAGCTTCTGCTCCAGTCCAATCACGCGGGACCTGAGACTGCTTTGGTTGGGGAGGCAGAAATCCGGCCTGAATAGGGCCACAAGCCTCTCTGGTCAGAAAAGCACCGCAGGGTCAGCTGACACTCACCAGCTACCCACAACACCCACCACAGGATCTTAAGACTGCTGGTGAGTGGAACACAGCTTCTGCTCCAATCGAATTGCGCGCAGGACCTGAGACTGCATTAGTTAGGGAAGCAGGAAACCAGCCTGAGTAGGACCACAGGCCTCTTCCAGCCGGAACAGCACCAGGGTAGCTAGAGCGCAGGGTCGGCTGACACCTGCCAGCTACCCACGACCCCCGCCACAGGATTTTGAGACTGCTGGTGAGTGGAACACAGCTTCTACTCTAGTCCAATCACGCGGGACCTGAGACTGCTTTGGTTGGGGAGGCAGGAATCCGGCCTGAATAGGGCCACAAGCCTCTCCGGTCAGAAAAGCACCAGGGTAGCTAGAGCGCAGGGTCGGCTGACACCCGCCAGCTACCCACGACCCCTGCCACAGGATTTTGAGACTGCTGGTGAGTGGAACACAGCTTCTACTCCAATCTTTAAACAGTGACAACTACAACAACTAACCCCAGAGATTACCAGATGGCGAAAGGTAAATGTAATAATCTTACTAACAGAAACCAAGACCACTCACCATCATCAGAACCCAACACTCCCACTTCGCCCAGTCCAGGGCACCCCAACACACCGGAAAAGCTAGACACGGATCTAAAAGCATATCTCCTGATGATGGTAGAGGACTTCAAGAAGGACTTTAATAACACACTTAAAGAAATACAAAGGAACACTGGTAAACAGGTAGAAGACAGTAAAGAGGAAGCACAAAAATCCCTTAAAGAATTGCAGGAGAACACTGCTAAAGAGTTACAAATCCTTAAAGAAAAACAGGATAACCTAATCAAACAGGTAGAAGTCCTTAATGAAAAACAGGAAAACACATCCAAACAGATGATGGAAATGAACAAAACCATACTAGACCTAAAAAGGGAAGTAGACACAATAAAGAAAACCCAAAATAAGGCAACACTGGAGATAGAAACCCTAGGAAAGAAATCTGGAACCATAGATACCAGCATCAGCAACAGAATACAAGAGATGGAAGAGAGAATCTCAGGTGCAGAAGATTCCATAGAGAACATCAGCACAACTATCAAGGAAAATGTAAAATGCAAAAAGATCCTAACTCAAAACATCCAAGAAATACAGGACACAATGAGAAGACCAAACCTACGGATAATAGGAGTGGATGAGAATGAAGATTTTCAACTCAAAGGACCAGCAAACATCTTCAACAAAATTATAGAAGAAAACTTCCCAAATCTAAAGAAAGAGATGCCCATGAACATACAAGAAGCCTACAGAACTCCAAATAGACTGGACCAGAAAAGGAATACCTCCCGACACATAATAATCAGAACAACAAATGCTCTAAATAAAGATAGAATACTAAAAGCAGTAAGAGAAAAAGGCCAAGTAACATATAAAGGCAAGCCTATCAGAATTACACCAGATTTCTCACCAGAGACTATGAAAGCCAGAAGATCCTGGACGGATGTTATACAGACACTAAAAGAACACAAACTCCAGCCCAGGCTACTATACCCAGCCAAACTCTCAATTAACATAGATGGAGAAACCAAAGTATTCCACGACAAAACCAAATTCACACATTATCTCTCCAGAAATCCAGCCCTTCAAAGGATAATAACAGAAAAAAAACCAATACAAGGACAGGAACCACACCCTAGAAACAACAAGAAGGTAATCCCTCAACAAACCTAAAAGAAGACAGCCACAAGAACAGAATGCCAACTTTAACAACAAAAATAACAGGAAACAACAATTACTTTTCCTTAATATCTTTTAATATCAATGGACTCAACTCCCCGATAAAAAGACATAGACTAACAAACTGGCTACACAAACAAGACCCAACATTTTGCTGCTTACAGGAAACTCATCTCAGAGAAAAAGATAGACACTACCTCAGAATGAAAGGCTGGAAAACAATTTTCCAAGCAAATGGCATGAAGAAACAAGCTGGAGTAGCCATTCTAATATCTGATAAATTGACTTCCAACCCAAAGTCATCAAAAAAGACAGGGAGGGGCACTTCATACTCATCAAAGGTGGTTTTATAACTTAGAAAACATAGGAAACCTTTTTTTTAACATTATTACCTTTTGCAATGAGAAGCTGGACCAGTACCCAAATAGCAGTTGTAATGAGTAGATATAAAATCATCCACCTACCAGGTACCAAAGTTGAATCAAGATCAGGTTAAAGATCTAAACAGCCCTATATCCCCCAAAGAAATAGAAGCAGTCATTAATAGTTTCCCAACCAAAAAAAGCCCAGGACCAAATGAGTTTAGTGCAGAGTTCTATCAGACCTTCAAAGAAGATCTAATCCCAGTTCTTCACAAACTATTCCACAAAATAGAAACAGAAGGTACTCTACCCAACTCATTCTATGAAGCCACAATTACTCTGATACCTAAACCGCAAAAAGACCCAACAAAGATAGAAACCTTCAGACCAATATCCCTTATGAATATTGATGCAAAAATCCTCAGATATCCAAATATCTGATATCCAGATATCCAAGATATAAGATACAATTTGATAAACGCATGAAACTCAAGAAGAATGAAGACCAAAATGTGGACACTGTGCCCCTTCTTAGAATTGGGAACAAAACACCCAGGGAAGGAGTTACAGAGACAAAGTTCGTAGCTGTGATGAAAGGATGGACCATTTAGAGACTGCCGTATCCAGGGATCCATCCCATAAGCAGCTTCTAAACGCTGACACCATTGCATACACTAGCAAGATTTTGCTGAAAAGACCCAAATATAGCTGTCTCTTGTGAGACGATGCCGGGGCCTAGCAAACACAGGAGTGGATGTTCACAGTCAGCTATTGGATGTATCACAGGGCTCCCAATGGAGAAGCTAGAGAAAGTACCCAAGGAGCTAAAGGGATCTGCAACCCTATTGTTGGAACAACATGATGTACTAACCAGAACCCTGGAGCTCTTGTCTCTAGCTGCATATGTATTGAAAGATGGCCTAGTTGGCCATCACTGGAAAGAGAGGCCCATTGGACTTGCAAACTTTATATGCCCCAATATAGGGGAATGCCAGGGCCAAAAGAATGGGAATGGGTGGGTAGGGAAGTGGGAGGCGCTATGGGGGACTTTTGGGATAGCATTGGAAATGTAACTGAGGAAAATATGTAATAAAAATTTAAAAAATTAAAAAAAAAAGAATCCAAAGGTCCAAGGAAAATAAATGAATAAAAAATAAAATAAAGATCTAGGTCTTTGCATCATTGATTCTTTGTATTGTTTTATCTATATTTTATTAATTTTATTCTTGATTTTAATTCTCTCTTCTCATCTACTATTTTTAGGGTTTGGTTTGTTCTTGTTTTTCCATGGCCTTTCTTCAGGTGGATCATTAAATTATTAGTGTGAGATCTATCAATTTTTTATGAAAGCACTTTGCACCATAAAATTATCTCTTAGAACTACCTTCATTGCACCCCACAGATTTTACTGTATAGTATGCTTTCATTTTCATTTAGTTCAAGGATTGTTAATATTTTCTTGTTGTCTTCCTTAACCCAGTTACCATTCAGATGTATGTTGTTTAGTTTTCTTAAATTTGTGTATCTTCTGTATTTCCTATTGCTATTGATATCTACCTTTATTCCAATCTAGTCAAATAACAATAGAGGATAATTTCTGTTTTCTGCTATTTGTTGATATTTTCTTTGTGCCCTAAAATGCGATCAATTTTGGAGAAAGTTCTGTGGGCTTCTAAGAAGAATATGGATTCTTTAGTGTTTGGGTAGAAAGTTCTGTAGATGTCTGTTAGGTTGTTTTTGATTTGTGATGTTATTTAGCTCCAATGCTTTTCTGTTTAATTTTTGTCTCGGTTGCCTTTATTTGATGATAATATGGTATTGAAGTCATCTTCTATCACTGTGTTGGGTTTAATCTGTGATATTAGGGTTAAAGTATTTGTTTTATGAAGTTAGGTGCACCTGTGTTTGGTTCATAAGTGTTTTAGAATTGTAACTTCCTCTTGGTTGACTGTTGGCTTGGCTGACTATTCCTGCAACAAGTATAAAGTGATCTTTCATGTCTCCTGTGACTATTTTTTATTTGAAGTCATTTGTTGGATATTAAAATAGATACACCCAATTGATTCTTGGTTCTATTTTCTATTTTCCCTATGAGTTATTAGACAGAGAGGCCCCATAGGCCCCCAAATTAATACAAGCTATTATCATTGCTCTTGGTTTACCACCTTAACTAAACAGTGAAACCAATTACTTTTGGTTCCAAGACATTGATAAACCAGTCTTGAACTGACAAGGTAACTCTTTAATAGTGCTAGAAGGTGGGAAGAAAAGACATCAATAGTCTTATTCAACATGGTATCCTGAATGCTACAGAGCTGACCTTCAGGCCACTATGTGAAATAGTAGTAAAACTGTTTATGGGAGTAATCAACCACTTTCTTTAAGCTGAGGCCTGAGCCATAGGAGAGGATTGAAGTCTGGTACTGGTACATGGTCAAAACCCATGGCTAGAGAAGTAATAGGCTCCAGGGAAGAACCTACTGATATAATTTTTCTAAATGGCTATGCTGTCAAACTGCTTTCTAAATATTTATATTTCTATCCATAGATTTGTGTTGTTCTCATCCATAATCAGATAAGTGTTCTATTATTGTTGGGTAGTGGTTAGTGTAGAGATGCATTACTGTTCAAAGTGCTGAGAATTAGTGACTATGAGTGCTCATCCATAGATGGAACATCTATATCAATGCCTAGCCACTACCAACAACACTCAAACCACATCTCAGAAGAGCAGGTTGGAAGAATGTAAGAATGAAGTCTTTTTTACATAGAAACTCACAGTAGTTGTGGTTACTTATAAAAGATCTTCACCCTTGATATAACTGTGTCTTGTGAGACTATGCCGGGGCCTAGCAAACACAGAAGTGGATGCTCACAGTCAGCTATTGGATGGATCACAGGGCCCCCAATGGAGGAGCTAGAGAAAGTACCCAAGGAGCTAAAGGGAACTGCAACCCTATAGGTGGAACAACAATATGAACTAACCAGTACCCCCCGGAGCTCGTGTCTCTAGCTGCATATGTATCAGAAGATGGCCTAGTTGGCCATCAGTGGAAAGAGAAGCCCATTGGTCTTGCAAACTTTATATGCCTCAGTACAGGGGAACACCAGGGCCAAGAAGTGGAGGTGTGTGGGTAGGGGGGAGGTTATGGGGAACTTTTGGGATAGCAACCTCAAGCTATTGGCAGTTGATGGCTGCTGGGGGAAGGCAAATCATTTCTCTTTAGGAGTATGACCACTGCTAATTTCCTCATGATGCAATAAATGACTCCATTCCCATGGGCATATATGGGCAGCACTAATGAACCCTGTGAGTTAAATGACCAAGCAAATAAATAAATAAGAGGACATGATGTTAGTAGGCAGATATAATGGAGTTTCTGCAGGGAATTAGAGGAGAGTCAGAGGTGCATAGGCTCAAGATACGTTGAATACATGTATGAGATTTTTAAAGAACAAAGATTTAAAATAAAAATAATAATAAAAGACTCTAAAATTATGATAAATATTGTCCTAAAAAATAGAGACAGTTAGCAATAAAAGGGTACCTCAAGCTCACTAGCCATCTACTTTAGCCTAATTGGTGTGCTCCCGACAAATAAGAGATCCTGTTAGTCCTGACAGTCAACATGGCTGGAATCTGGATTTAATGACTAACAAGGAAACCTTTGGGAACAGATGTGAGAGATTTTCTTGATTACTTTAATTGAAGGAGAATGATCCACCCTCAATGTGGGTAGTACGGTCTATTGGCATCTCAGACAAAAAGAAGTCTGGATAAAAAAAAAATATTTTCCTTTTTTTCTGCTTGCCCTTTGCTGTTCTGGCAAGTCCATGTACCCTATTGGAATCTTGTTTCTGCTGTTGCTACTGCTGACATTAGAAGAACCAGGTTTTCCAGTTTGCCAAAGTGGAATGAAAACCAGTGCTCAAAGAATTCTCCAGGACATCAGTGTCGGTGTGGAACTGCTAACGCATTCAGAGTCATGTACTCAATAGCCTCCCAGTTCTCAGTCTTCCCATTGTTGGACTACCTAAGTCATATTCAGTAAGCCAATCTAATAAACTTACCTTTAACATATGTTCATTCTATTGGTTCCATTCCTCTAGAGCAATGGTTCTCAACCTTCCTAATGCTGCCACCCTTTAATACAGTTCCTCATGTTGTGGTGACTCCCAACCATAAAATTATCTCTGTTGCTACTTCATATCTGTGTTTTCTGATGGTCTTCAGTGACCCCTGTGAAAGGATCATTCAACCCCCCACAGTGCCATGAGCCACTGCTCTAGAGACTCCTGACTAATACAAAGATGCATGGTGTTTCTGAGAATGGACACCTGTGCCGAACACATGTACACCTGTGCACAAACATACACACACACACACACTTTATGAATTAGGGTTATATATCTGCAACTCCTTGAAGTTCTTAATCCTCTCTCTCTCTCCCTCTCTGTACTGCCATGTTTGCCTCTCCTTCTCTCTCTCTCTCTCCTTCCCTCTCTGTTCTCCCATTACTCATCTATGCCCTTTCCCCACTTCTTCCCCCTCTTCTTTTTCTCTCTCCTTTCTTCTCCTCTTTCTTCTCTCCCTTCTCTTTCTCCCTTTACAAGGTTAGCAAATTCCTATGTATTACTTACTCTGACCCAAAAAAGATAAAATGCTCTGATTGTAAATTGGACAATTTAACCCCACTCCACAGCAGCAGTTAATTTTAATGACCATGTAGTTGTCCGTGTCAATCATTACAACTGATTTTATTATCATTCAAAAATCAGCAATTTAAGAACCCTGTGTAGTCTTCCAAATTGGCTAGTGGAATCTATGGCAATCAGAAGAAGAAGAAGAAGAAAAGCATTTTCTCATCTCCCCATAGACCCATAGGGATAAAACACTGTGATAATTTGAATAAACTGCAATTTGTAAGAGACATATTTAAGTTAACAATAGAAGTGTCCTTTCCTGTTTGGCTGGGACAATGACACCCCCAAAGAGTCTCATTCCAGCGATAAGCTCTAATACATTATTGGCTGTGTTCTGCCATTACCTACTCTATACACATAACAGTTATTACTCTTTCCAAATGAGCATAGACACAAACTGATGTTCTTGAACACCAAGCCATGAATAACTAATATCAATCAGCCAGAGGTGATACAGCATTGAAATTCATTTTATTACTCCTGTCTTAGACTTCCCTTCATCTTTATAACATCCTTCATGTTCAAAAGGTTTCTCTTTGAAGCAATGAAGAGAAATACACATCGTTGTATCTTTTCTAGATATTGGTAAACCTAAACCCAAAGAAAGAATTGACTTTATCAAAAGGCATTTAGCTTAAATTTGGTGCCATTCTATCAGTAACACAATAAGAAAAAGGTCTTCTTGAACCAGAAAAAAAAAATGAAACCAAATGTTTACCTATAAGGTGCCAGCAGATAACTGATATCTGCTTCCGTTTTCTTTACCCTTATGCTCGCTAGAGCAGCTTATTTGAGAAAGAACAAGAATGGAGGTGAACCATATATTTCTCTTTACCAACCTCTTAGTCTCAATAGTTTTTTCCATACCAAGAAGAATGGAGGTTGAATCTGAAGACAGCAATGAAATATTATAAGCAAGTTAGAGTATAAATGTGAAAGAAAAGTGACAAAAATCCTTAAAATCTGACCTGTCTACAACGGATCATAAATCCCTGGACATTTATGCTGCTTTAGTTTAAAAAAAAGTTTCTTGGATACATAAATGGATAGATGAATGTTCTTCAAACTACAAGATGAGTCCTAGATACAGATAAAGCCAAATATCAAATGTTAAGTATTTGATGAAAATACTTGACCCCAATTTGGTTTAAAAACTATCTAAACTCAAGTAAATATTTAAGAAGAACCAGAATTAGACTTATACCACCTGACTCCCAGTTTACTACTCTTCCCACTTTATTAATTAAATCACTACTTAATTGTATGCCTGCTTATCATATGTATATAGATAGCTTAAATAACACACAAAGAAGCAGCCTGTTCCTGAATTAAAAAGTAAAAAAAAGATTTCATAATATATGTGGTTCCTAATTCACTCCTCCAAGTTGAGGTTTAGATCCAAAACCTTTAAGAAGTTCTAAGCTAGACATGGTAGCACACACATATATTCTCAGCAGTTAAGGTCTGAAGCATGAGAATCATGGGTTTGAATATATATAGCCTTAACTACATACTGAGACACACCCCAAATGGAAAAGGAAAGTGGAAAATGGAGGATAGGCATGGTGGTATAGGCCTGCAAGTTCCAGCACTACAGTGGTGAAGTAAGAGAATCAAAAGTTCATGGGGAGTCTCGGCTGCATAGTGAATTTGAGATCAGGTTGGGCTACATGACATCTGGTTTTCAAAAAAAAAAAAAAGGAAAAAATAAGAGAGAAAGATGGATAAATTAGAATGAATAAAAGGAGAAAGAAAAGGAAGATAAAGTGAATGAAGACTCTGGGAAAGAAATTAGCCAATAAGAGGTCTAAAATGTTTGTTTCCAAAAATTACATCATCCATATGCCTCAGTTTCTCTGTGTGAATTGCTAAGAATATGCAGTAGTAACACAGCTTTTTAGTCTCTAAATACTTTAAACCATAAGGATATATTGATTCCTAATTCCCACTTTACATACATATAGGTGGTCACTAATTTCTCTGAACTGGATTAGTAATGAATTGAATGCCTCTTACCACTTACTTGCCTAGACTACTTCATCAAGCTTCTAACTGCTATCCCTACTTGTAATCCCTCCTAGCCCAAAATATCATTATTACCACCAGGGTAAAATTTCCAACCCAACCCGGCTATGCCATGATTCCATTAACTCCATTTCTAATGTGATATAGTCCATACACTCTTCATGAGATTGAGAAAATTTTCTGCCTGGTTCTCATATGCTTCTTCATACATAACTTAATCTCAGCCACTCCTCTATTCACACAGTCCTCCAATATCTTCAATTTCTTGCCATCCTAGAATATTGCCTAATATTTTCTTTTGCACATTCCATTCTATTAACTTGACATACTTAATCCTCCTCTAAAACTTTCAGTTGATCCCTTAAGATCCCTTAAGAATCAACTCAAAGTTTACTTTCTTCATTATGTTTTTTCTATGCTTTCCATGGAAAAAAATCTCATTTATAATGCTGCAGCATCCTGGTCATACAATTACCGTAGTACCTATGTTACTTGTGATGAAACAAACACAATTATCAGATCATTTTATCCTGAGTTTCTTGAAAGGTAGTCTGCATCTTTTCCATATCAATATTCTAAACATATACAATAGTACCTTGTCCACTGTATTGCTCTATAAATGTTTACTGAAGGGCTAACAAGATGGAACACTAGGTAAAGGCACTTGGCTCCAACCCAACACAGGTGTGGACACATGCATGCCTGCACACATGCTGAATAAATAAATTTAATGCAAATTAAAATGTCTGATGAATAAATGACTATGATCACTGTGTAATATTATATCTATATATGGATATAGATATAGATATAGATATAGATGATATAGAGTGTGTGTGTGTGTGTGTGTGTGATAAACAAGTACAGCCTCTCTAGGTTTCTTTTTTGGTTGGTTAGTTGGTTGGTTTGGTTTGGTTTGATTTGGTTTTTTATATATATCTTTATTTTTATTTTTTTATTTTTTTTATTTTTAACTTATTTTTTACACTCCATATTCCATATCCCACCCCCATCCACCCTCCAACTGCTGCACATCCCACAACTCCTCCCCACCCCACCCCACCCCATCTCCACGTGGATGCCCCCACCCCCCACCCCACCTGACCTCTAAACTCCCTGAGGCCTCTAGTCTCTTGAGGGTTATGTGCATCATCTCTGAATGAACACAGACCCAGAAGTCCTCTACTGTATGTGTGTTGGGGACCTCATATCAGCTGGTGTATGCTGTCTGGTTGGTGTTCCAGTGTTTGAGAGATCTGAGGAGTCCAGATTAATTGAGGCTGCTGGTCCTCCTACAGGATCACTATTCTCACCTTCTCTCAGCCTTCCCTAATTCAACAGTGGTTGGCTGCTTCTGTCCATTGGTTGGGTACAAATATCTGCATCTGACTCTTTCAGCTGCTTTTTGGATCTTTCAAAGGGCAGTCATGATAGGTACCTTTTTGTGAGTGCTCCATAGCCTCAGTAATAGTGTCAGACCTTGGGACCTCCCCTTGAGCTGGATCCCACTTTGGACCTATACCTGGACCTTCTTTTCCTCAGGCTCCTCTCCATTTCCATCCCTGTAATTCTTTCAGACAATAACAATTATGGTTCAGAAATGTGACTGTGGGATGGCATCCCCATCCATCAATTGATATCCTGTCTTCTTGCTAGATGTGGGCTCTATAAGTTCACTCTTCCTACTGTAGGGCACTTCATCTAAGGTCCCTCCCTTTGATTCCTGAAAGTCTCTCATCTCCCAGGTCTCTGGTGCATTCTGGAGGGTCCCCCAACCTCTTATTTTCTGAGGTTGCCTGTTTACATTCTTTCTGTTGGCCCTGGGGCTTCAGTCCTTTTCCCTCACCCAATACCAGATCAGGTTCCTCTCTCCCCCACACTTCCTCCCCCGCCCCCGCCCCCACCCCCGCCCCCGTCCACTTTCCCAACACAGGTCCACACCCAATACAGGTGTGGTCACATGTATGCCTGCACACACACACTGAATAAATAAATGTAATGCAAATTAAAATGTTTGATGAATAAATGACTACAATCACTGTATAACATATATACTGTAGTTTTTTGAGAGATGTCAACCACTCTGTGTATATGAGGGAAGAAGACTGATCATCAAAATCTACTTTTTACTGTTTTGGTAACAATGAATCATTGCACCTCTTCACTTCTAATTTTTATTTAAATTCCATGAGAAAAAAAAACACATCCTAAAAGTTACAGTTTATTTCCCTTTCCTCTTATGCCCTGCACCATTTTTTTACCCACACAGAAGGGATGATTTCCACTGCCTACATTTAAATAAACTGCCAAACCATTATGCAATTTACACCAGAAGGCTGACAATAAAGTTAGACCTTCTCCAAGGTCATTCACATACTCACTAATATCTGGGAAAGTGCTGAGAGAAAAATAGGTAGATAACTCAATCTGTCATGTGGATCTAAGGAGATTGTACAAATACCTCATTTCCATAACAACATTGTACTTGGTGTCCCAACATAATAAATGAATATGCTATGACTGAAGACTAAACAGAGGCTAATGGTAAATGCATTAATTAGCGACCTGTTTACACTTCTCCTGGGAAGGACAGTCATTTGTTACAGCTGCTGTCATGCAAGAATACTGACTGCAGTTGAGTTTTCATTCTGGGAATGCATATAAATTTGTAAGAGTCTCCCACATTATCATTTGCTGACAGGCATTAATGACACTAATGAAGGCAGAAGAGCTTGATTCAAACACACAAATGATTAGAGTTGATAATAGATATGTGAACAGAGCCCTCATTAATGAATTTATTAATGATGCAGAGATGAAAGCTAAGGGGGGGGTGTCTAGACATGTATTTATAGCACCTCCACCTCCTTCAATCAAAGATAATTCTTCTAGCTCTTTGATTTACACAGCATTTAGTTATATCTAAAGAAGCAGAATATTCATGTTCTAGGAAACAAAATCCAGAGAAAAGAATAGATCCAATTCTATTAAGATAATGACAATTATGAACAAGAATAGTGTTGGAAACAAAAGTTCACCAGCCTATGTCTTAGGGAAGATGTGATGAGTTTAATAGAGAGTTTATTCAAAGCAGAAAGAACATTGACTAATCACATCCAAGCCCAGTTAAAAATCTTCAATTTTAGAAAAAGATGAATGTATTATTATCAATTTTTTTCCTTTAGCATTGATAAGTTATGTAATCACATTCTTGACAAGTAGTCAGATTTTACTACTTGTGGGAAATACTATGGTTTGACAATACACTTTCATCTCTTCTTTTGTTTTGATTAAATGTCCAAACCATTCTATTTCTGAAAGGACAAGAGAATGCCAATGTTACATCAGATCATGCCTTATTTATTCAATTATTCACACTCCCCTAAAAATAAGTCTGACCAACTTGTAGATGGGTTTTATTGGGGACCTAAATACAAAAATTCAAAATGACTGGTTGCAGAAAACAATTTCAAAGAGCAAATTAGTATGTTCAATATAAGAAGCAATTAAAAAGTTAATCACATGACTAAGTTTACTGACCACTAAGGGAAAAAATCAGTTCAAGCAAAATGTTCAGTTAAAGGGTCTTGAATAGGTAAATATATATACATATATATATATATATATATATATATATATATATATACAACTGTGAACAGCATATTAGTTCTATCAAGTTACATGATTAAACTATGGTTTTTCATGATTAAATTAAAGATGTAACTATATATAAGGAAGGCTAAAACAAATAAGAAGATTGTCAATATTGTCTTAAAACTTCTAAAACTGTTTAATGCCACTTAAGAGCCCCAAAGTAAAGGCATGAAGATGGTATTTTAAGAGAGACCTAGATAAGAAATCACTCTCTTTTAATAAGATTCTTGTTTGAATCATAGAGAAGGATATATAACACTAAAGAGCTTTCAAAAACATTACATGAGAGTCTATGTAATACATTAGAAGCTTCCTAAAATATACATAAAATATATTTATTCATATACATACATATATAATATATACATACATATAGATAGATAGATACACACATACACACACACATACACATGAGAGAGAAAAAATGAATTTACCTTTTAATGGGATAGCAATGTCCCTACTAGATACCACAGGCTGACAAATAAAAACCCACTACCAGGAATGGTTTTCCTCTTTAGGAGATGCTGGCCAGGGAAATATCATAGACTCTCAAGCATTACAAGCTACTGCCCATGCTATTGGTAACTTCTAGAACTTGATAATAAAACCCTGTTGCTAAAGACACTACATAATTGAGTCTTAGAACATGAAACAATCAAGCTGGTACTGACCTTGAAGCTTCATCCCTACTGGCTAGCTTTCCTAGTGCTGAAGGTGCCATGTATACTACAAGAGAAGAAAAGAAACCCAGACACTATTGCATATGCTAGAAAGATTTTTGCTGAAGGGACCCTGTTATAGCTGTCTCATATGAGGCTATGCCAGTGCCTGGCAAATACAGAAGTGGATGCTCACAGTCATCTATTGGATGGAACACAGGGCCCCCAATGGAGAAGCTAGAGAAAGCACACAAGGAGCTGAAGGGGTCTGCAACCCTATAGGTGGAACAACAATATGAACTAACCAGTACCCCCCAGAGCTCATATCTCTAGCTGCATATGTAGCAGAAGATGGCCTAGTCGGCTATCACTGGGAAGAGAGGCCCATTGGTCATGCAAACTTTATATGCCCCAGTACAGGGGGGAATGCCATGGCCAAGAAGCGGGAGTGGGTGGGTCGGGGATCAGGGCGGGGTGGGGGGCGGTATAGGGAACTTTTGGGATAGCATTTAAAATGTATATAAAGAAAATCTCTATGGCTCAGTGGTTAAGAGCACTGACTGCTCTTCCTGAGTTCAGATCCCAGCAACCACATAGTGGCTCACAACCATAAAATAAATAAATAAATAAAAATTTAAAAAAAAATAAGTCTCTAATAATAAATAAATTAATTAATTAAATTTTTTACAAAAAGAAAGTCTTACCCTGCTACAAACCTTGTAAGTTATAATCATTACTGGCCTGGCAAGGCATGACAACTGGTGCAAAATGGCAAGAATATAATAGAAGTAATAGACCACTTTCTTAAGACTTATTTTTATACCCATAGATTAATACATTTCTCTCTATTCATCAGAGAAGCTTCTATTTGCAGTAGATGCTAGGGAACAAAAATGCAAATTGTCAAAATACAGAGAATAGGAGACTTTGGGATACCCATTTCTAAATAGAACATGTATATCACATTCCCTCCTCCTAAAGCTCAAGGAAAGAAATGGAGAGTTTAAGAACCAGAACTGGTAGATAATTATAAAGACACAAGGCAGCACATATGAATTCAACAGTGGTTGTGGCAACATATTCAAGACCTGTGTGAGGTCAAGTCAGACCAAAAATTCTAACATGGAGAAGGGAAGTGAGCACGAAGTCCTATCCCTATTGATGGGGGGCTGGGCAATGGAGAGCTACTGATAGATAGTCAGTTTTGGCCCTTAGTAAGGCTACCACACTCCAGTGGAAGGCCACACACGCAAGAAAACATAGGAATCACAAATCAGACTCAATGGGTATTAATAAAAGAAGTCACAAGTTGGGTGGGTAGGAAGTGCTAATTGATTAGGCAGGAGTTGGAGGAGGAATGAATATGATCAAAACACATTGTGTGAAACTCTCAAAGAACTAATTAACATAAATCTTTAAAGGAGTGAAACAAAGATATAACACATAAAAGGCCTAATGCAAGTTTTGAGTTTGATCTCATGACTAAGAGACGGATGGTTTCTTCTATAGTTTGAATTGGAAGTGTCCACCATATGTTCATGTCTTTGAACCCTTGGTTCTCTCGCTGTTGGCATTGTTTAAGAAGGTTAGAGAGTTTTCAGGAGGTAAAGCCTTGGTAGAGGAGATACATGACTAAGTACCTTCAGGGTTTATAACCGTATCCCACTCACTATTCTCTTTCTCAGCTTCATAAGTCCAGTGCAATGTGATCAACTAGCTCCTGGCTCCTACAGCCATGCATTCCCTACCTGGGCCCATGTCTTCCCTACTATTGTGGTTTAAATGAAAGAAAAATGTCCTAAGAGGCTCATGTATTTGAACATTTGGTCCCCAGTTGGTGAATATATTTGGAGATGCTATGGAAATTTTAGGCAGTAGAGGAAGTATGTCACTGATAAATGACCTGAGCTTTGAGGATTTATAGCCTTTCTGCGCACCTCTCTCTATATATATTTCTCTCTCTCTCTCTCTCTCTCTCTCCATCCCTCCCTCACTCCCATACATAGATAGAATGTGATCTTTCTGCTTCATGACTGCCAGGCCTACCTCATAGTCCAGCTGCCATTCCTTTCCTGCCATTATGGACTCTACCCCTCAAGAACTGTAAGCTACAATAATTTTTTTTCTCAAGTTACTTTTCATCATATTACTCTATCACAGCAACAGAAATGTAACTAATGCATTTTCCATAATTGACTGTGTCACTTTGGAACTATAAGCTAAAATAAACCCTATCTCACTTAATTTGGGGATTAGAATATTTATCACAACAACAGAAAACAGCCTAATACACCTTCCCACTACTTCTCAGAAGATCTTATATTATAAATATATTGATAATTCATTCTTTCATGATGCTGAATGCTTTATGATTGTATCACAAGACATTTGCTTTGGTATCTTCTTACACATAAAGGCAAAGTATGAATGGCTCTTAGGTAGTTCTTACTGTCTATGTGTAATACATATACAGTCTCAAATTATAGACTTCATAGAATCTGATTTGGGGACCTTTTTTATTCATAGTCTTGTTAGAACTGGGCCTATGCAGTCACAAGTCACCAGATGGTACCTAGAGTACAGCCACAGTGGATCTTGGGCACAGGACCAGATTACCAAGGCTACAGACTAAAGTTGATAATGTACACAAAGGATAGTTAGGCACAACTCTGATTGCCCAGACTACTGGCATCACACAGAAACAATCTGGTACTATTTCCAAAATAATTCCCTGTAACTAAGTAGCTAGCTATTAATAAGATATTTTAGGCCACTAGAAATGGAACACAGGTCAAGCTTATTAATATGTTCACATCTTTGTTAATGTAAGAAGTATTCATTACCTCTCCTCCACCTTCATCAGACTCCTGAACCAAATAGGGGGACCTCTACTCTCCTGCCACCTCTCCTCCACCTCCATCAGACTCCTGAAACATACAGGCAAGCTTTCCTTCCCTCTATCCATCTTCCCTGTCATTTAACCCTCTGGGCCAAGCCAAGCTATTCTGTGTAGCCTGCTAGCCCAGGGAGACCTCCATTCTCCTGCCACCTCTCCACCTACCTACATCAGACCAGAAGCTCCTGAACCGTATAGATAGAACTGCTGGTCTGGAACCAAACAGACCAAGGATACTCATCAGTGGTCTGCCACAACACAACCATAGAGGTTCACCCACTCCCAATACCGACTACAACAAAAAAAAATTCAGGGACCAAAACCACACAGATAGCTAAGTTCCCTTGAAAAAAACACAATCAGGAAAGGATGGAGCAATATGACACTTACAAAGCACACCTACCCCACTACAGCAATCCCTTGATATCATAACACAACCAAAACATAAGAAAATGACATTAAATTCAATCTTATAAGATGATACAGGCCTTTAAAGATGAAATGAATAAATCCCTTAAAGAAATACAGGAAAATATGATTAAACAGGTGAATGAAATAAATAAAATTGTGCAAGACCTGAAAGTGGAAATAAAATCAATAAAGAAAACAAAATGAGGAAATCCTGGAGATGGAAAACCTGGAGAAGAGAACAGGAACAACAGATGGGAGCATCACCAACAGAATACAGGAGATGGAAGAAAGAATCTAATGCATAAAAGTTAAAAGAGAAGAAATTGATCCATTAGCAAATGTAAATGTTAAATCTAAAACATTCCTGACACAAAACATCCAGGAAATCTTGGATCATGAAAATACCTAACCAAATAATAATAGAAGTGGAAGTTGAAGAGTCTCAGCTCCAAGGCCCAGAAATATTCTCAACTATATCATAGAAGAAAACACTCCCAACCTAAAGAAAAAAAAGTGCATATAGACATACAAGAAGCTTATAGAACACCAATTAGACTGGACCACAAAAGGAAATTCTCTGGCTAAATAATAATCAAAACACAAAATCTACAAAACAAAGAAAGAATGTTAAAAGCAGCCAGGGGTAAAAGGGCAAGTAACATAGAAAGGCAGACCTATCAGAATTACACCCCCCCCCCACTTCTCAGCAGAGACTCTAAAAGCTGGAAGGGTCTGGACAGATAGCTTGCAACCTCTTAAAAACCACAGGTGCCAATGTACCTAGCAAAACTCTCAATCACCATAGATTGAGAAAAAAAGATATGTCAAGACAAATCCAAATTCAAACGATATATAGGCACAAATCCAGCCTTATAGAAAATACTAGAAAGAAAAACCCAACCCAAGGAGGATAACTACATCCAAGAAAACACAGGAAATAAGTAGTTCAAAACAAGGAAAGCACACACACACTAACACCATCAACACCAAAATATCAGGAAATAACAACAATCACTGGTCATTAATACCTCTCAACATCAATGGACTCAATTCCCCAATAAAAAGAAACAGGCTAACAATGGATACAAATACAGGATTCATCATTCTGCTGCATACAAGAAACACACCTCAACAATAAAGATAACCATTACCTCAGAGTAAAGGGTTGGAAAAAAAACCTACACAGTCATGGAAATTTTTAAAAACTCCCTACTCAATGATCTTTGAGTCAGGGAAGAAATAAGGAAAGAAATTTAAAACTCTCTAGAATTCAAAGAACATTAAGGCACAACATACCCAAATTTATGGGTCACAATGAAAGTAGTGCTAAGAGGAAAGTTTATAGCACTAAGTGCCTCAATAAACAAAAATAGAAAGTTTGAATATTAGCAATTTAAACTTACACCTGAAAGCTCTAGAAAAAGAAGAAGAAGAAGAAGAGAAGGAGAAGGAGAAGGAGAAGGAGAAGGAGAAGGAGAAGGAGAAGGAGAAGGAGAAGGAGAAGGAGAAGGAGAAGGAGAAGGAGAAGGAGAAGGAGAAGAAGAAGAAGAAGAAGAAGAAGAAGAAGAAGAAGAAGAAGAAGAAGAAGAAGAAGAAGAAGAAGAAGAAGAAGAAGAGAAGAAGCAAACACACCAAAAGGAGTAGAAGACAGGAAATAATCAAAATCAGGGCTGAAATCAACCAAGTAGAAACAAAAAGAACTATACAAAGAATCAATGAAACCAAGAGCTGGTTCTTTGAGAAAACCAACTAGATAGACAAACCCTTAGCCAAATGAACCAAGGGACAAAGAGACATATCCAAATAAACAAAATTAGTAATGAAAAGAGAGATATAACAACTAACACTGAAGAAATTAAAAGAATCATTAGGTCATACTGCAAAACCCTGTATTGGACAAAATTGGAAAATCTTAATGAAATAGATGATTTTCTACACAGATACCACTTACCAAAGTAAAATCAAGATCAGGTAAACTGTTGAAATAGCCCTATATCCCCTAAAGAAATAAAAGCAGTCATTAAAAATCTCCCAACAACAAAAACCCCAGGGCCAGATGGTTTTAGTACCAAATTATACCAGACTTTCAAAGAAAAGCTAATACCAATACTCCTCAAACTAGTCCACAAAATAGAAGCAGACTGAACATTGACAAACTCATTTTGTGAGGCCACAGTCACCCTGATACCTAAACAACACAAAGACTCAACAAAAGAGAACTTCAGACTAATTTCTCTTATGAACACTGATTCAAAAATACTCATTAAAATACTCACAAACTGAATCCAGGAACATATCAAAGATATCATCCATCATATTAAATAGGCTTCATCCCAGGGATGCAGGAATGGTTCAATATACAAAAATCCATCAACCTAATCCAGCATATAAACAAACTGAAATTTAAAAATCACATGATTATCTCATGAGACACTGAAAAATCCTTTAATTAAATCCAACACCCTTTTGTGTTAAAAGTATTAGAGAAATCGGGGATACAGGTCACATACCTAAACATAATCAAAGTAATATACAGCAAGCTAATGGCCAACATCAAACTAAAAGGAGAGAAACTTAAAGCATTTCCACTAAAATGACGGACAATACAAGACTGTCCTCTCTCTCACTATCTATTCAGCATAGTTCCTAAAGTTCTAGTCAGAGCAATAAGACAGCTAAAAGAGATCAAGGGGATACAACTTGAAAAGGAAGATATGAAAGTTTAGCTATTTGCAGATGATGTGATAGTATCCATAAGCTTTGATCGATGGAATCCAAACACCCAAAAATAAACTCACACACCTATATACATTTTATTTTTGATAAAGAAGCCAAAACCATACAATGGAAAAATGAAAGCATATTCAACAAATTTGTGCTGGACAAACTGGATGCCTACGTAAGACATCATCATAAAATGGGATACACTAAATCCAGAAGAAAAATCCTTGAACTCATTGTTATAGGAGACAATTTCCTGAACACAACACTAATGGCTCAAGCTCTAAGACCAACAATTGATAAATGGGACCTCCTGAAACAGCAAAACTTCTGTAAGGCAAAGGACACTGTCAATAGGACATATCAGCAGCCTACAGAGTGGGAAAGGATCTTCACCAACTCTATTTATAAATATGAAGTATTTATAGAGAACGCAAGAAGTTAGGCATAAACAACCCAAATTACCCAATTTAAAAATGGGGTACAGAACTAAACAGAGAATTCTCTACAGAGGAATCTCGAATGGCCCAGAAGCACATAAAGAAATGTTCAAAATCCTTAGTCATGCAGCAAATGCAAACCAAAATAACTCTGAGGTTCCATCTTACACCCATCAGTATGTCTAAAATCAAAAATTCCAGAGATAGCACATGCTAGCAGGAGCAAGGAGAACCCTTCATCTTTGCTGGTGGGAATGCAATCTTATACAACCACTTTGGAAATCAATTTGTCAGTTTCTCAGAAAACTAAGACTAGTTCTACCTCAAGAACCAGGTATACCACTCCGGAGTATACATCCAAAAGATACTCCACCACCCTACAAAGATACTTGCTCAACTATAATCATAGAAGCTTTATTTGTAATAGCCAGAAACTGGAAACAACCTAAATGTCTCTCAACTGAAGAATAGATAAAGAAAATATGATACATCTACACAACAGACTACTATTCAGCTATTTAAAAAGACATCATTAATTTTGCAGGCAAATGGGGGGAACTTGAGAATTTCATGAGTGAGGTAACCCAGTCCTAAAAGAATATGCCTATGTTCATAGCAGCCTTATTTATAATAGTCAGAAGATGGAAAGAACCCAGATGCCCCTCAACAGAGGAATGGATACAGAAAATGTGGTACATTTACACAATGGAGTACTACTCAGCTATTAAAAGGAATGAATTTATGAAATGCCTAGGCAAATGGATGGACCTGGAGGGCATCATCCTGAGTGAGGTAACACAATCACAAAGGAACTCACACAATATGTACTCACTGATAAGTGGATATTAGCCCAAAAACTTAGGATACCCAAGATATAAGATACAATTTGTTAAACGCATGAAACTCAAGAAGAACGAAGACCAAAGTGTGGAAACTGTGCCCCTTCATAGAATTGGGAACAAAACACCTATAGAAAGAGTTACAGAGATAAAGTTTGGAGCTGTGACGAAAGGATGGACCATCTAAAGACTGCCATATCCAGGGATCCATCCCATAATCAGCTTCCAAACGCTGACACCATTGCATACACTAGCAAGATTTTGCTGAAAGGACCCAGATATAGCTGTCTCTTGTGAGACTATGCAGGGGCCTAGCAAACACAAGAGTGGATGCTCACAGTCAGCTATTGGATGTATCACAGGGCTCCCAATGGAGAAACTAGAGAAAGTACCCAAGGAGCTAAAGGTATCTGCAACCCTATAGGTGGAACAACATTATGAACTAACCAGTACCCCAGAGCTCTTGTCTCTAGCTGCATATGTATCGAAAGATGGCCTAGTCGGCCATCACTGGAAAGAGAGGCCCATTGGACTTGCAAACTTTATATGCCCCAGTACAGGGGAACGCCAGGGCCAAAAAGTGGGAGTGGGTGGGTAGGGGAGTGGGGGGGAGTGTATTGGGGACTTTTTGGATAGCATTGTAAATGTAAATGAGGAAAATACCTAATTAAAAATAAAGAAAAAAAAGAATATGCATGGTATGTACTCATTTATAAGTAGATATTAGCCATAAAATTTAGGTAGAATGCTATACTCCACAGATCCAAAGAAGCTAAACATGAAGGAAGTTCCAAGTGAGGAAGTTTGAATCTCACTTAGAAAGGGGAATAAAGTAGTTGTGAGAGGCAGACAGAGGTAAGGAATGGGAGGGAGGAGGGGTGCAGAGGGGAATGAAGGATTCACGATCAGGTGTGGGGTAGGACAAGAGAGATGGCTAGATGGCCATGAAAATAATGAAAATCTGTAAATAATGGGAGTGAGGAGAGGGGCATCTCCAGGATGAGACAAAGACTTGGTATAAGGGAGGCACCCAAGAATTGATGGGGGTGAATTCAGCTGTAACTCACTACATTGGGGATATGGAACCTGAAGTGTCCACCTTCTGTAGCCATGCAGAAACCCCAGTGGAGCTATAGAGACACCAACCCACTCACCAAACTTTCAACCCAAAATGTATCCTGTGTACAAGAAAAGCAGGCATGGGGGATGGAGCAGAAACTGAGGGAATGGCCAACCAATAACTGGCCCAACTTAAGACCCATTCCATGGGCAAGCACTAATTCATAACACTATTAGTGATACTCTTGTTATGCTTGCAGACAAGAGCAAGTTATCCTCTGAGAGGCTACACCCAGCAGCTGACCCATCAGATACAGAAACTCACAGCCAAATAGTGAATGGAGCTTGGGAACTCTTATGGAAGAATGGGAGGAAGGATTGTGGACCCCAAAGGGGCTAGGAACTCCACAGGAAGACCAACAGAATCAACTAACCCAAACATTTGGCGCTCTCAGAGTCTGAACCACCAATCAAAGAACATACATAGCTGCATCTAGGCCTTCCTACACATATGTAGCAGATGTGCAGCTTGGTCTTCATGTGGGTCCTGAACAACTGGAAAGGGAGCTATCCTGAAAGCTGTTGACTGTACATGGGATATGGTTTTCTAGCTGGGCTGCCTCATCTGGCCTCAATGAGAGAGGAAGCACCTAGCCTCACAGAGACTTGAAGTGCCAGGGAGGTGGGATATCTAGGGGAGCCCACCCATTCAGAGGAGAAGGGAAGGGGAGATGGAGGAAGAATTGTGGGAGAAGGGGACCAGGGAGACTGTGAGCAGGATGTAAAGTGAATAAGTAAAAAAAAAAAATTAATTTAATTTTGTGTATCAAGCATTATAATGGGTGTGAGAAATATCCTAGCATAAAAGACAGAAATGGTTCTATGCTTTGTAGGGTTTATTTTATATCAGGTAGAGATATTACAGTATAAATATTGAAGATTCTGCATTCAAACTACATAATATACAAATCATGGCTTTTCTATTGCAAGCTTCATCATTTTGTCAAGCCATTTACCTTCTTTGGGTATAATTTCCTCATCTGAAAAGCTAAAATAAAAGTAATTGATTCATTGCGTTAGCCCAAGAATTAAATGGTTATGAACAAAATGAACTTAAAATAGTATCTTTGAGACAATGAGCACTACAAAAGTGAATGATCTTATTAACTATACTCAAAGCACCACTGGCCATTCAAGAAAGAATAGTTCACAATTTAGGAATTACTTTTCTAAGATACATCATGACTTCTCTTATCATAACAGTGGGAATTCTCCCACCTTTTAGGTAAAGAGGTCATTCATTATAACTTTACTATCTTCTGTCATTAAAATTCTAAAGAAAATCTCTGCTATCAATTGTCTTATCTGTAGATGAGAGCTCACAATTAGTTGATCTGGTAATACTAACTAAAAGTACTAAATTCAATACACATAGTGAAGCATGCTTATTAACCCACCAGTGAGGCTGAGGCAGAAAAAGAATTATAAGTTTAAGGCTATCATATGCTACATAGCAAGACCTTGTCAAAACGAAATAACCAAAGTTTGAATACTGGCTTCGATACATAATAGCTCTGTGGAAGGAGTTAATCAAACAAAAGGAGACTTTTATTTTGAGTATTATGCAATTTCAATATGTGTCTTGTAGCAGATTTATTTTTATTTATTGTACTCAGGACTTGTGTTTTCTCAATATAAAAAAAATGTTCATCAATTTAACAAAATTCTGCTATTATCTTTTATGTTTTATCTAAATGGGAGTTTATTTTTATAATATGTAAAGGACCCACACAACTCTATGTACATATCAAAATTTTAAATTAATATAAAGGAATCTAATTAATAATGTCTAAAAACACTTAGTTTACCATAAAAGTTTAAAGCTAAGCCAAGAAGTCCATGAAGAAATATTTTATGTCACTAATTATTCCAGAAATTCAAATCAAACCTGTGTGTGTGTGTGACTCAAAAAAAAAAAAAAAATTGAAGTGGGTTAGAAACGTAGCTTATTGGTAGACTGCGTCCATACATAAGGTCCTGGGGTAATGCCCAAGCACTACAAAATGTAAATTTAAAATACCTTCAAAAGCAAAATAACAAGTGTTTAAGAAGGTGGGGAGAATGGGAAATCTTCTACATTTCAGGTGAGAACGTAAATTAGGACAAGTTGAGTCATGCAGAAAATAGTATGAATATTTCTCAAAAATTCTATGATACAAAAACCTCATCCCTAGACATATATCCACAATAAAGACATTCAGGATGTTAGAAATAAATCCTGTTATGTATTTATTGTGATAGAATTCACAATGGTGGAGGTATGAAATACAGACAATGTGAGAATCTACAGATGGATAAATGAAGAAATAAGCATATATGTCTATATATACACATACATTATATGGCATACAATCTACATACATATAAATATATTTATATATGTGTGTGATATTTTACAAACACAAAAATAAGTGAAGTCTCTCATCTTTAAAACTGAATATGCGACAAGCCTCTTCCGGTCAGAAAAGCACCAGGGTAGCGAGGGCGCAGGGTCGGCTGACACTCGCCAGCTACCCACAACACCCGCCACAGGATCTTAAGACTTCTGGAGAGTGGAACACAGCTTCTGCTCCAATCCAATTGCGTGCGGGACCTGAGACTGCATTAGTTAGGGAAGCAGAAAACCGGCCTGAGTAGGACCACAGGCCTCTTCCTGCTGGACCAGCACCGGGGTACTGCCAGCTACCCATGACCCCCGCCACAGGATTTTGAGACTGCTGGTGAGTGGAACACAGCTTCTGCTCCAATCTTTAAATAGTGACAACGACAACAACTAACCCCAGATATTACCAGATGGCGAAAGGTAAACGTAATAATCTTACTAACAGAAACCAAGACCACTCACCATCATCAGAACCCAGCACTCCCACTTCGCCCAGTCCAGGGCACCCCAACACACCGGAAAAGCTAGACACGGATCTAAAAGCATATCTCCTGATGATGGTAGAGGACTTCAAGAAGGACTTTAATAACACACTTAAAGAAATACAAAGGAACAGTGGTAAACAGGTAGAAGACAATAAAGAGGAAGCACAAAAATCCCTTAAAGAATTGCAGGAGAACACTGCTAAAGAGTTACAAATCCTTAAAGAAAAACAGGATAACATAATCAAACAGGTAGAAGTCCTTACAGAAAAACAGGAAAACACATCCAAACAGATGATGGAAATGAACAAAACCATACTAGACCTAAAAAGGGAAGTAGACACAATAAAGAAAACCCAAAATGAGGCAACACTGGAGATAGAAACCCTAGGAAAGAAATCTGGAACCATAGATACGAGCATCAGCAATAGAATACAAGAGATGGAAGAGAGAATCTCAGGTGCAGAAGATTCCATAGAGAACATCGGCACAACAATCAAGGAAAATGTAAAATGCAAAAAGATCCTAACTCAAAACATCCAAGAAATACAGGACGAAATGAGAAGACCAAACCTACGGATAATAGCAGTGGATGAGAATGAAGATTTTCAACTCAAAGGACCAGCAAACATCTTCAACAAAATTATAGAAGAAAACTTCCCAAATCTAAAGAAAGAGATGCCCATGAACATACAAGAAGCCTACAGAACTCCAAATAGACTGGACCAGAAAAGAAATACCTCCCGACACATTATAATCAGAACAACAAATGCTCTAAATAAAGATAGAATACTAAAAGCAGTAAGAGAAAAAGGCCAAGTAACATATAAACGCAAGCCTATCAGAATTACACCAGATTTTTCACCAGAGACTATGAAAGCCAGAAGATTCTGGATAGATGTTATACAGACACTAAAAGAACACAAATTCCAACCCAGGCTACTATACCCAGCCAAACTCTCAATTAACATAGATGGAGAAACCAAAGTATTCCAAGACAAAACCAAATTAACACATTATCTCTCCATGAATCCAGCCCTTCAAAGGATAATAACAGAAAAAAAACAATACAAGGACAGGAACCACGCCCTAGAAACAACAAGAAGATAATCCCTCAACAAACCTAAAAGAAGACAGCCACAAGAACAGAATGCCAACTTTAACAAACAAAAATAACAGGAAACAACAATTACTTTTCCTTAATATCTCTTAATATCAATGGACTCAACTCCCCGATAAAAAGACATAGACTAACAAACTGGCTACACAAACAAGACCCAACATTTTGCTGCTTACAAGAAACTCATCTCAGAGAAAAAGATAGACACTACCTCAGAATGAAAGGCTGGAAAACAATTTTCCAAGCAAATGGTATGAAGAAACAAGCTGGAGTAGCCATTCTAATATCTGATAAGATTGACTTCCAACCCAAAGTCATTAAAAAAGACAGGGAGGGACACTTCATACTCATCAAAGGTAAAATCCTCCAAGAGGAACTATCAATCCTGAATATCTATGCTCCAAATACAAAGGCAGCCACATTCATTAAAGAAACTTTAGTAAATCTCAAAGCACACATTGCACCTCATACAATAATAGTGGGAGACTTCAACACACCACTTTCACCAATGGACAGATCATGGAAACAGAAACTAAACAGGGACACAGAGAAACTAAGAGAAATTATGAATCAAATGGATCTGGCAGATATCTACAGAACATTCTATCCTAAAACAAAAGGATATAACTTCTTCTCAGCACCTCATGGTACCTTCTCCAAAATTGACCACATAATTGGTCACAAAACAGGCCTCAACAGATACAAAAATATTGAAATTGTCCCATGCATCCTATCAGATCACCATGGACTAAGGCTCTTCAATAACAAAATAAATAATAGAAAGCCAACCTTCACGTGGAAACTGAACAACACTCTTCTCAATGATACCTTGGTCAAGGAAGGAATAAAGAAAGAAATTAAGGACTTTTTAGAGTTCAATGAAAATGAAGCCACAACATACCCAAACTTATGGGACGCAATGAAAGCATCTCTAAGAGGAAAACTCATAGCTCTGAGTGCCTCCAAAAGGAAACTAGAGAGAGCACACATTAGCAGCTTGACAACATACCTAAAAGCACTAGAACAAAAGGAAGCAAATTCACCCAAGAGGAGTAGACAGCAGGAAATAATCAAACTCAGGGGCGAAATCAACCAAGTGGAAACAAGAAAAACTATTCAAAGAATCAACCAATCAACGAGCTGGTTCTTTGAGAAAATCAACAAGATAGATAAACCCTTAGCCAGACTCACTAGAGGGCACAGGGAAAGCATCCTAATTAACAAAATCAGAAATGAAAAAGGAGACATAACAACAGATCCTGAAGACATCCAAAATACCATCAGATCCTTCTACCAAAGGCTATACTCAACAAAACTGGAGAACCTGGATGAAATGGAGAAGTTCCTAGACAGATACCAGGTACCAAAGTTGAATCAAGATCAGGTTAATGATCTAAACAGCCCTATATCCCCCAAAGAAATAGAAGCAGTCATTAATAGTCTCCCAACTAAAAAAAGCCCAGGACCAGATGGGTTTAGTGCAGAGTTCTATCAGACCTTCAAAGAAGATCTAATCCCAGTTCTTCACAAACTATTCCACAAAATAGAAACAGAAGGTACTCTACCCAACTCATTCTATGAAGCCACAATTACTCTGATACCTAAACCACAAAAAGACCCAACAAAGATAGAAAACTTCAGACCAATATCCCTTATGAATATTGATGCAAAAATCCTCAATAAAGTTCTTGCTAACTGAATCCAAGAACACATCAAAACAATCATCCATCCTGACCAAGTAGATTTCATCCCAGGGATGCATGGATGGTTCACTATACGGAAATCCATCAACCTAATCCAGTAGATAAACAAAAACCACATGGTCATCTCGTTAGATGCGGAAAAAGCATTCGACAAGATTCAACACCCATTCATGATAAAAGTCTTGGAAAGATCAGGAATTCAAGGCCCATACCTAAACATGATAAAAGCAATCTACAGCAAACCAGTAGCCAACATCAAAGTAAATGGTGAGAAGCTTGAAGCAATCCCTCTAAAATCAGGGACTAGACAAGGCTGTCCACTTTCTCTATACCTATTCAACATTGTACTTGAAGTCCTAGCCAGAGCAATTTGACAACAAAAGGAGATCAAAGGGATACAAATTGGAAAAGATGAAGTCAAAATATCACTTTTTGCAGATGATATGATAGTATATATAAGTGACCCTAAAAATTCCACCAGAGAACTCCTAAGCCTGATAAACAGCTTCGGTGAAGTAGCTGAATATAAAATTAACTCAAACAAATCAATGGCCTTTCTCTACACAAAGAATAAACAGGCTGAGAAAGAAATTAGGGAAACAACACCCTTCTCAATCGTCACAAATAATATAAAATATCTTGGCGTGACTCTAACTAAGGAAATGAAAGATCTGTATAATAAGAACTTCAAGTCTCTGAAGAAAGAAATTATAGAAGATCTCAGAAGATGGAAAGATCTCCCATGCTCATGTATTTGCAGGATCAACATTGTAAAAATGGCTATCTTGCCAAAAGCAATCTACAGATTCAATGCAATCCCCATCAAAATTCCAACTCAATTCTTCAACGAATTAGAAAGTGCAATCTGCAAATTCATCTGGAATAACAAAAAACCTAGGATAGCAAAAACTCTTCTCAAGGATAAAAGAACCTCTGGTGGAATCACCATGCCGGACCTAAAGCTCTACTACAGAGCAATTGTGATAAAAACTGCATGGTACTGGTATAGTGACAGAGAAATAGACCAATGGAATAGAATTGAAGACCCAGAAATGAACCCACACACCTACGGTCACTTGATCTTCGACAAGGGAGCTAAAAACATCCAGTGGAAGAAAGACAGCATTTTCAACAAATGGTGCTGGCACAACTAGTTATTAACATGTAGAAGAATGCGAATCGATCCATTCCTATCTCCTTGTACTAAGGTCAAGTCTAAGTGGATCAAGAAACTTCACATAAAACCAGAGACACTGAAACTTATAGAAGAGAAAGTGGGGAAAAGCCTTGAAGATATGGGCACAGGGGAAAAATTCCTGAATAGAACAGTAATGGCTTGTGCTGTAAGATCAAGAATTGACAAGTGGGACCTCATGAAACTACAAAGCTTCTGCAAGGCTAAAGACACCATCAATAAGACAAAAAAACCACCAACAGATTGGGAAAGGATCTTCACCTATCCTAAATCAGATAAGGGACTAATATCCAATATATATAAAGAACTCAAGAAGGTGGACTCCAGAAAGTCAAATAACCCCATTAAAAAATGGGGCTCAGAACTGAACAAAGAATTCTGACCTGAGGAATACAGAATGGCAGAGAAGCACCTGAAAAAATGTTCAACATCCTTAATCATCAGGGAAATGCAAATCAAAACAACCCTGAGATTCCACCTCACACCAGTCAGAATGGCTAAGATCAAAAATTCAGGTGACAGCAGATGCTGGCGAGGATGTGGAGAAAGAGGAACACTCCTCCATTGTTGGTGGGATTGCAAGCTTGTACAACCACTCTGGAAATCAGTCTGGCGGTTCCTCAGAAAATTGGACATAGTACTACCGGAGGATCCAGCAATACCTCTCCTGGGCATATATCCAGAAGATGTCCCAACCGGTAAAAAGGACACATGCTCCACTATGTTCATAGCAGCCCTATTTATAATAGCCAGAAGCTGGAAAGAACCCAGATGTCCCTCAACAGAGGAATGGATACAGAAATTATGGTACATTTACACAATGGAGTACTACTCAGCTATTAAAAAGAATGAATTTATGAAATTCCTAGCCAAATGGATGGACCTGGAGGGCATCATCTTGAGTGAAGTAACACAATCACAAAAGAACTCACACAATATGTATTCACTGATAAGTGGATATTAGCCCAAAACTTAGGATACCCAAGATATAAGATACAATTTGCTAAACGCATGAAACTCAAGAAGAATGAAGACCAAAGTGTGGACACTGTGCACCTTCTTAGAATTGGGAACAAAACACCCAGGGAAGGAGTTACAGAGACAAAGTTCGTAGCTGTGATGAAAGGATGGACCATTTAGAGACTGCCGTATCCAGGGATCCATCCCATAAGCAGCTTCTAAACGCTGACACCATTGCATACACTAGCAAGATTTTGCTGAAAGGACCCAAATATAGCTGTCTCTTGTGAGACGATGCCGGGGCCTAGCAAACACAGGAGTGGGTGTTCACAGTCAGCTATTGGATGTATCACAGGGCTCCCAATGGAGAAGCTAGAGAAAGTACCCAAGGAGCTAAAGGGATCTGCAACCCTATTGTTGGAACAACATGATGAACTAACCAGTACCCCGGAGCTCTTGTCTCTAGCTGCATATGTATCAGAAGATGGCCTAGTCGGCCATCAATGGAAAGAGAGGCCCATTGGACTTGCAAACTTTATATGCCCCAATATAGGGGAATACCAGGGCCAAAAGAATGGGAATGGGTGTGTAGGGAAGTGGGGGGCACTATGGGGGACTTTGGGATAGCATTGGAAATGTAATTGAGGAAAATATGTAATAAAAATATTAAAAAAATAAATAAATAAAACTGAATATGCCTGGAAGACATTTTAAGTAAAATAAGCCAAATACAGAAAGATAAATACTGCCTGCCCTATATAAGAAAAATTTTAAATCTGGAGTGGCGCAATTATTGCCAAAGAGTGGAGTAGAATAAAATAAATAGTTGGCTAAAGAGTAGATGTTTTTGTTTTTAAGGTAAAAATACTTGAAATCGGTGTTCAGACTGGGAGTTGGGTGCTATTTCCTCTCCTTCAGCTGCATCTAGCCACCCCTTTCAGGATAAATTTTAGGATATACTGAACCTTTTTTCCTGATCCATGTCTCTTAAACTCTCTTCCAGGTTCTCAAGCAGTGGTTAAAACAGAAATCATACAATATCAAGATTTAGGTTCTCAGTAACCTAGAGTACAGAAGCCAAGTCAATAGATTTAATCAAACAATGTTGTCAAATACTATGCCTCCTTTTTAAAACTTGACTAGCTAACTATATACTGTTTTTCTCAAAGTGAAGAATAGCTGTGAACCTGAGAATAATTCTCTCTCAGGTTCTCAAGCAGTGGTTGAAAAATAACTCCTACAACATCAAGATTTAGATCACAAAAAATAATAGCAAGACAAATATTTCTAAAGTTATTCTTAGGTCCAAGGCTATTGTTCATTTTAGAAAGGACTTTAAATTATAAGTAAATCAGAGTTGCTTTCAGTTAGGATAACTCATTTCTCAAATTAGAATGTATTTGCTAAAACATTTAGAAATAAATTTCTATTAATGTTAGCATGCTATAAAGGAGAGCCAACAATGATATTTTACAGTTTACTGATAGCTTTTAAAATATTTTTGATTGTCAAATTTAATCAAAGGATTTCATATTAATTTATACTAATTTGCTGTCTTCCCAATGTGCCTCATTCTCTGCATGATTATGAGACCACAATATAAATCAAGAACTTGTCCAGAGCTGATTCTGAGCCACAGAGCTCTATACATAAACACCACCAGAAGAGAGCTGGCCTCTAAGAAGTGCAGACAAGCCTGTGAGTGCAGGCAAGATCATCACTTCTGCTCTGAGGGACCGGCCAGGAACCCTCAGGACTCAGGTACCAAGGAGCAGCCTGCAACAGGAGACTTCCAATTTCCCTCTGCTACTAGAAGAGATCCTGTGCCATATATAAATATGACCAGGAGAGAGCTGGTCTCCCAGGAGTACAAATACAGCTGTGAGCACAGGAGGGACAAGACACAGTCAGAGACAGCAAGACCAGATAACCCCAGAAATAATCAGATGGTGGGAGGCAAGGGCAAGATTTTAAGCAACAGGCAACAAGGCTATTTGGCATCAGAACCAGTTCTCCCACCACAGCAAACCCTGGATACCCTAACACACCAGAAAAACAAGACTCTAATTTAAAATCACATCTCATGATGATAATAGAGGACTTTAAGAAGGATATAAATAACTCCCTTAAATAAATACAGTAAAACACAGGTAAACAGGTAGAAGTCTTTAAAGAGGAAACACAAAAATCCCTTAAAGAATTACAGGGAAACACAAACAAACAGATGAAGGAATTGAACAAAACCACCCAGGATCTAAAAATCGAAATAGAAACAATGAAGAAATCACAAAGGGAAACAGCACTGGAGATATAAAACCTAGGAAAGAGATTAGGAGTCATAGATGCAAGCATCACCAACAGAATACAAGAGATGGAAGAGAGAATCTCAGGTGCAGACAACACCATAGAAAACATTGATACAAAAGTCAAAAAATGCAAAATGCAAAAAGATCCAGGCCCAAAACATCCAGAAAATCCAGGACACCATGAGAAGACCAAACCTGAGGATAATAGGTAGAGATGAGAAGGAAGATTCCCAATTAAAGGGCCAGTAAATATCTTCAACAAAATTAGGCAGAAAGCTTCCCTAATTGAAAGAAAGAGATGTCCATAAACATACAAGAGTCCTACAGAACTCCAGATAGATTGGACCAGAAAAGAAATTCCTCCTGTCACATAATAAAAACACATAATGCTCAAAACAAAGAAAGAATATTAAAAGCAGTAAGGGGGAAAGGTCAAGTAACATATAAAGGCAGACCTGTCAGAATTATACTAGACTTCTCACCAGAGACTATGAAAGTTAGAAGATCCAGGGCAGATGTCATTCAGGCCCTAAAAGAACACAAATGCCAGCCCAGGCTACTATACCCAGCAAAACTCTCAACTACCATAGATGGAGAAACCAAGATATTCCATGAAAAAAAAAACATTTACACAATATCTTTCAACAAATTCAGCCCTACAAAGTATAATAAATGGAAAACGCCAAGACAAGGAGGGAAACTACACCCTAGAAAAAAAACAAATAAAAAATCTTCTTTCAACAAACCAAAAAGAAGATAGCCACACAAACATAAAAATAACATCAAAAATAACAGGAAGCAACAATCACTATTCCTTTGTATCTCTTAACATCAATGGACTCAATTCCCCAATAAAAAGACATAGAATAACAGACTGGATACTTAAACAGGAGTCAGCATTTTGCTGCATATAGGAAACACCACTCAGTATCAAAGACAAACACTACATCAGAGTAAAGGGGTGGAAAACATTTATCCAAGTAAATGGTCTGAAGAAACAAGCTGGATGGAGTACCCATTCTAATATCGGATAAAATCAACTTTCAATCAAGAGTTATTAAAGAGATAAAGAAGGACACTTCATACTCATCAAAGGAAAAATCTACAAAGAAGAACTCTCAATTCTGAACATCTATGCTCCAGATGCAAGGGCACCCACATTGATTAAAGAAACTTTACTAAAACTCAAAGCACACATTATAGCTCACACAATAATAATGGGAGACTTTAACACACCACTCTCATCAATGGACAGATCATGAAACCACAAACTAAAAAAAGATACAGTGAAACTAAGAGAAGTTATGGACCAAATGTATTTAACAGATATCTATAGGACATTTCATCCTAAACTAAAAGAATATACCTTCTTCTCAGCACCTCATGGTACCTTCTCTAAAACTGACCATATAATCAGTCATAAAACACACCTCAAAAGATATGAGAAGATTGAAATAATGCCATTCATCCTATCAGATCACCACAGAATAAGGCTGGTCTTAAATAGCAACAAAAACAACAGAAAGCCCACATACATGGAAGCTGAACAATGCTCTACTAAATGATGACGTGGTCAAGGAAGAAAGAAATTAAAGACTTTTTAGAATTTAATGAAACTGAAGGTACAACACACCCAAACTTATGGGACACAATGAAAGCAGTCCTAAGAGGAAAACTCATAGGTCTGAGTGACACCAAAAAGAAACTGGAAAGAGCTTACACTAGCAGCCTTACAGCACACCTAAAAACTCTAGAACAAAAGGAAGCAAATTCACCCAAAAGTAGTAGACTGCAGGAAATAATCAAACTCAAGGCTGAAATCAACAAAGTAGAAACAAAAAGAACTATTCAAAAAAATCAATCAAACCAGGAGCTGGCTCTTTGAGAAAATCAACAAGATAGATAACCCATTTGCCTAACAAGAGAGCACAGAGACAGTATCCAACTTTATAAAATCAGACATAAAAAGGGAGATATAACAACAGAAACTGAGGAAATTTAAAAATATCATCAAATCCTACTACAAAAGCCCATACTCAACAAAACTGGAAAATCTGGATGAACTGGACAGTTTTCTAAACAGATACCAGGTACCAAAGTGAAATCAGGATGAGATAAACAATTTAAACAGTCCCATATCCCCTAAATAAATAGAAGCAGTCATTAAAAGTCTCCAAACAAAAAAAGCTCAGGACAAGATAGGTTTAGTACAGAATTCTATCAGACCTTCAAAGAAGACCTAATAACAATACTCTCCAAACTTTTCCACAGAATAGAAACAGAAGGAACACTACTCGATTAGTTCTATGAAACCACAGTTCACTGATAACAAAACCTCACAAAGACCCAACAAAGAAAGAGAACTTCAGACCAATTTCCCTTATGAATATCGATGCAAAATATTCAATAAAATTCTCACAAACTGAATCCAAGAACATATCAAAACAATCATCTAGCAGGGTCACAAGTCCCTTCCGGTCGGCGCCAGCACTGGGTCACCTTGGGCGCGGAGTCAGCAAACACCCCCCAAGGCCCCCTAGAGGACTTTCCACACGATCTTAGGACCACCGGTGAGTCGAACACAACTTCTGTTCCAATCCAATCGTGAGGGAGATGAGACAGCATTAGAGAAGCAGGAAACCTGGCCTGACCAGGGTCAAAAGTCCCTTCCAGTCAGCGCCAGCACTTGGTCACCTGGGCACAGAGTCAGTAGACACCCCCAGGTCCCTAGAGGACAGGTTCTGAGACAGACCCCATTTCAGGCTCCAGACATCTGGGCACATTCCCTGTCAAAGGAGAGGTGTCTGCTCTGCCCGGAAGGGCTTTGCCTGAGCACCTGGGGAAGCCATCTTGGTTCCCGGATCCCTCTGAGACTAGTCTGTGCAGGTGAGAGTGTGGACTACAGAAGCTAACAGCTTCTGTGACAGGCCGAAGCAACACAGCTTCTGGGACAGGTCCTGTTTCGGGCCTTAATCTTCTGCCAGGAGGGAGGTCCGAACGCCAGATATCTGTGCACCTTCCCTGTAAGAAGAGAGCTTGCCTGCAGAGTGTGCTCTGACCACTGAAACTCAGAGGAGAGAGCTAGTCTCCCAGGTCTGCTGAGAGAGGCTAACAGAATCATGAGAGGAAAATCTCTAACCAGAGACAACTATAACAACTAAATCCACAGATTACCAGATGGTGAAAGGCAAACATAAGAATCTTACTAACAGAAACCAAGACAACTCACCATCATCAGAACACAGCACTCCCACCTCGCCCAGTCCTGGGCACACCAACACACCCAAAAAGCTAGACCCAGATTTAAAAGCATATCTCATGATGATGGTAGAGGACATCAAGAGGGACTTTAATAACTCACTTAAAGAAATACTGGAGAACACTGCTAAAGAGTTACAAGTCCTTAAAGAAAAAGAGGAAAACACATCTAAACAGGTGGTGGAAATGAACAAAACCATACTAGACCTAAAAAGGGAAGTATACACAATAAAGAAAACCCAAAGCGAGGCAAAGCTAAAGATAGAAACCTTAGGAAAGAAATCTGGAAACATAGATGCAAGCATCAGCAACAGAATACAAGAGATGGAAGAGAGAATCACAGGTGCAGAAGATTCCATAGAGAACATCGGCACAACAATCAAAGAAAATGCAAAATGCAAAAAGATCCTAACTCAAAACATACAGGAAATCCAGGACACAATGAAAAGACCAAACCAGCGGATAATAGGAGTAGATGACAATGAAGATTTTCAACTTAAAGGGCCAGCAAATATCTTCACCAAAATTATAGAAGAAAACTTCCCAAAACTAAAGAAAAAGATGGCCATGAACTTACAAGAAGCGTATAGAACTCCAAATAGACTGGACCAGAAAAGAAATTCCCCCCGACACATAATAATCAGAAGAACAAATGCACTAAATAAAGATAGAATACTAAAAGCAGTAAGGGAAAAGGGTCAAGTAACATATGAAGGAAGGCCTATCAGAATTACACCAGACATTCCACCAGAGACTATAAAAGCCAGAAGAGCCTGGAAAGATGTTATACAGACACTAAGAGAACACAAATGTCAGCCCAGGCTACTATACCCAGTCAAACTTTCAATTACCATAAACGGAGAAACCAAAATATTCCACAATAAAACCAAATTCACACATTATCTTTCCACGAATCCAGTCCTTCAAAGGATAATAACAGAAAAAAAAAAAAAAAAACAATACAAGGACAGAAACCATGCCCTAGAAAAAGAAAGAAAGTAATCCTTCAACAAACCTAAAAGAAGACAACGAAAAGAACAGAATGCCAACTCTAACAACAAAAATAATAGGAAGCAACAATTACTTTTCCTTAATATCTCTTAATATCAATGGACTCAATTCCCCAATAAAAATACATAGACTAACAGACTAGCTACAAAAACAGGATGTAACATTTTCTTGCTTACAGGAAACCCATCTCAGGGAAAAAGACAGATACTACCTCAGAATGAAAGTCTGGAAAACAATTTTGCAAGCAAATGGTCTGAAGAAACAAGCTGGAATAGCCATTCTAATATCGAATAAAATCAATGTCCAACCCAAAGTTATCAAAAAAGACAAGAAGGGACACTTCATACTCATTAAAGGTAAAATCATCCAAGAGGAACTCTCAATTCTGAATATCTATGCTGCAAATACAAGGGCAGCCACATTCATTAAAGGAACTTTAATAAACCTCAAAGCACACATTGCACCTCACACAATAATAGTGGGAGACTTCAACACACCACTTTCATCAATGGACAGATCGTGGAAACAGAAACTAAACAGGGACAAAGTGAAACTAACAGAAGTTATGAAACAAATGGATTTAACAGATATCTACAGACCATTTTATCCTAAAACAAAAGGATATACCTTCTTCTCAGCACGTCATAAATCCTTCTCCAAAACTGACCATATAATTGGTCACAAAGCAGGCCTCAACCGATACAAAAATATTGAAATTGTCCCATGCATACTATTATCCCGAGCTTTTGTCCCCATCAGCAAGAACACACTCGGGACAACCGGAATCTTCTGCAGCAAAAGCTTTATTCCTTCTTCAAGAGGAAAGACCCCGATCCCAGAAAATGGAGTCACTTATATAGCCCTCAGCCATGGCATTTCAGCACCTGACATGGCGTGTCAGGTCCTGATTTGTTGCTCGCCCATCACCCCACTATTACGTCCTGAGATGGGCAGTGACTAAGCATGAGTTCACTCTCGCACTTGCGCACAAGGCTTGTTTACTAGTTAGGCACAGCGGAGGCCAGCGCCATCTTATAATGGCGATTGCTCGCGGGCACACACGGCTCTCCACATCCTATCAGACCACCATGGACTAAGGCTGATCTTCAATGACAACATAAATAATAGAAAGCCAACATTCACGTGGAAAATGAACAACAATCTTCTCAATGATACCTTGGTCAAGGAAGGATTAAAGAAAGAAATTAAAGACTTTTTAGAGTTTAATGAAAATGAAGCCACAACATACCCAAACTTATGGGACGCAATAAAAGCATTTCTAAGAGGAAAACTCATACCTCTGAGTGCCTCCAAAAATAGAGAGAGCACACACAAGCAGCTTGACAACACACCTAAAAGCTCTAGAACAAAAGGAAGCAAATTCACCCAAGAGGAGTAGATGGCAGGAAATAATCAAACTTAGGGGTGAAATCAACCAAGAGGAAACAAGAACTATTCAAAGAATCATCCAAACGAGGAGCTGGTTCTTTGAGAAAATCAACAAGATAGATAAACCCTTAGCTAGACTCACTAGAAGGCAAAGGACAGCATCCTAATTAACAAAACCAGAAATGAAAAGGGAGACATAACAACAGATCCTGAAGAAATACAAAACACCATCAGATCCTTCTACAAAAGGCTATACTCAACAAAACTGGAGAACCTGGATGAAATAGAGAAGTTTCTAGCCAGATACCAGGTACCAAAGTTAAATCAAGATCAGATTAATGATCTAAACAGTTCCATATCCCCTAAAGAAATAGAAGCAGTCATTAATAGTCTCCCAACCAAAAAAAGCCCAGGACCAGATGGATTTAGTGCAGAGTTCTATCAGACCTTCAAAGAATATCTAATTCCAGTTCTTCACAAACTATTCCACAAAATAGAAGTAGAAGGTACTCTACCCAATTCATTCTATGAAGCCACAATTACACTGATACCTAAACCACAAAAAGACCCAACAAAGATAGAGAACTTCAGACCAATTTCCTTTATGAATATCGATGTAAAAATCCTCAATAAAATTCTCGCTAGCCGAATCCAAGAACACATCAACACAATCAACCATCCTGACCAAGTAGGTTTCATTCCAGGGATGCAGGGATGGTTTAATATACGGAAATCCATCAAAGTAATCCATTTTATAAACAAACTCAAAGACAAAAACCACATGATCATCTCGTTAGATGCTGAGAAAGCATTTGACAAAATCCAACACCCATTCATGATAAAAGTCTTGGAAAGATCAGGAATTCAAGGCCCATACATAAACATGATAAAAGCAATCTACAGCAGGCCAGTAGCCAACATCAAAGTAAATGGCGAGAAGCTGGAAGCATTCCCACTAAAATCAGGGACTAGACAAGGCTGCCCACTTTCTCCCTACCTATTCAACATTGTACTTGAAGTCCTAGCCAGAGCAATTCGACAACAAAAGGAGATCATGGGAATACAAATTGGAAAGGAAGAAGTCAAAATATCACTTTTTGCAGATGATATGTTAGTATATATAAGTGACCCTAAAAATTCCACCAGAGAACTCCTAAACCTGATAAACAGTTTCAGTGAAGTAGGTGGATAGAAAATTAACTCAAACAAATCAATGGCCTTCCTCTACACAAAGAATAAGTAGCTGAAAAAGAATTTAGTGAAACAACACCCTTCTCAATAGTCACAAATAACATAAAATACCTTGGCGTGACTCTAACTAAGGAAGTTAAAGATCTGTATGACAAGAACTTCAAGTCTCTGAAGAAAGAAATAGAAAATCTCAGAAGATGGGAAGATCTCTCATGCTCATGGATTGGCAGGATCAATCTAGTAAAAATGGCTATCTTGACAAAAGCAATCTGCAGATTCAATACAATCCCCATCAAAATCCCAACTCAATTCTTCACTGAGTTAGAAAGAGCAATTTGCAAATTCATCTGGAATAACAAAACACCTAGGATGGCAAAAACTATTCTCACCAATAAAAGAACTACTGGGGGAATCACCATTCCTGACCTCAAGCTGTACTATAAAGCAATTGTGATAAAAACTGCATGGTACTGGTACAGTGACAGGCAGGTAGATCAAAGGAATAGAATTGAAGACCCAGAATTAAACCCAAACACCTATGGTCACTTGATCTTTGACAAAGGAGCTAAAACCATCCAGTGGGGAAAAAAAGAGTATTTTCAACAAATGGTGCTGGTTCAACTGGTGGTCGACATGTAAAAGAATGCAAATTGATCCATTCTTATATCCCTGTACAAAGCTCAAGTCCAAGTGGATCAAGGAACTCCACATAAAACCAGAGACACTGAAACTTATAGAGGAGAAAGTGGGAAAGAGCCTTGAAGATATGGGCACGGGAGAAAATTTCCTGAACAGAACACCAATGTCTTATGCTCTAAGAATTGACAAATGAAACCTCATAAAATTTCAAAGCATCTGTAAGGCAAAGCACACTGTCAACAGGACAAAATGGCAACCAACAATTGGGAAAATATCTTTAACAATTCTACATCCAATAGAAGGCTAATGTTCAATATATACATAGAACTCAAAAATTTAAACTCCAGAGAACCAAATAACCCTATTTTAAAAATGGGTAACAGAGCTAAACAGAGATTTCTTGACTGAAGAATACCGAATGGCTGAGAAGCACCTAAAGAAATGTTCAACATCCTTAGTCATCAGAAATGTAAATCAAGGGCTGGTGAGATGGCTCAGTGGGTAAGAGCACCCGACTGCTCTTCCGAAGGTCCAGAGTTCAAATCCCAGCAACCACATGGTGGCTCACAACCATCCGCAATGAGATCTGGCGCCCTCTTCTGGAGTGTCTGAAGACAGCTACAGTGTACTTACATATAATAAATAAATCTTTAAAAAAAAAAAAAAAGAAATGTAAATCAAAACAACCCTGAGATTCCACCTTACACCAGTCAGAATGGCTAAGATAAAAAACTCAGGTAACAGCAGATGCTGGTGAGGATGTGGAGAAAAAGGAACACTCCTCCATTGATGGTGGTATTGCAAGCTGGTAAAACCATTCTTAAAATCTGTCTGGCGGTTCTTCAGAAAACTGGAAATAGTACTATCTGAGGACCCAGCTATACCACTCTTGTGCATATACCCAGAAGATGCTCCAACATGTAATGAGAACACGTGCTCCACTATTTTCATAGCAGCCTTATTAATAATAGCCAGAAGCTGGAAAGAACCCAGATGTCCCTCAACAGAGGAATGGATACAGAAAATGTGGTGCATTTACACAATGGAGTATTACTCAGCTATTAAAAACAATGAATTTATGAAATTCATAGCCAAATGGATGGAACTTGAAAATATCATCCTGAGTGAGGTAACTCAGTCACAAAAGAACACACATGGTATGTACTCACTGATAAGTGGATATTAGCTCAAAAGTTTGGAATACCCAAGATTCAATTGAAAGACCATATGAAGCCTAAGACGAAGGAAGACCAAAATGTGGATGCTTCAGTGCTTCTTAGAAGGACGAACAACTTATTCAGAGGAGGAAATATAAAGACAAAGTGTGGAGCAGAGACTGAAGGAAAGGCCTTCCAGAAACTGCCCCACCTGGGGATCCATCCCATATATAGCCACCAAACCAGGATGCTATTGTGGATGCAGGGAAGTGCTTGCTGATGGAAGCCTGATATGTCTGTCCTCTGAAGGGCTTGGCCAGAGCCTGAGAAATAGAGGTAGATGCTCGAAGCCAACCATTGGACTGAGAGCGGGATCCCAGATGGAGGAGTTGGAGAAGGGACTAAAGGAGCTAAGGGGGTTTGCAGCCTCATGGAGGGAGCAACAGTGTCTATAGGCCAGATCCCCAGAACTCCCGAGGACTGGATCGCCAACCAAAGAATATAAATGGAGGGACCCACAGCTCTTGCTGCATATGTAGCAGAGGATGGCCTTGTTGGACATCAGTGGGAGGAGAGGCCCTTGGGCCTGAGGGTGTTCAATGCCCCCAATGTAGGGGAATGCCAGGGCAGGAAGATGGGAGTGGGCAGGTGGGTGGAGGAACACCCTTATAGAGGCAGGGGAGGGGGGTGAGATGGGGGGTTCTGAAGGGGAGACCTGGAAAGAGGAAAGCATTTGAAATGTAAATAAAGAAAATATATAATAAAATTTTAAAAAATAAAAAGAAATCAAGCATGTGGCTCTCTAGTATTTTTAGTCTCCTTGGGAAAATACAAGCTAATGGTGTGAAATAGGGAAGGACAAAGAGGAAAATACTTCCACCTAACATCCAGTGTGTATTAGGCATATTCATAATTATTACCATATTCCTGCAAGAAGTGTTATTTTTTATTAATTCACTTAAATGAAATAGGTATATCCAAGGTCATGTCACTAGCAAAAGAACAATTTCAGAGTCATGTCCAAATTCTAGAGCCATTTCTGCTCAATAGCACATTGCCAAATATTTAATTAAATCATACAGATGAAGAGTAAATAAAGCACACTGAAAAGAAAGGCAGTACAGCATATGGTTGAATTCATGGAATTTATAGTCATACTGACCTGAGCTCAAACACCATCTGGGTACTTTGAACAAGCTACTTAACTTTTTTGAGCCTCTTTCCTCATCTGTACAATAGGCACAATAGTTAAACAAAATAATGTACCTAAAAGACTTGAAATAATGTGTTCTATAGTAAACAATAAGTAGCAGTTATGTCTTAGTCAGGGTTTCTATTCCTGCACAAACATCATGACCAAGAAGCAAGTTGGGGAGGAAAGGGTTTATTCGGCTTACACTTCCATACTGCTGTTCATCACCAAGGAAGTCAGGAATGGAACTCAAGCAGGTCAGGGAGCAGGATCTGATGCAGAGGCCATGGAGGGATGTTCTTTACTGGCTTGCTTCCCTTGGCTTGCTCAGCCTGCTCTCTTATAGAACCCAAGACTACCAGCCCAGGGATGGTACCAGCCATCATGGGCTGGGCCCTCCCACCCTTGATCACTAATTGAAAAAAAATGCCTTGCAGCTGAATCTCATGGAGGCATTTCCTCAAGGGAGGCTCCTTTCTCTGTGATAACTCCAGCTTGTGTCAAGTTGGCACACAAAACCAGCCAGTACAAAGTATTATTATTATAACACTGATTTTCAGTTATTCTTTAAACCTAAAGCTATATTTTTTTAATTTTAACATTATGAGGGAGGATATGTTGTCCTCTCCTCACAAAGACTGGTGGCAATATAGAAGAAGAATTCATTTCATGGCCTCTGCCAATTATTTTGTACTATAAAATAAGAGGCTTTGGAAAAGATAGACCAATATACATAAAAGATACTCTGGATATATAAAAGGGGGCCCTGGGCACTAAGAGGGAGAAAACCATACTATTTTCAGTGATGTGATAAAACAAATCTTCATCAACCCCAAGCTGTCATCTGGATAACATAAAGGCAGTTCAAAGATGGAAAGGTAAGATGGGAGGTCATCTGTGTTACACCACTCTATTGCTTCTGATTTTCCTTCAGCCAATTTGACTGAACATGAGGTTCCTCCTTCTGTCTTCTTTGTTTCATGGGCTTTGCTTTAAAACCTTGCCAGATTATTGAGGTGCCTAGTTTCTACCATCAAGCAGCAGGAAAAATCTGAGGCTTCCTGCTAGAACTTCAGAACAAGCTATTCAGAAGAGACTAGACCATAAAGAGTGTTGTGTGAAGGAAGTGGGCTTGGAGTTAAACCTGTCAGGTTATACTGGGTTCAATGTGTCCTGAAAACTGAGAAATATTTCTGTTAAATTGGGGGGGGGGAGTCTTACTTGGATAAAATGGGGGTGGGAAGACTGCCTCTTGAGTACAAGCATCAAGGTACCTGGTTTGATTTTCACACAGAGACCATGGCTAATGACCGAACAGCTCTGCTTGAGTTTCAAGGGTGTGAGAGCAGAACTGAGATTTAAAAGGGGTGTGTCACTACAAATGGAAACCTGACACAGCCCCCTCATCCAAGATCACAAACTAGTGATATCTAACAACTGTTCCCTTCCCCAAATCCAGTATTCTCAGTCTTAAAGGCTAAGTCATACTGACCAAACTGTAAGTCATCTCCAAACTGTAATGAGGCCAACTTAATACATTAGTCAGAAACAAGTTTGACTTCACACAGCAACAGTATTATCTTAAGATGAAAATTGATTCTGCACTGCAATCTCAAGGTAGAGTGCCTTCCCAATGAACCCTCAGCTCCTGCTCTTCAAGTTTTCCACTGATCAGATGAGACCTACCTACCCACTTTATAATGGTCTGCTTTATATAAATTCAACTAATTACAGTGCTTAATCACATTTACAAAATACCCTCACAGCAGTAAATACCAAACTGGTATTTGAATATAACATCCCACATGATAGCTTACACGATTTTAAATTAGCACATTAAACTGATCATCATAGGTATTACTGACACTTGTAAAACAGATGATGTGTCAAGTGAGCTATTCTCTACAACTCTACCCTTAAACTTCTGGATGACTCTTCCATATGGCCAGGCTTCCAGGACACTTTTCCAAGAGTAAAATGATCATTGGATATCAGGTGATGCTTGGAAAGTGAGCTTTCTCTAGGACCATATAAGGCAAAGACCATAAACCTAACCATAGCTGTAGCTTCTGAACCTGCCTCTGAGCCCCTTCTCTTTACAAATGTGCCTTAATCCTGTATCCTCAAGTGACAAGAAACCATACAGCCCTCAATATCTCCTTTTATTCTGTGCTGGGTCTCTTAGAGACAAAAAAAAAGGGCTTTAAAGCTTGCTTACATTTATATCCATAATCCATGAGTCTGTGTAAAGGTATACTCATTTAGAGAAAGTACCTGCTTTACTCTACTCAGAAACAAGAAAATCAATCTTTTCTCAAGTTTATGAAAAGAATCAACAATGCTTTCCTTTAAAGAAATCATGTCCTCAAACCCATTAGGTTTAGAGTATAAATGCAAAGCTTCACTGATTTTAAAAGGTTCTTCTTCCTCAACTTATCTTGTTTCCCTAGTCATCACACCTACTTGGGGACTCTTTTTTTTTTTAATATTTTTATTACATATTTTCCTCAATTACGTTTCCAATGCTATCCCAAAAGTCCCCCATAGCGCCCCCCCACTTCCCTATCCACCCATTCCCATTCTTTTGGCCCTGGCATTCCCCTATATTGGGGCATATAAAGTTTGCAAGTCCAATGGGCCTCTCTTTCCATTGATGGCTGACTAGGCCATCTTTCGATACATATGCAGCTAGAGACAAGAGCTCCGGGGTTCTAGTTAGTACATCATGTTGTTCCAACAATAGGGTTGCAGATCCCTTTAGCTCCTTGGGTACTTACTCTAGCTTCTCCATTGGGAGCCCTGTGATACATCCAATAGCTGACTGTGAACATCCACTCCTGTGTTTGCTAGGCCCCAGCATCGTCTCACAAGAGACAGCTATATTTGGGTCCTTTCAGCAAAATCTTGCTAGTGTATGCAATGGTGTCAACGTTTAGAAGTTGATTATGGGATGGATCCCTGGGTACGGCAGTCTCTAAATGGTCCATCCTTTCATCACCTCTACGAACTTTGTCTCTGTAACTCCTTCCCTGGGTGTTTTGTTCCCAATTCTGAGAAGGTGCACAGTGTCCACACTTTGGTCTTCATTCTTCTTGAGTTTCATGCGTTTAGCAAATTGTATCTTAAATCTTGGGTATCCTAAGTTTTGGGCTAATATCCACTTATCAGTGAATACATATTGTGTGAGTTCTTTTGTGATTGTGTTACTTCACTCAAGATGATGCCCTCCAGGTCCATCCATTTGGCTAGGAATTTCATAAATTCATTCTTTTTAATAGCTGAGTAGTACTCCATTGTGTAAATGTACCATAATTTCTGTATCCATTCCTCTGTTGAGGGACATCTGGGTTCTTTCCAGCTTCTGGCTATTATAAATAGGGCTGCTATGAACATAGTGGAACATGTGTCCTTTTTACCGGTTGGGACATCTTCTGGATATATGCCCAGGAGAGGTATTGCTGGATCCTCCGGTAGTACTATGTCCAATTTTCTGAGGAACCGTACTTGGGGACTCTTACGAGAGCCTCTTAGTCTCCTTAGGATCGATCCAGACTGAAGTCCAAAAAAAAAAAAAAAAAAAAAATCAAAAATCAATGGAAAGAATTCTGCCTATCTAGCCAGATGGGCATGGACACACAGAAGAGAGGCACTTGCATTTAGGTACAGGCTTAATTCTGAAAACTCTTAAGCCTTTTATCTATGATCTCAAATGACAATACCTTTCTCAAATAATTATTGATGGGATTATATATCAGTCCATGTATTTAATATTCCATGAAAGCTAGACACCATTTACCACAAAAATACTTTAGAAATCAAGGTTTATCTGAGTGTAATATGATGTCCTTTGAGCTGTCCCCAATGACTAAGAAACATTCTGTAACAATAGCATTTAAATTTCTAAACTGCTTTAAAAGGGAAGCTGCCCAGCTCAGCCACTTCCTCCTGATTTGTATGTCTGAAACAAAACTACATTAAGCTCAATAAACTTGTCTGGGTTAGTTGATTTTCTGGCACATTTTTTTCCATCTGAAGAAACTGATCAGTTGAAGGAGGCTAAATAAATTGTGGAAAAACGGATTACACAAATTTAAAGAGATGACTCCATGGTAAGACTTATCAGAACTATTACATAAATAATGAATTTCCAAAAGGGCATGATAGCATATAGCATCACAAACTTACTTAACAACGAAACACTCTTTAGTAGAGCCACGCTTTTGTGGAACAGATGGGGAGTACAATTTGGCAAGTACTGCTTCACAGAAATGCATAACACAGAGGAATTTTATTATTACCATTTATTAAAATGTTCTATAATTTCTGCCTCACTTATCCTTAATCCTAAAAGAGCCAGAAAGATCTATAGAAGGCTTCACGGGGTGCCATTAGAGAATTTCACAAAGTGTCACATGACCTTTCTTTGAATTTTAACCAGCTAAAATCATACTAGACAAATTTAAAGCTGAACAGCTTCAATTAAAAGTAGGGCACACAACTAAACACGGTGCCACATATCACTGCATTCGGTAGGCTTGAAGCAAAAGGACTGTATGTTTGTAGTCTGAACTACATAGCTTGAAATTGTCCCAGGGAAGAGCATATAATTATCACTATGTGAATCAATAATCAGGGGCTAGGGAGATGATGCGGTGTGTGAAGTGCTTGTCATGCAAAGAGGAAGACCTAACTCAGATCCTCAGCACACATTCAAAGCCAGGCACAATAGTGTGTTTATGACTCTGAGGCTGGAGAGGCAGCCTCGGAGTTATAAACACAAGAGGATCTCTGGGGCTTGCTACCCAGCCAGTGTAGCTGTATTCCTGAGTTCCAGGTGTGGTGAGAGATCTCTTTTCAAAAACTAAGGTAAAAAGTGATTTGCAAAGGTATCTCCATTGTCTTCTTTTCTCCATACCCAGGGCAGAGGGACAGCTAAGAGCTTCTTGGCAAAGAGTGCCTTCTACAATAATGTCCTTATGTTTCTTATGAACTATAATGTGCAAGCATAGAAAGGATAGAGATATGGAGCTTCATTGTAAACAATGTCTTATAGATATAAATCACCTAGATGTCTAAATAAAGCTGTGTGTCAGCCAAAATCTAGTTATTTTCAACCTGATCACATTAGAGGTATGTAGAACTATACCTCTTTTACTTTTTTTTTTTTTTTTTTGAATCTCACTGTCACCCAATCTAAGATGCTTACAGGGCACTTGAACCAACCAAGTGAGACTCACAACTATTCTTTCAATGATGAATTTAGCAAATATTTACTGAGAACCAACAATGTGTCTTACGTGTTACTAAACATTAGAGATAAAATTGTGGTTGAAAGGGCTGGTGAGATGGCTCAGGGGGTAAGAGCACTGACTGCTCTTCCAAAGGTCCTGAGTTCAAATCCCAACAACCACATGGTGGCTCACAACCACCCAAAATAAGATCTTGCTGCCCTCTTCTGATGTGTCAGAAGTCAGCTAGAGTGTACTTATATATAATAATAAATGAATCTTTAGGCCAGAGCAAGCAGAGACAGAGTGAGTGGGGCTGACCAGAGCCTAACAGAGCAAGCAAAGGTCCTAAAAATTCAATTCCCAACAACCACATGAAGGCTCACAATGATCTGTACAGCTACAGTACATATACATTAAATAAATAAATAAATCTTTAAGAAAATGTGGTTAAAAAAACAAAGTTATTCCCTTCATGGAACTTAGCATTTTAATGTGGAGAGCACACAAGCAGCAAAAAAAAAAAAAAAAAAAAAAATCAACATTTAGGATTTCAAAGCAGGAGGATCATGGATTGGAGACCAGCCTTGACTACCTAGAAAGCTCAAGTCCACCATGAACTATATAGAATGACCTGGCTCAGCAACATACATATAAAGAAATAGAGTACAGTAAGATGATATAAAAGATGATATATGATACTTAACCTAGATTTGAAAGTGAGAGTAGGGGTAGGAGAGATGATGGCTCAGCAGATAAGAGCACTGACTGCTCTTCCAGAGGTCCTGAGTTCAAATCCCAGCAACCACATGGTAGCTCACAACCATCTGAAATGGGGTCTGATGCACTCTTCTGGGGTGTCTGAAGACAACTACAGTGTACTTATATACAATAAATAAATAAATCTTTTTTTAAAAAGAAAGAAAGTGAGAATAGATATTTGAGTTATCCTGAAATTGAAATAAAGCTGAGAGAGCAGAAAGAATGGTATTTTAAAGGCATTGAAATAATTTGAGTATTACTCAAAGACAGCCTCTCATGAAGGGGTGGAAGGTAGAGTAGGATAAACAATGGGAAAGGGTAGAAAGTGGTAATACTACAAAAAAATGGCTCTTGTTTTCTCACCCCATTCTGTACCCATGTAAGCTTTATGGAAGACATAAATTGGGGTGATAACTTAGTCTTCTGCTGCCTCTCCTGTCCCCTCTTTTGATAAGCCATTCTTCTTCCTTTTCAGTATCTAAATGTGGTCCAAATAAATCATGGTTGCCATCCTTTTCACCTGATTCTACATCCCCAAACAGTAGTTGATGAAGTGAGCATATGGAAAGGGTCCATACTACTAATGATGATGATTAGTCCGGTACTTGTCACATGACTTAAGACAAAGCAATCTAACCTCTTCTCCAAGTCTTCTTAAACTGAAGCTGCCCAAAAAGAACATCCTCCTCCTTGAGTATGAGCATGTAAGTGCAGACCTAGCAACTGCTACAGAGAGGATCTCCCTTCTCCAGTATGAGGATGAAGAACAGAGAGAATAAGAGAAGAGAAAGATCTAACCGTTTTTGAACCACCAGCTTACAGCCACGATATAAATATAAACATTACAAGGAACAAATATAAACAAAACAAATACAAACATTTCCTGGATTCTTGTCCTTTCAAAGATCTGGTTGTTCAATTCTTTATCCAAGTTTATGAGCTACCAGGAAGCCTTTCTATAAAATCTCTTTTAACCTGAGATAATTTTAAGTGGGCACCCATTAAATGCTTGCATGCTTTTTACATAGCATGCTCCTCAGAATTGCTATGCTCAAAATGAGCATGAAACAGCCATAAATGCATAGCTTATTGCAAACTTGCTCAAGACGATTTCTCCGATTCTTTAAGTCATTTCTTTACATCTTTGCTCCTTGTCTCTTTTCTGAAGACTTCAGAATCAGTATCCATAACAGAATCAGGTTCCTACAGGATGGGCCAAGCCTCCAAACATTTCATTCCTCATTTATTTTCCTGGCAATAACTGTTGAAACATGAAAGCAAATAGCAATGTGACAATGAAAATAAAATAAGAAGTGGCCCTTTTAAGAATTTATTTGGGCTGGTGAGATGGCTCAGTGGGTAAGAGCACCCGACTGCTCTTCCAAAGGTCCAGAGTTCAAATCCCAGCAACCACATGGTGGCTCACAACCATCTGTAACGAGATCTGGCGCCCTCTTCTGGAGTGTCTGAAGACAGCTAAAGTGTACTTACATATAATAAATAAATATATATTTAAAAAAAAAAAAAAAAAGAATTTATTTGCGGGCTGGTGAGATGGCTCAGTGGGTAAGAGCACTGACTGCTCTTCCAGAGGTTATGAGTTCAAATCCCAGCAACCACATGGTGGCTCACAACCATCCATAATGAGAACTGACGTCGTCTTCTGGAGTGTCTGAAGACAGCTACAGTGTACTTACTTATATATAATAGTAAATAAATCTTTTTTAAAAAGAATTTATTTACATGAGCTTCCATCTCTGTCTTAAAATTTCCCTAGACCCTAAGTTAGTGTACAAGTTTGTAGATAGGGAGAAGGTCGCAGTGCAAACGGCTGGAAAAATCCAGTAGGACCCAATTGTTGCTTCACTAAACTTGCTAAAAAGAGCTAAAAATGCTTCCCATTTTCCTTGCCATTCTGACATTCATCTACCCTTTAAATTGTGGGAATTGACATTAATTCCATATTAACTCCTAGCCAGTAAAATCTTATTCCTGCCTAGTCATTTTTCCTTGATGCTTCATCTTCCATTATAACTACCTAAACTCATATAAAGGATCTATCATGTCCTCCATATCTTTTTTATTTTAAAATATTTAATTAAAATATATATTAATACTATTCAATGTGGTTACTTGATAGGCATGTGAATTATATAATAATTATCACAATCATCACCGCCTAGGCTACCTGGGACTACATTAGAGAGGCCCATCACTTACTCATATAACTAAATTTGTCCCCTTCAGTTTCACATCTATCCATCCTACCTACACCCAGCCTCTATCACTACTGTTCTCTGGATTTTATGATTACTACTTTTTCAAATTCTACACGTAATGAAAATTGCATAGTATTTGTCATTCTGTACTTGGCTTGTGTCATTTAGCATAATGTTCCCCAGTACTCTCATGTCACAAATGGTATGGTTTCCTTGTTTGGGGGGGGGATCTGAATAGCAGTGCAATATATATATATGTGTGCATTTCTTTATATAGCCATCTGTGGAGAAACTGCAAAATAATAACTAATGAAAAGGCTGCAGTAATGAGACCCATGCTGAGAGATAGCCCTTGAGATAATATTACAAGGAAAGATCTCACCTCAATAAGAGATTGCTACTGTCAGCAACATTTCCATACCATGTCTCTTGTTCTTGCAAATGGTAGTATAATCAACTCATGGGTGAAGATATTATTCTCTTTGACAAACTTTTTTTCTTTTGCCCTACACAATTGTTAATGAGATTCAAAATCACATGATAGTTCTATTTTCAATATGGAGGGGCCTTAATATTCTTTTCCACGGTAGCTGTACTAATTAGAATTCTCTACCAACAATATAATAGAATTACTTCATCTCCACATCTTGAGTAACATTTACTATATTATTTTTTACTTATACTTGCCATCTTAAGACATATAAGGTGACATCTCGTGTGGTTTTGATTTGCATTTCCCTAATAATATGTGACACTAATCAACTTCTCACGTAACTATTGGCAATTTGTATACATGAATCTTATGTGATCTCTCTGCTATTATCTCCTGCCACTACTCCAACCACACTTCAAAGGACCAACTTTAGGATCCTGATCTAAGGGTCACCTATAGACAGTGCAAACAGTGATCTAAAATAGCATCAACTACAAAACTATGAGCCAGGATGATCAAGCTCTCTCTCAATAATTGTTCCTAAAAGGAGAGAGGGAAAAGGAAAGAAAGGAAGATATGGATAAAAGAAGAGAGAAAAATAAAAAAGAGAGGGGTAGAGGAAAAGAGGAAGAGGAGTGTGAGAAACGGGTGTGGCAGCAGTCCCAAGATGGCACCCGGGACTGCAGCCAAGTCTTATGACTTGCACCTGACTTCCTCATACACCTGAAAATAAGCTACATCCACTGGGTGAACTGCGCAGGTGCACCATGATGCAAGATAGGACCATATGACAAGTGATGATTCTGGCCAATGGACTGCTGTTACATGAACTGAGCTGATAGGGTGTGGTTGAGAGGATATATAAGGGATTGCGACTGGGGGCAGGTTTGTTGTTGTTTTTTCCTGGAGAGATTAATTTCTGGAGAGAGATTCATGCATGATGTTGAAAGGTTCCTGAATAAACTGCTTTGAGAAGAATGTAGTGTTGTTGCTCTTTTCTGCTGGTCAAAATAGGAAGCGACAGAGAAGGAAGAGAATAAAGGACAAAGAAGAGCCATCGATACTAAATGAACAGAAGGCATGAGAACAAGTCAAAACTGTAAGAAATAAGATAGGAAAGAACCTGCCAAAAAGTCATATGGAACAAAATCATATGGAAGCAGAAACGATAAGGACAGCAGAATCGAGGGACCATAGGAAAGATAAATTGAGCAGAAAGAAAAATTAAGCTTGTCAGCACTGAGGAGAAGCAGAGCTAAATCATGTTCATGTAAAACACTAGGGGGAGGGATGAATAATCTCAAAATCCTGCTGCTGAGGTCCCTAAAGGTGTTATGGATCCAACTTCCTTTCCATGATGTTGCATTACAGTCTGCTTTCTGATCTTGATTCCACTGAAAACTCTTCCTACCTTATCACTTTCCTGGGAGCAGGGTATAAAATAAACCATTATTTTCTTCAAATTATAAAAAAAAAAACAGATTTTGTGTAAAGTTCTCTAACAGTACAAAAATCAAAATTTTAGAAAGTATAACATTCACCAAAATCCATTCCTTGGAGAAAAATAGTATAAGCAAAGGTTTAGTGTGTGTCCTTCCAGAAACCTTGATATGCATGTATATTTCATTACATGCATGCTTTCAAACCCTACAGAATTAGACTGCAACTTATTTATTTCTCTTTAATTCTCTTCTGCCACCCGTTTACTTAAGATAATCTAAAAACATCTTTATCACTTGTGAAGTGGAGTCTAAGAAAATTAGTTCAAATCTTGTCTGAATTCTGAGATGCTTATTTTGTGGCTCTACTATGCTAGCCCAGCTTTTTGGACCCATAATCACTCAAAAATGTCCCACTTCAAGGATACTGACATTGTTGGGTGATAACTGTCTCCCCCCACCTCAATCAGTAACATCTCCATATATAGTGTTGTTCTTCTGCCTCAATGCAATTGCCTCTCTTTACCTTAGTAAAGAGAGTCATCCTTTAAGAATTTTTAGCCTCTGTATCTCCTCCCATGGGTATTTTGTTCCTCCTTCTAAGAAGAACTGAAGTATCCATACTTTGGTCTTCCTTCTTGAGCTACATTTGGTCTGTGAATTGTATCTTGGGTATTCCAAGCTTTTGGGCCAATATCCACTTATCAGTGAGTATATATATCATGTGTGTTCTTTTGTGATTGGGTTACCACATTCAGGATGATATTTTCTAGTTCCATCAATTTGCCTACAAAATTCACGAAGTTCTTGTTTTTAATAGCTGAGTAGTATTCCATTGTGTAATTGTAACACATTTTCTGTATCCATTCCTCTGTTGGGGGACATCTGGGTTCTTTCCACCTTCTGGCTATTAAATAAGGCTGCTATGAACATAGTGGAGAATGTGCCCTTATTACAAAGTGTGGAACAGAGACTGAAGGAAAGACCATCCAGAGACTGCCCCACCAGGGGATCCATCCCATATACAGTCACCAAACCCAGAGACTATTGTGGATGCCAACAAGAGCTTTCTGACAGAAGCCTGATATATCTGTCTCCTGAGAGGTTCTGCCAGTGCCTGACAAATACAAAAGTGGATGTTCACAGTCATCCATTGGACAGAGCACAGGGTCCCTAATGGAGAAGCTAGAGAAAGGGCCCAAGGAGCTGAAGTGGTTTGCAGCCCCATAGGTGGAACAACAATATGAACCAACCAGTATCCCCAAAGTTCCCAGGGACTAAATCACCAACCAAAGAATATATATGGTGGGGCCCATGGCTCCAGCTGCATGTGTAGCAAAGGATGTCCTTGTTGGACATCAATGGGAGGAGAGGCCCTTGGTCCTGAGAAAGCTCAAATCCCAGTGTAGAGGAATACCAGAACAGGGAAGCAAGAGTGTGTGGGTTGGTGAGCAGGGGTAAGGGAGATGGGGTAGGGGGTTTTCTGAGGGGAAACCAGGAAATGAAATAGCATTTGAAATGTAAATAAAGAAAATATCTAATAAACAAAAAAAGAACCTTTGGCCTCTAGAACAGTGGTTTTCAACCTGTCAGTCTCATATCAGATATTTATGTTACAATTAATAACTGTAGCAAAATTACAGATATAAAGTAACAATGAAAATAATTTTATGGTTGGGGGTCAGCACATCCTGAGGAACTGTATTCAAGGATCACAGCATTGAGAAGATTGAGAACTACTGATCCAGAAGCATTTCCCTTTCTCTGCTTCCCCACATGACTTCTCCTTCCTTCTCCTCCAAACCTCATAATTTAAATCACTTAATCTATCACCCCATTTTATGATGCTCTTTTTTTGTTTGTTTGTGTTAGCTTTCTTGACTCCCCAAATCATGAGCAAGAAAATATTTCATGTAATTTTCAGGCAATGCCTTTAATTCCTAAACCTGGAAGATAAGCATTTGTTGTTTGAATGTTACCTACATTGAACATTTACATTCCAGGTGGCATCCATGGAACATCTCTAATGTGAAGCAATCACTAATGAGGACTGCTCTAATGGAGCCCATACTGACAGTTTAGTTGCCGAGATAAAATCACAAGAAAAGGGTTCCTGTCAAGGGGAGGTTGATGCCCTAAGTCCATGGGTTTTATGAAAGAACTACATTTCTTTTCACTTCCCATAGCAAAAGGAATAGAAAGGCCTAAGCCCTGGAATATCACCTAACTGCTGAACGTCATGTGACAACTTTCAACCCTCTCTAGAAAAAAATCATACAACTCTAATCCTATAGTCATTTCAGAACAAGCAACATAAGATAAAATGCTGGGGGGAAATAATTTTCTTCATCCCTCCTGGTAGAATACATTCATATGTGGCCACCTTGTCCATAGACCCTGCTAAGCTTAAGTCACTTTTAAGAAAGACTACCATTCAATATGGGATTTTGAATAGCAAGAGATGCTTAGCAGTCCAGAAAACAAGAACTTTCCTTTAATTACATTTTGATGCAAGAAGAAATCTGGCTCTTCCTGGTGTCATTTCCAAAACTGATAAGGGACCCATACATCAGCAGTGCTATTTTGACACTCTGCTATGAGTCATAAACATTTCTATTCAACACCTACTTCCTGAGCCCAGGGTATTATTTATTCCAAGGATTTGGTAAGAGGTCTCAACTAAGTGCTGGATAATCTGCTTCTGAAAGCCATAGTTAAGAAAAGGGCAAGTTTCTTGTCATCCTCAGAAACTGATATGCAAAAAATAAATCTGACTAAGAACATGTGGGTGGGAAGGTACATGGTAAAGATGTTTTAAGAAAAACTTCTCCCATGTTACGTACTCAGAAGCAACTGCTATGCTGTGCCTTTAATTATTTTTTTCCTGTTTTTGCTTACAGCTGATAAAAAAAAAAAAAACTTGGTGGCAATGATTTTAATCTTCTTTGTCAGCCTTCCAAGCTCAGGGTGGGGAGGGAAGGTTAAGAATCATTCCTGTCTTCAGGCAGGAAACCAAAGTTCAAGAAAATGGGCTCCAGCAGCAGATGAAAACTGCAGATGCCCTCCCACAAGCTGCTATGCAGACATCTGGAACACTTCCAGATCTTGGACAGAGATGGCATGTTAGTCAGGAATCTGGTTAAGTGTCAGACATGCTCTCTGACACTGGATCTGGAAGATGGAGAGTTAAGATGTGAACAGAGCTGCGGGGTGGAGCTATTTACCTAGATAGTGCAGGGTTTGAAATGCCAAAGGTTTGATTATTCTTTCCCTAAATTTTTTGCTTTATCCTCACAATCTTCTCTAAAAGGCAAATAGCCACGGGAAGCATGAAATACAGTCAGTAACATTTTAGTAAGACCTTAATGTGGATTAATTTGTCAAAATTTTTTCATTAAGAGAAAAATCATATGTAAAAAGCTTCCCTAACTCCTAAAATGGATTCACAATAACCTGTCAAGTTATGAATATCAAAATAGATGTCAGAGACTGACAACCTTACTTCCAGTCTTCTTTTTCAATTTTTTTAGAATAAGAAAGGTTTATTAATTTTACTATAAGATTAAAAAAAAAAACAAATACCCATTTACTTTTTTTAATTTAATTTTTTCTTCCCAATGGACCAAAAAGATATTGGGTCATTATATATTTAGAAGGCTATAGATGGAAGTGCAGTTGAGAGTCCACAATGTTCAGCCTCCTTTTTCCTCTCTGAAATTCATTACCATATTCATTTATAAAGGTTCTCTGAGCCATTTGTCTGTATTTCTGCTTTCTCAGCCTAGAACGCCAAGTCCCTGTTCACTGCCTAAGTACTAGCTATTCCCTCAAACAAGAATGGTATCCCTCCTCATGTTTGTGATATTCACATATCTCTTTCTCAAACAATACTTCCTTATTAAGCTCATGTCTGCCATAGCACATGCCAATCTGATTTCTTCATAATATTGTGAACACCTGGTTTCATCTGATTATTCTTGTGTGTTTACTTTTTAAATGATTTCCTTCATCTCTCAACCTTCAAGGAGAGTTGCATCAGGACACAAACCATATGTGTTTTGTTCACAGATGGGTCTAGAACAGTCTCTGGCTCATAAAAATCACTCAGTACATATTTTATGGGGGAAAAAATGAAGGAATAGATGAACATGTCTGTCCTTCCTTGCTACCTACTCTAACCCAAACTGGACACAATATGAGCATCTTAAAAATACTTCTCAGGAGCTGAGGATACATCTCAGTGGTAGAGAACTTGTCTAACATGAGCCATGCATAGGTTTAATCTCCACCACCACCGGCTTCAGTTTCCTTTCTGTTGCTGAGATTAAAAAAAAAAAAAAAAAAATTCTAACCAAAAGCAGCTTGTGGGGGAAGGGTATTTCCACTTACAATTACATATCGGAGTCAATCATCAAAAGAAATCAAGGCAAGAAGTCAAGTCAGGACCTTGAGAACAGGGCTGATTGCTATTTCATACCTCTGACTAAGGAACTCAGTTCACAGCCAAATATGTGCAGCAGGAACCATGGAGAATGCTATTCTGTGGCTCACTTGCAGACTCGTGTTTACCCAGTTTTTTTTTCCTTTCATACAGTCCAGAAATGCTATCATGGGATGGCATTGCCCACAGTAGGTTGTATCTTTATATATCAAGTAAAAATTAAGGTACTACCCTAGAGCCATATCCACAGGCCAACCCGATCTAGGCAATTCTTCAATTGAATTTCTCCTCTCAGAGGTCTCTAGACTATATCAAACTGAAGTTAAAGCTAACCAGGACACTACTTAAATAAATACTTGAAATTTTTCAAACTATATCACTTTTAAAATGACATCAATATCAAGACTCATCATAAATCAATTCACTTACAGTAGGAGGAACACTTACCCTGATGACCCTTAATGCAAAGATTCTCCCAGTAGTGTTAATCTCAGTAAAACCTCCAAAGGAACATTGCTGCAGTAAGTTCTGCAGACTTTCTATAGCATCAAGTACAATGTTCACTTTAACTTTTCAGTTTGACTTTCTTCTTCTAATATAATTTCTTGGAGATCAGGGGCTATGTGGCTATCTCCTAACCACACTGCATGTGCCCAGTGCCAGGATCTCAGCTTAAGCATGTTATTTACTAAATTGCACAGAGAGAACTTGCTGGTCAGTTGAAAAGTCAGAGGATGTAAGAGTACTCTGGTAAATAGAAGATGGCAGAAGCTGATGGAAGATGTGAGAGGTGGTTTTTAGAAAGTTTCATGAATAGGTCGGTCTCCATTCACGAAAGAAGAAACATATGACATGACACCAGAGGCAGAATGGACCCCGTATGACTAGGCCCTAGATACAAAATGGTTTCCCTAGGCTCTGTAGGGAAACCAGTTAGTAAACCCAGTGACCTTATCCACATATAATTAGAGCACACAGACCAAGGCTTGTACAGCAGCACAGTTCTTATAGACTGGCTGTCAAATACTGTCCTGGATCATACAATGACTAGAAGCTTTTTTTTTTATTAGATATTTTCTTTATATACATTTCAAAGGCTATCCCAAACATTCCCTATACCCTCCCTCCACCCTGCTCCCCTACCCACCCACTCCCACTTCTTGGCCCTGGCATTCCCCTGTACTGCAGCATATAAAGTTTGCAAGACCAAGGGGCCTCTCCTCCCAGTGATGGCCGACTAGGCCATCTTCTGCTACATATGCATCTAGAGACATGAGCTCTGGGGGTACTGGTTAGTTCATATTGTTGTTCCACCTATAGGGTTGCAGACCCCTTCAGCTCCTTGGGTACTTTCTCTAGCTGACTAGAAGCCTTTAAGGACATTCTAGAAGGTGATCACTCAGTGCCTCCCAACCTCTCCTTGGAGATGACATGAAACAGTTCTTTTTCAGCTCTTGAGTTCCAATAAGCTATGGGTTTTCTGCTATATCCTTTCAGGGAAATAAAACTGTTTATGTATAATATAAAACATACAGCTATGAATTTAAATTTACAAAGTATAAATAAAATTTATAAATAAAAACTTACATAAATACATACTCTGCAGAACACAAGGCTGCTAGGCAGCAGCTTAGAATGAGCTGCTTAGCAACATGGCCTCCAACCATTCATATTACAACAATTCAGTTCCTTTTGTTTCCCTGTCATCCCTTTTAGTGTGTGGACAAGGACCACACAGAGCTGGCACTTTAGGCTCATTCTTCTTTTCGCTGCCTGTGTAAGTGATACACTGTCTAAATCTAGAAATGACTCACTGGATCTTTAGCAGTTGAATCAGTCTGACCTTGGCCTTGTGCTGTATATGTAAGATTGATGGGCTTTAAACAGAAAGAAAGCATCCTTCTCATTTATACCACAATGTGTTGTAAAGAACTCCCTGCTGGAGAGTTTAAGTTAAAATACTGAAGCATGAGAGCTGAAATGTAGCTCAGTAGGACATTTGCCTAGAATATATAAAGCTCTGAGTTCGATCCATAGCACCACAAAAAAATTAATATATGTGTTTAATTTTTCTTTCAAAAACAATAACTCTAACACAGTAAAAATGGTCTACTGTAACCTAACCTAGCCTTTCTGGCACATGGAAAATGGAAGCTACTGATCATTTGTTGCAAAACACCCTAAAAATACTGTCTCCTGTGGCCACTGTCTACACAAAATCACCAATTCATTTTGACCACGTTCTTACTTTAGGAAAGTTTCCACTTGCCTCAGTCTAATGGGGACCAACCTATTCATGAAACTTTCTTGTTTATATATTTATTTTTTATTAGATGTTTTCATCATTTGCATTTCCTCCCATTGATGGCCAACTAGGCCATCCTCTGTTATATATACAGCTAGAGACATGAGTCCCACCATGTGTTTTCTTTATGGAGCACAGGGTCCCCAATAAAGGAGCTAGAAAAAGTACCTAAGGAGTGTAATGGGTCTTCAGCCCTATAGGAGGAGCAACAATATGAAACTTTCTAAAAATCACCCATCACATCTTCCATCAGCTTCTGCCATCTTCTATTTACCAGAGTACTCTTACATCCTCTGACTTTTCAACTGACCAGCAAGTTCTCTCTGTGCAATTCAGTAAATAACATGCTTAAGCTGAGATCCTGGCACTGGGCACATGCAGTGTGGTTAGGAGATAGTCACATAGCCCCTGATCTCCAAGAAATTATATTAGAAGAAGAAAGTCAAACTGAAAACAACAACAAAAGCACTTGAGTGTAAAATATATGGAGCTATATAATAAAAGATGTTCCAAACCAAAGGTTATATAAATGAAAAAAAAATGCTATTGGGATCAACATGTCATTGTGGCAAATGTGACATTTGAAGTAGAAAAACAGGGTCACAGTTTCAGTAATACAAGAAGCAAGTATAATTGAACAATAAGAATAAACAAAAATAAAAAGATATCTCAGACTATAAATAATTCTAGGAAGAAAGGAGGGTTTTTTTTTGTCCATTGTCTTTCTCTAGAACTGTTTAAGATGATCTTTGCATCCATAACACATGGTCAGGATACTGAAAGCCAAAAAAGAGAGAACAAAAGAAACCCATGAGGACTCATGCTGCAGTTGACAAAACAGAAGGTGATGGATACTCAGGACATATGCAAATGAGCAAATGTAAGGAGGAGAATGAAAGGTAGACATGCAGCCACTTAGGATAACAGTAACAGCAATAGTAACAGCAGCAGCTACAGACTGCTTGGATGCTTTAAGGTGCTAGTGCAGTCGTTCTCAACCTGAAGATCAACACCCTCTTGGTAAATCTCTATCTCCAAAAATATTTACATAAAGATTCATAATAGTAGCAAAATTACAGTTATGAAGTAGCAATGAAATAATGTTATGGTTGTGGTCATCACAGCACAGGGAAGTGTATTAAAGGGCTGCATCATTAGGAAGGTTGAGAGCCAGTGGGCTAGTTGCTTTCCATACTTTACATCATTGAGTTCTTTTAGCCAACACAAGACACAGCAAGGTAGGAATTGCATGGGGTGTATTGTGCTGATGGTGACTATAACAAACAGGGATGCACTGTGTGTTCCAAAATTTCTGAGAGTTTATTTTAAATGTTATTTACATGAAGAAAGAGAAGTATGTGGGGTGGTGAATTTAGTAATTAGCATGATGGATCTATCCACAACACAACCATATACAGAAGCATCATATTGTATCCTACAATTATGACAAATAGTTATTATCTGTGAATTAAAAATGAAATAACCTGGAGGAGCTAGAGAAAGTACCCAAGGAGCTAAAGGGATCTGCAACCCTATAGGAGGAACAACATTATGAACTAACCAGTACCCCGGAGCTCTTGACTCTAGCTGCATATGTATCAAAAGATGGCCTAGTCGGCCATCAATGGAAAGAGAGGCCCATTAGACTTGCAAACTTTATATGTCCCAGTACAGGGGAACGCCAGGGCCAAAAAGTGGAAGTAGATGGGTAGGGGAGTGGGGGGAGAGGGTATGGGGAACTTTTGGAATAGCATTGGAAATGTAAATGAGGAAAATACCTAATAAAAAATATTTTAAAAAATGAAATTTATAAATTAATGCCAAAAATAGACTTTGGGGGAAGATATATAACACACAGGTTTAAAAAAATGAAATAACTCCCCCAAAAAAATGAAATACCACTGCCCTTAATTATGCCTTGTAGGAAAACAGAAAGGAAGCCACAAGGAGAGAAAATTGAAGGCATTAGACTAAAAGCTGGAGTGTAAGACAACAGGGACTTTCAGGGATTAAGAAGGGATAAGTGCTCAAGAATAAGTTGAAATCAAAGTAAGAGATTATTAGCCTTTAGGAGAATGAAGGGCCTTGCTTCCCTCAAAACTGTGAACACTGCAGAGAAGAGGCCTAGGAGGTTGAGACATAGTGAAGAGATAGCAGACACACATCAGATCCAAGAGGACCTTGAAACGGATGCCAAGTCTGTCTCCAAGAGCAAGCTGCTTATGTTTGATGACTCATTCCCCAGGATAAAGGCAGTTCTTGGCCAGCAACCAGGAAGGATGCTGTAGCAAAGCACTACTCCACACTGGTAAGTGCTGTCACATCCGGACTACCTCCACCAGTCTCCAGGAAGCAGGACCAAATTCTAAAGCCACAGTGACTATTTGTCATTAAACCATTTATCCCATTTGGGCAAGGGCAAAAGGAATGAGGGCACAGCACACACACACACACAAATGCTCTCTAAATGCATCAGAGTGGCTTCTTTTATAAAGGAAAATAAGGGTGCCCTGAAGGTTAATAGTGACTGTCGACATGACATGAGCTGAAATCACCTAGGAGACAAGCCTCTGGGCCTTCCTGTGAGGATAGTCTTGATTAAGTTAATTGAGGTAAGAAGACATGCTCAAAAAGAGGATGGCAAATTCTGTGGTTGGGTTCCTGCACTGCTGAAAAATTAAGAGGCTAGCTGACATGAGTGTCTAGCACTCTCTGCTTCCTTACTGACAACACAATGTGATGAGCTGCCTTAAGCTTCTAGTACCATGACTTTCCAGCCATGTTAAACCAGAACTGGAACCCAAAATTAACTCTTTAAGTTACCTTTGTCAGTTATTTTGTTATATATGAACAATACCAATAACTAATGTGTGCACTCACGCATGCACATACACACACATACACAAACACACACACACACACACACACACACACACATACACACACACACAAACCTGACTACCTAACCCTTTAAAAACTCCCCAAGAGTGGCACCCCTGCAAGTCTGATCTCAAAAGCCTGAAGGAGGTAGGAAGCCTTTTCAAAGAACCAAGCTGATTTTGTTCACAGCTATAGTCTGAATGTGCCGCAGTCTTCCTCCTCGATCCAGGATGATGCTGAGAAATAAATATAACAGAAAAGCATCTTCCCCCAGGAAAAAGGTGAGCTGGTCTGAGTTCAGCACATGCAGCTGGAAACAAGTTGCATGGCTCCTGGGAGCTTCCCAGTGAACGTGTAAAAACAAATGGGTTGCTTTGCACAGCTACAATATGAGCTTTTTCTTTTTCTTTTTCTTTTTTAAATGACACACCAAGTAACTGCCATGTTTAGAAAATGGCGACTTCATTAAACAAGCTGAGTGTCATTCTATAGGAAAAAAAAAAAAAAGAAGGAAAAAAAAAAGAACTGAAAGACCTTTTTCCCAGAGCCCATGGAACCTAAACCTAAAATGGCAGTATTCCCTGTTAGACTTGATTAATGTTACACAAAGGGTAGGACAAGAAGGCTGGTCTGGAAAAAGAGAAACATCTTTGTGAAGAACAAGACTGTGGCCTTCGGGGAGCTAAGCACATGTTTAATTTTGCGTTTTAAACTCCTCAGCAGACTGCAGATCTATAAAGGGAATCACTGAAAGTGAAGAGAACGGTGACTTACCCAGAGCATCGGGCTGTTTTTTACAAGACGGGGTAAGAAGTGAGAAAGCAAAATCTTAGCTTCCCTCACACAAACTCTCCCTCCTTTGCAGAGAAACTTGCGAGCTGAAATGAAGCCAGATGCTAATGCAGAGCCTTTGTGAGAAGCTCTGGGCTTGTCAAATACTGACATCTACTGGTTCCCTCGGAAATGTAGCTTCATTCTGAAAGTGATCTATTTGCGGTACCACACAGATAGGTTTTGCTGTGCTTTTTCTTATGGGGGACATTTCTTTTTTGGCCTTTTGGAAAATACCACCCCAGTGCTACATTTTATTTTTGTAAAATGTATGGTTGCTTCATTTATACCTTTTTTTAAGTTATAAGGTTATTAAGTAGGATTGGGGGTCAGAGGGTAAGCACAGTATCTCTAATCAAAATTCATTGGGTAAAATACTCATCCCTTATATCCATAAAGCAATCATTGATCTCCAAATCATGACCAGTTATATGATCTCATTGTATATTCAGCATACCCCGAATACAAAAGATCAGAACTAGTCTATCTTATATGATAAAACACAAAGGTCCAGAAAAATCTAGTTTGTAAAGCCAAGGTCATAGAGCAATTGAGAGGTGATGCTGATAACAGAACCACGGTTTTCCAATTTACTGGCCAGGACTTTTATCATTAAGGTACACTTTCCTTTGTGGAAAGAAATAAATTACTCTCAGCTTGTGAGTGTAGAGGAAAAGGCAAATGGGGACACATAAACACACATCCCCTTTCTTTTGCTCTGTACCGTTAAAGCTCTGACATTAACTAATGAGCAGAGGGAGAAAGCCGCTGTTGGTGATAGTGGCACTCCATTTTAGTACATCAAGAAAGACTCAGCTAAAGCTAATGAACCCACTGGGCATCATTAACCTTTTCCTCCAGCATACCAGAATCAGCCACCACAATGAGGTCTAGAGGTTGGTCTTTTAAGACACACTGGACTGTCATTCAGAGAGACTGAGGACCAGTTACCTGGTGTCCAGATTTATCTGCCTTCTTTCCTTTAAGCAGAGCAGAGCAGCATGCTGGGGATGCTAACAAGCCTCCTAATTGTCATCAAATTTAGGGGTACATAAGGAAACTTGGGTAAAGGACCCAAGTTACCCCCGAAGGTACCCCCGAAGATATAATCAATGAATTAACAACTCAATTTCTCTATTTTGTGTGCAATTTACCAAAGGTGTCAGAATTTTAAATTAGAACCTTTTCCCCCAGACTTGGCTATGAATATTTTAAAAATATATATGAGAGTATGGAACCTGTAGGATTCATGGGCACTTCATAGATGAGCACTGGAATGAAAATGTTGCATGAGATTCCTGCACGGGTCACAAGGCATCTGTCTTAGAAAATTATGCCCAAACATGAACTGCCACCTTTTTTCTAGGAGAGGAGGGAGAATTCAAGCATTTTGCAGATTGAGGTGGTGACATGTCAGGATAGACCTGTCATAGCATGTGAGTGCAGAGCACCTCTCGAGATTTGGGTATCTGAAGCAGTTCTACCTCCAGAAAGCCAAGGTATTTCCCTTTGGTATGTACTCAAAAGACTCAAAGTCAGCTTACTATAGAGCATATCCATCTTTATGGCTGCACTACTCACAATAGCTCAGTTTCAGAATTAGCCAAGTTTAAATTGACAAAGTAATTATTAAATAAAATATTATATATTCTTATGATATACAATAAGATTATTTAGCCATAATGAAAAATAAAATGATGTTGTTTGCAGGAAAGTCAGTGAAACTAGAGATACTCATCTTAAATATGATAAGTCAGACTTAGAAATATTTCATGTTTTCTTTCTCTGTGGAATCTAGGAAGAAAAGAAAAGTAATGAGAGCTAAAAAGGAGCCTGTTAGAACAATGGAAGAGAGAAAGGAGAAGGGATAAATAAGACAAAGTAATAACGAGAGCAAGTATGTTCAAAGACATTATATACAGGTATGGAAATGTTAAAATTAAGCTCAATGCTTTGTGTATTAGCATAAAGTAAGAAAACAAGCAAAATAAAATATCCAATTACATTTTTCAAGATCACTACAAGATCAGATTATTTAAGTTCTCATAAACAAACAAAAAAATTACAGATGTTCAAGGTGCTAGAAATACTAATTACCTCGATTGGACTCTGTGTATCAAAACATCATTGCATCGCATTATACCCCATTAATGTGTTCAATTCTAAGTTGTTAAATAAAACAAACAATAAAATATGAAAGAAGAAAACCAAGGCATAAAATTCCACCACTAATATTCCTGTTAAAAAAACAAAGGAAAGATGATACAGATTGACACATTAATGCACCTCTCCAATTCTGGCAATATCACCCCAACTCAGGGACAAGATAGGAATGATTGATTCCCCTCAAGATATTTCTCTTAACAACAGTAATAATGATTAGTGATAACACAGCAAGCACTAGTCAAAACATATTCATACACACTCATGTATATTCTGTATATTCTTGTATATTAACTAATTAATCCCCAGAATAGCCCTAGAAGACTGGTATTATTATCCTTACTTTACAAATGCATAGGTGGAAACACAAAGAGTTAGTCACTGAAATGCAATTACACGTGTTTTTAGTGATGAGGCTAGAATTTAAATTCAACTGTGCTGGTTTTCTGTCCCTACTGCCTCTTCTATAGAGTAGTAGTTCTCAAATTACCATCCTTGGGCCAGAACCATACATTATCTAGGAAGGTGTGCTCCTGAAACAAAAACTAGGGAGTTGAGGGTTTCGTGGAGGTTTTATTTTTAACTTGGCTTTCATACACAAGTTATTTTGCTGTACACATTGCTTTAGAACTTATGCTGTATTTTCTATCACCTGGTTCTAAAAGGCATTTGGAGGTGTAGGACTTTCAGCCAATCTAGCCTCATCACTTAAGAAATACAAATTCATAAATGCATATGATAACAACTGATGAAAACAAGAGGAGAAGGGAGGAGGATATAGGAAGTTTCAGAAGGAGGAGAGGGGAAGAAGACATGTTGTAATGAAAATACAATCTCAAAAATAAACAACAACCAAAAAAGATCCCATCTCAAATAAAACATAAAGGGGATGCTATTTTCATAAGCCAATATAATTTCTAGCATTATTCTAAATACTTAAAACTTTATACCCATCGATAAGTGTGTTTCTTATCACTCATCAACAGCTTATTTATGCAACTGATGGAGTCTATTACAGAGATCTACAACTGGTTAAAATGCAGAGAAGAAGGGACTGTGTGGTGTCCCTGCCCAATTTATATGTTGGTGACACTAGCCCTACACCTAAAACTCAGGGAAAATCATGGAAGAGGAGACAGAAAGATTGGAAGAACCAGAGGTCCAGAACATCCGTTATTAGATTGTGTTCTCTGGGCATGACAGGAAGAGATGCACCCATGAAATCTCAACAAGACACTTGCCTGAACAAGATTAGCATTATGACACCAGTTGGCATGCCAAGATAGAGAGAGAAAATTCCACATGACCCCATCCTTAGATAACAAGCTACAGCTGGTCAATGGCTACTGGAAGAGAGAATCAGTTTCCTCCAGAGACAAGCTCCTGCAAAGAATGTCCAGTCTCAATAATTGAACCTGAATATACACCTGTATATCATGTAACAATAGTAATTAGAGAGTGTGATTTAGAAGGAGGAACATGGGAGGATTCTGAGATGGAGGGAGAGGAGTGGACAAGTGGTTGAGTGATATAGATAAGTTACTCATGTCTGAAGTTCTCAAAATAAATACAAAAACTAATATATGAATATTATAAAGTGCAGAAAGAGTTAAAGACAATGCTCAGTATTACTCTTTGTCCTATATACACGTGCACACATGCAGAAGCATAGACATAAGAAAGCTATATACAATCCATTAAGAAGTCTATAGTAAAGCAATGATTACCTTGCAAAATTCGGTGACTTCCAAACTTACTTTATTAAGAACTCTGCTTTACATTGATAACTTGTCTGGAACAAATGATCTTAGAAATACATTTACAAAACCTAGTTCGGCCTAAGACCACTATGTTGCCCAGTCTCTAAGCCACTGTGAGAAGAAAAATAAGGAAATGTGTCTTAGAACACTGCTTAGCCAGAATATAAATAAGGGTTACATAAGTGCTTTATTGTTGCTGTTGGTAGTGGACGAACCATGCTTGACACACCTAATGCCTTTCCTGCATCTTTGGCTAGCTGTAAGACCCCGAAAGACAATTAGGTAATCATGATGAAAACAAGTTAATTTTTTTCTTAGAATAGACTGATATAATTTGTATCATTGACTTCAAAGGTATCATACCACCATTTTATATCTTGCACAGGCAAGCCTTATAAGAGAAAAGCTAAGCAAGCTATCAAATGGTTAGCAATCCTTAGTATATTGTTAAGACCAGTCAACTTTTCTACCCTGAAGCCCATCTCCTAGAAAGTCGAAAGTATATATCACCTTTATCAAACGCATCCTGGCTGTTTAAGAATATCATCTAAACACTCAGTTGGAGCTTTGGCACCAACATGCCTCCAATTGCTTGTACTAGGAGAAATTCAGTAGCTAGCAGAGTCTACTGAACTTGTGCTGAGTTAAAACTGGAACTAGAAACTGAAAAGAAGTCCTCCTCTCATAATGGGATGAGGAGCTGGAAGAACCTCAAACTACAGGGTAAACTGTCATGAATATGGCTCTATGTCAGGATGCTAACATGAGCTGTACCAGGCTACAAGAAAAAGCTGGAGCACTTCTGTGCTTTCATCTAGAGCTATCATTATAGTGTCTCTAGGGCTTCCCCTTATTTTTCATAAGCCCATGGCCTTTCTCAGGTCTATTCCTCTGCTTCATAGACCTCGTTGGCCTCTATTACCTATAGAAATGTGAAAACTGCATTACAGGTACCCACCTTACCACTGCTGTCAGCGTTCCATGATAAATGAAGGCACTCAAGTTTATATTGAGTATATACTTCCTTCTGCTCCCCAAACCTCCAGAGCCACATCAAGCTATTGGTGCTGGCTGGTGCTGTTCATGAACCAACCGAAATGGCACCAGGTGCTGATGCTCTGTAAGTTCCTGGGCTGAGTAGCATCTGCAGCTCTGTGCATCCCACTTGGCACTGATAGTGTGCTAAGGCCTCCAAAGTACCAAAGCTGACTTATGTTCCTTGCAAACCCCATGTGCCAAAATTGTCCTAGCTCTAATCTCATTGTCAATTAATTAGTCTTTTAAAGGGTTGCCTTATCTCTTTTATAATACCTTATTGGGAACTTTATAGAAACGATTGTTTTCCCCGCTAATATTCTGATATTACTTTTAGTATCCTCCCTATATGAGACTGACACCGAAATAACCAGGGAACTAGACCAATGAGTAAGTTTAAATGATGCATAAGACTGTGGTCATATTTGTCTAAATACTGTAACAACTAATCATCTATTTGGGGGCCTACAATGTGTACATGGCTCTTTCTTGAGAGACAAGAGATGGAGAAATGGGATAGGGGGCCAATTCTAGCACTCCCAAAACTATCTATATACTAGTAGAGAATCCAGATTGGGCTCTTGCTAGTATCTCTTGTTATTTCAAGAACATCAGTCTTGCAAAGTAACCCAAAAGACTGTAGGAAGATTCATTGGGCCTGACAGAAAACAAGCAGAATTCAAATTGTAGTTTGATCATTTATCAGCCATCTGAGTCCCAAGGCAGGACATTTAACCTTCATTTATTGAAATAATAATAATGTCCCTGGCTGCCTCTAGGTTTATCCGTTGAAGAAATATGTACTGAACTTCCTTCCAGAAGATAGACACAAGGATGGGTCTGTTGAAGAGATAGTGAACAGTTGAGAGACTTCACTAGCTGACAACACATAAACCACCCTATTTTAAAGAAGATATTAGTTGGGCTCTTATCAATTGCCCTGTTTCTTACTTGTTAGCTTATTCTTCATAATAATCATAAAAGATGATCATGATTAAAACCATCTTAAAATGACAGGGAAACACTTATTTAAATCATATATCTAGGAAATTACGGATTTAGAAATACAGATGTATCTGATGCCAGAATCTATAATTTTTACACTAGACCACACTACCTTGTGTATATAAATTGCTGTAATGTACGGAAAGAAATTATTCATTTATCAGACTTAGATGAAGAGTTATGAAATCAAATGAAATGCATATAAACAGACAAGCTGACTAAATTGTAAGGTACTTCTGTTACGGTCATCAGGGTAAGTGGTCTGTAAAATATGCTGTTCATAAAATCCTATCTGTAAGTAGAAGTTAACCAAGCCTGGGTAGAGAAAATAATAATAATAATAATAATAATAAATAGAAGAGGATCTAAATTTTACTTCAATAGATCATTGAAAACCAAGCAGTGAATCAAATCCAATCAGTATTCTCAATAGCCCAGTATCTGCTCATGGGGGTGGCTAACCTATTTTAAAAGATAGAGTTCCCTAGTCTCAGTGTTCTACATGAGCAGAATAAAAATGAATTCAACAGATTGCAACACACTAGATGAATCCCCCAAAGGGACCTGTTAGGATGGGTTAGCAGGATCACCTGTTGTGGAGTGGGTGGGGAGATGATTCAGTAGGTGGGTGCATTGCCTACTGCACAAACAGTACTGAGTTCCCATCCTCAGCACTCACATGAAAGCCTGACATAGTTGTGCATGTCTGCAGTCCTAGAACTGGTCATGGGGAAGTGGAGAGAGTTGGATCCCTGAGTTTTCTGGTCAGCCAACTTGGCCAATACAGGTTCAGTGACAGACTCTACCTCTTAAAAAAAAAAAAAAGTGTAGCAAATAATAGAAGACATCTGACATTAGCTTTTGGTCTCCATATGCATGTGGCACATGCACGCATTCACGCGCACGCGCGCACACACACACACACTCTATGATGCAGTCTCTTGTTCAGAATGGTGGAATCACTGTGACTACTATGATAAAAACCATATCCTCAAGTGGGAAGCAGACTTGTTCAGAAGCCCTTTGGAGGAAGCCAAAGTCTAGTAATTATGTTTTACATATTTTAAGCAGAGTCTGTTTTCCAAACTGTAAGGTGAGCACAGTTGGAGTACACTTCAAGCTATCATTCAGTGATGAAGCTAACTATATTTGTATAGTTTAGGAGCATGACTTGAAATACTAAAGACCACTACCTGTTCCTCTCTTGAACAAGCCAATCTCTCAGACTCAGTTTCATAATCTGTAAAATTGAGATCAATCAACCCTGTGGAGCTGTCATTAGGATGAAATAAGTTTAGCACTACAACACACATAAAATATTCAACAAATGACAAAAAGCCCTGTTTTTCTTCTGAGATTTTTATGCAGCAGATCTTTCAGGAATCATTCTTTTGACCTAATAGGAAGGGCACTATACAATTCATTCTAAGCATTTTGGTTATCTATTGCATAACAACTTACTGCAAAATGTTACCAACTTAAATAAAGCAACATATATTTATTATTTTACAACTTTTGATAGTCAAGAGTTGGGACATAGCTAAGTGGGCCCACTGCTTCAGGGTCTCTCACAGACTATCAATAACCAGCAGAGATATTGTCTTATCTGAAGCTATGACTGGAGGAAAAACACTTCCTAGCTCACTCGTGTAGTGGTTATGAGGATCCATCCCATGTACAGACACCAAAACACACTATTGTGGATGCCAACAAGTGCTTGCTGACAGGAGCCTGATATAGCTGTCTCCTGAGAGGCTCTGCCTGAAAAGTACAGAGGTAGATGCTCATAGCCAACCATTGTACTGAGCAAGGGGTCCCCAGTGGAGAAGTTAGAGAAAGGACTGAAGGAGCTGAAGGAGTTTGCAGTCCCATAGAAGAAACAACAATACGAACAAACCAGTAACCCTAGAGCTCCCAGGGACTAAACCATCAACCAAAGAGTATACATGGTGGGACCCATGACTCCAGCTGCATATGTAGCAGAGGATGGCCTTGTCAGACATCAGTGGGAGGAGAGGCCCTTGCCCCCATGAAAGCTCTATGCCCCAGTGTGGGGGAATAACAAGGAGATGAGGTGGGAGTGGGTAGGTGGGAGGGGGAGCACCTTCATAGAAGCAGGGGGAGGGGATGAGGCAGGGGGTTTCAGAGAGGAAACGGGGTAAGGGGATAACATTTGAAATGTAAATACATAAATCCAATTTAATACACACACACACACACACACACACACATGTGAGGAGCAGGTGTGGCAGCAGTCCCAAGAAGGCGCCAGGGACTGCAGCTAAGTCTTATGACTTGCACCTGACTTCCTCACCTGAATATAAGCCACAACCATCGTGAGAGCTGCGCAGGTGTACCAGGATACTGGCGAATCCATTTTGGTGGAGATATGCCCCTGCTGCCCTGATTAGCTGAAGCTGCGTGCCTGGTGAGGTGACGTGGCCTGCTGTGAGTGGATGGGAACTGAGAGTATATAAGAGTGAGAGGCCCAGAGTTCGGGCAGATATAAACAAGAAGAAAGATGAAGACTGAATAAACTGCTGTTAGAAGGACTGGTGGTCGTGTCGTTCTTGCTGGTCGAGAGTGGACGCGACACACACACACACACACACACACACACACACATATATATAAAAATAGAAGTGACAAGCATACACTCTAGTATCAAAATTATAGCCCAGGACTTTTGCTGCATTCTATTTCCAAAGCAGTTGCTAGGCTAAGCTTACATTTATAGAGGATTACACAAGGTATGAACACTGTATGGAGTTCACCTGAGACAACCTTAAAGGGTCAGTCAACCACACACACGAAGGTAATTGTAATATCCAAACTGAATTCAAGACCACCCAGTACCCTTCAAAAAGGACTTTCCAAACTGTTCTAGCAGACAAAGTGCAGAGCCAGATTAGGAAGCTGGCTGACTAAACAAATTAAAAACATAGTTTTAGTGGTCAAGATGATTAAGCCTGCAGCTACCAAAATAATATTAGCTGTTCTTAAAGAAATAGCCATAACAATATTAGCAATTCTCCTGCCCCCGCCCCACACTGAATTCTGACAAAGATCACAAACCACCCTGACCTTGTTGGGAGAATTCCCCTGACGTTAATAGCTGTGACGTTAATAGCTGATCCATAAGTTCAAAATGTACTATTACTCTGCTGACCAAATCATAACAACCCACCATGGGGGTAAGCAAAGTGAGGGACTAGGCCAAAGGGTTACTTAGTCACTATACAAACCAACCAATGCCTGAAAGGTTACTTGCTACACCAGTGAGAACCCTGTTGCTCAAATCTGCCCCTTACAGAGGTATAAAAAGCATGTTCTTTCTTTGTTCTGGCTCTCTCCTCTGGCCTGCATGCTGAGAGGGAAGTCCCCAATATTTTGGATCAATAAAAATCCTCATGCAGTTTGTAGCGATGGCTGCGGTCTCTGTGGTTCTTGTGAGTAAGGGTCTTTTGAAGAACTACAACATAACAAATTTAACAGTCAAATTTTCTTGAGGAAATATGATTGTTCTGATTTCAATAGTACACACTATGTTTATAAAAATATCACAAAGTAGCCCATAAATGAGTACCTTTTGTGTATTGAGTTAAATATATTAAGAAATATCTAGTGGACCTTACAACATAAAAATAAAGCATAAAGCTATAGATTCATAAAGTCTTATGCACAAATGGCATGAAAGTGAAGAATAAATTGTCTAGGGGTACAAAATGAGAAGGGGTGACTGAAAAGAGGGGAGGAGACATCTGGGATAGAGTATGCTCAACTTATAGAATATACTTGCATGAAAATGGCCTCATATAAACCGGTATAATACAACTTTTACCAATCATAAATATATTCCTGTGTGTTTGGGAGGCTTTGTTTATCTCGGTAATAAAAGGACTCTGTAATATTACAGAATCGGTATTGTCTTAATTGTCTCCATGACTCTGTCTGCACACTGTAGCTTAAATGTTCAACATATCCAAATATGTAATAAGAAGAACTCAAAAATGGCAACTTCTTTTTCATTTATTTGCAAGAACTCAACTCATCTAAAGTGGTTGATCTAATAATAAGGATTATTAAACATTTACAGCATAAAAACAAATTTTAAAAAAGGAGTCTGTCCTTCGATGACAGTTTAGTTTTCTTACATTTATTTTATACAGTAAGATTTTAATCAGTGGTCATAATTATTCTGCAGATTAGAAACTGTAGCTTAGAGAGGTTAAATATCTTGCTCAAGGTATCTACAAGCAAAGTAGCATCCAAACCAAATCTGCATGGCTGTTAAATTTCTGCTTTTTCTACAGTAGCAGGTCTGACATGCATGCCCATATGTACAGATACCATTAGCAACTTAGTGAGTTTTCCAGTTAGTGCTTCTGTTTTAGTATTTTTCTCTTCTGTCTTTTCCTCTATTTTTTATCTTCTGTGTGTGAATGTTTTAAAGCCTGAATGGATGTCTGTGCACTTTATGTATGCTGTGCCTACAGAAGCCAAAAGAAAGCAACTAATTTCTTCCATACTCAAGTTACAGACTAACGTGAGCCGCCATGTAGGTGCTGGGAAATGAACCTGGGTTCTCTAGAAGAGAAGCAAGTGCTCTTAACCAGTCAGCCTTCTATCCAGCCTTGCTTTAAATACCTTATTTTTTACTAAGCACAGATATTCCTGTCTTTCCCACCCACACCCATAGTCCTTGCCATAAACTCTCTCTTCTAAAACTGGTAATAGTAGTCATTTAGAAATTTTTAAAGAGTTAGTTCATTATTTATTTAATACACATAAGTACTTGCCTATATGTGTGTCTATGTACCGCCTGCATACTTAGCACCCGAAAGGGCCAGAAAAAGGCATCAAATCCCCTAGACCTGAAGTTACAAATGACAACAAGCCACTATAGAGGTAATAAAAACTGAACTTGAGTTCTCTGCAAGAACAGCAAGTGATCTTAACTGCTGAGCCATCTCTTTAGACCCAGTTGTCTAGAAATTTAACACCAATTATTTATAACTGGTAGAAAAATCATCTCCTTTGTTTTTCAGTAAGTGGATAATATGTTATTTTCTAGTAGTCTTTAGGGACTAAATATAATTTTAGATAAATACTAGTCAGGGTTTCTTTTGTATACCATGTTTGTCTATACTAGTATCTTTGTCAGTGTTCAAAAAGCTAGGTTTTCAGCATGACTTAAAGATTTTATATATTAAGAGAATATGAAAAAAGAGAGAATGTGTATATATTAAGAGAATATATATTAAGATGATATCTAAGAGAATGTATATAATCTTCAGAATAGAGGACAATATGAAGAATAAATGGGAGTGACATAAGAATCACCTTCATTCCATTACAAAAATTATTTGTTCCATCGAACAAAACAGAAAATTTGTGGGCATCTATATCATCACCACCAAGCATTCAATGCACACACAAGGAAAATTAAGCCCGTGAGATACTAAGTGGGATGCATTTTATGAGACATAAGAGAGCTGTGCATTCAGGGAGCAATGCCATATAGCACACACCCAAGTGAGCATAAGCTCTTCCAAGCAGACACTGCCAGATGGGCTCACTTCCGATCCAGAATAACTGTTTGACACTACAGAATGAATTCTGTACTACATCAGGTTTTTCATGGGCATATAAAAATCATATCCATCCTTTCCTCATGTGTGGCTTGGCTGGTAGGCTTTTTTTGGATCTTGGAGGTATGTTATTTGCCAAGGCAGGATTTGTGAGTTTGACTGGAAACATCAGCATGTATAATATATTTCTGCCTATATTTTAAGGATATATATTTTAAAGGTGGACATAATATGACAGTATATTCTCATACTATTTTTTAAATAATGTATGAAAAATAGTAGTTAACACTCTAGGAAAGGGAACTGGAATACTATGGAGCCGAGATACATGGGTGAGGGAGACGAAATTTTCATTTTAAAACCTCAGGTATAATTTTAGTATACTAGATTTGTATAACACACTTTTACTTAAATAATTATTAAGTATTCAGCAAACAAATACAGGGTTCTTAGCCATGTATATGCACTATAGTTTCTGACAGACTTTTTGTCAAAATACACATGGAGGGAATTTAAATGAATAGCTGTGGCTCTGGAGTCAGATGCCACGGGTCCGGAAGCGACTAAGAAGTAAAGCAAGTTTTTGAGTCTTCTAAGCCTCATATGAGTCTCATATGAAAATGATGAGTCTATTCTGAAGCCTGTGTAGCTAAGTTTTAGAATAAAATAGGAGGCCTTTCAGGGACTAGTACTTGCTGTGACTTGAGTCAAGTGGCAATGTATAGGAAAAGATGAGCAGATTCACATCTCACATTTGCAGCCAGAAATAAGAGCAAAGATTGAAATTGACAAGGGCATTAAACATGACTTATTTCCCTGAGGCTTATCATCCATAGCAGTTGCTATCACCCCTATTTTGTTTTGAAATTGGCCCCATGGATAACTCATAGAGGAAAAGTTGTCTTTTAAGGCCTTACTAGAAATTTGGGGGTAATGACCTGCTGTGGAATACTTTTTCGCCTTTCATTGTTGAAAATCAAAAAGACTGTTTACCTTTCTGATATAATAGCAAGATAGTGCAATGGGATGTGCTTAGACTTGAGCAGGCCTCAAGTCATACAGTTGGCCAGCAAAGTCCTAGGTGCATAGTTGACATTTCTGCTCATCTCTTTCATTTATTCTCCAAGTAGAGGACACTAAAACTAATCGATGTCTCACCATTCTCCATGTCTTCCACTCCCTTTATCAATCTATAGCATATCTACTTCCCTCTTAGCATGAAGAGGAGAAAAAACAGTTAAGAGGAAGCATTAACTGGATGTTTCTAGAAAAAAAGACAATAGACTCTGGTTATCAATAAAAGGCAATCTCACTAAGAGAATTATATTCCAACTTGGTTCAAGAAGATAGATGCTATTGGTATTTAAATGGACATGCTCCTTAATCTAGAATGGCATAAATTTCCATAGATAAAATAAATCTCTAAATAGCATCCTCCAGGATCTTGTTCTTATTCAAATTTGCAGTTCTCAGGCATTAGTTACTCCATTAATAATCCATAATTGCTAGGTGTTGTGGCTTAGATAATGTCAGCGCTCAGAGGGAGGTGCTGACACAGGATGACCACTACAAAGGTGAGGCCAATCTGCTCATCCATGCCTATATAGCCAGAGTCTGTCTCAAATGATAAAGACAAAAAGGGGGGGGGAGAGAAAGGAGGGAGAAGGAGATAGGGAGAGACAGAGGGAGGGGAGAGCAGAAGAGAGAAGAGCAGAGAGGAGAGGGGAGGGGAGGGAAGAAGAGAAGAGAAGAGAAGAGAAGAGAAGAGAAGAGAAGAGAAGAGAAGAGAAGAGAAGAGAAGAGAAGAGAAGAGAAGAGAAGTCGCTACGTACTAACATAAACAATGTATTATCCAGAAGTAGATAGACTACAGTGGTTTGTGAAAGTAAATGAGACTTGATTGCCACGAATGGTAATGCATGCCTATAATTTCAGCACTAGGGAGACAGAGTCAGGTGTTTTTCTGTGAGTTTGGGCAAGCTTGAACTACATAAGGAGTAGCAAGCCAGCCAAGGTTACATATTGAGACACCCCCCTCCCCGTCTAGAAAACAGGAAAAAAAACAACAAAAGAAAATGGGGTAAAAGAGAATCACATCAGAAATATGTATTAATTTCTACCCCATTTAAGACCTAGGAATTAACGAGATTTTTTTTAAAGCCTGGAGGCTTTTAGTCCCACATGTTTTGTCCCAGCACTGGGGACGCAGAGGCAGGAGGATCTCGATGAGTTGGAGGCCATCCTAGTCTACAGAGCTAGTTCTAGGACAACCAGGGCTACAGAAAGAAACCATGTCTTAAAAACAAGAGGGGGGGTTATAAATAAGATCCCTAAGCTTCTTCTCAAATGTACTGAATTAAAAATCTCATATCGATTCTGTATTTGCTAATATATGCTGAAAACTTTCAAACACTGTATATACCTTAATCTCATTTAACCCTAACAAGTTTTAAATAATACTATTATATGATTTGTAAAGATCCTGGATTATATTCAATACTCTCCTTGTGACATATCTTTCTTCATTATTCTTCCTTGGAGTCGGAGGACAGTGACCTGCCCTGCAGGGAGCGCCATCTTGGCTCCGGGACTCTGCCAAGCTTAGTCTCTACAGGTCAGAGTGGGGACCACGGGGGCAGACGGCTTCTGGGACAGGCAGGAGCCACAGAGCCGCTGAGGCAGCACCCTTTTGGGGCCGCAAACATCCGGCACCCTCCCAGTCGGAGGACAGTGACCTGCCCTGCAGAGAGCGCCATCTTGGCTCCGGGACTCCACCGAGCTTAGTCTCTACAGGTCAGAGTTGGGACCACAGGGGCAGACGGCTTCTGGGACAGGCAGGAGCCACAGAGCCGCTGAGGCAGCACCCTTTTGGGGCCGCAGACTTCCGGCACCCTCCCAGCCGGAGGACAGAGACCTGCCCTGCAGAGAGCGCCATCTTGGCTCCGGGACTCCCCGAACTTAGTCTACAGGTTAGAGTGAGGACCACAGAGGCAGACAGCTTCTGGGACAGGCGGGAGCCACAGAGCCGCTGAGGCAGCACCCTTTTGGGGCCGCAGACATCCGGCACCCTCCCAGTCGGAGGACAGTGACCTGCCCTGCAGAGAGCGCCACCTTGGCTCCGGGACTCCGCCGAGCTTAGTCTCTACAGGTCAGAGTGGGGACCACAGGGGCAGACGGCTTCTGGGACAGGCAGGAGCCACAGAGCCGCTGAGGCAGCACCCTTTTGGGGCCGCAGACTTCCGGCACCCTCCCAGCCGGAGGACACAGACCTGCCCTGCAGAGAGCGCCATCTTGGCTCCGGGACTCCCCGAACTTAGTCTACAGGTTAGAGTGAGGACCACAGAGGCAGACAGCTTCTGGGACAGGCGGGAGCCACAGAGCCGCTGAGGCAGCACCCTTTTGGGGCCGCAGACATCCAGCACCCTCCCAGTCGGAGGACAGTGACCTGCCCTGCAGGGAGCGCCATCTTGGCTCCGGGACTCTGCCAAGCTTAGTCTCTACAGGTCAGAGTGGGGACCACGGGGGCAGACAGCTTCTGGGACAGGCAGGAGCCACAGAGCCGCTGAGGCAGCACCCTTTTGGGGCCGCAGACATCCGGCACCCTCCCAGTCCGAGGACAGTGACCTGCCCTGCAGAGAGCGCCATCTTGGCTCCGGGACTCCGCCGAGCTTAGTCTCTACAGGTCAGAGTGGGGACCACGGGGGCAGACGGCTTCTGGGACAGGCAGGAGCCACAGAGCCGCTGAGGCAGCACCCTTTTGGGGCCGCAGACTTCCGGCACCCTCCCAGCCGGAGGACACAGACCTGCCCTGCAGAGAGCGCCATCTTGGCTCCGGGACTCCCCGAACTTAGTCTACAGGTTAGAGTGAGGACCACAGAGGCAGACAGCTTCTGGGACAGGCGGGAGCCACAGAGCCGCTGAGGCAGCACCCTTTTGGGGCCGCAGACATCCGGCACCCTCCCAGTCGGAGGACAGTGACCTGCCCTGCAGAGAGCGCCACCTTGGCTCCGGGACTCCGCCGAGCTTAGTCTCTACAGGTCAGAGTGGGGACCACAGGGGCAGACGGCTTCTGGGACAGGCAGGAGCCACAGAGCCGCTGAGGCAGCACCCTTTTGGGGCCGCAGACTTCCGGCACCCTCCCAGCCGGAGGACACAGACCTGCCCTGCAGAGAGCGCCATCTTGGCTCCGGGACTCCCCGAACTTAGTCTACAGGTTAGAGTGAGGACCACAGAGGCAGACAGCTTCTGGGACAGGCGGGAGCCACAGAGCCGCTGAGGCAGCACCCTTTTGGGGCCGCAGACATCCGGCACCCTCCCAGTCGGAGGACAGTGACCTGCCCTGCAGGGAGCGCCATCTTGGCTCCGGGACTCTGCCAAGCTTAGTCTCTACAGGTCAGAGTGGGGACCACGGGGGCAGACAGCTTCTGGGACAGGCAGGAGCCACAGAGCCGCTGAGGCAGCACCCTTTTGGGGCCGCAGACATCCGGCACCCTCCCAGTCGGAGGACAGTGACCTGCCCTGCAGAGAGCGCCATCTTGGCTCCGGGACTCCGCCGAGCTTAGTCTCTACAGGTCAGAGTGGGGACCACGGGGGCAGACGGCTTCTGGGACAGGCAGGAGCCACAGAGCCGCTGAGGCAGCACCCTTTTGGGGCCGCAGACTTCCGGCACCCTCCCAGCCGGAGGACAGAGACCTGCCCTGCAGAGAGCGCCATCTTGGCTCCGGGACTCCCCGAACTTAGTCTACAGGTTAGAGTGAGGACCACAGAGGCAGACAGCTTCTGGGACAGGCGGGAGCCACAGAGCCACTGAGGCAGCACCCTTTTGGGGCCGCAGACATCCGGCACCCTCCCAGTCGGAGGACAGTGACCTGCCCTGCAGGGAGCGCCATCTTGGCTCCGGGACTCTGCCAAGCTTAGTCTCTACAGGTCAGAGTGGGGCCCACGGGGGCAGACAGCTTCTGGGACAGGCAGGAGCCACAGAGCCGCTGAGGCAGCACCCTTTTGGGGCCGCAGACATCCGGCACCCTCCCAGTCGGAGGACAGTGACCTGCCCTGCAGAGAGCGCCATCTTGGCTCCGGGACTCCGCCGAGCTTAGTCTACAGGTTAGAGTGAGGACCACAGAGGCAGACAGCTTCTGGGACAGGCGGGAGCCACAGAGCCACTGAGGCAGCACCCTTTTGGGGCCGCAGACATCCGGCACCCTCCCAGTCGGAGGACAGTGACCTGCCCTGCAGGGAGCGCCATCTTGGCTCCGGGACTCCGCCAAGCTTAGTCTCTACAGGTCAGAGTGGGGACCACGGGGGCAGACAGCTTCTGGGACAGGCAGGAGCCACAGAGCCGCTGAGGCAGCACCCTTTTGGGGCCGCAGACTTCCGGCACCCTCCCAGCCGGAGGACAGAGACCTGCCCTGCAGAGAGTGCCATCTTGGCTCCGGGACTCCGCCGAACTTAGTCTGCACAGGACAGAGTGAGGACCACAGAGGCAGACAGCTTCTGGGACAGGCGGGAGCCACAGAACCGCTGAGGCAGCACCCTTTTGGGGCCGCAGACATCCGACACCCTCCCAGCCGGAGAACAGTGACCTGCCCTGCAGGGAGCGCCATCTTGGCTCCGGGACTCCGCCGAACTTAGTCTGTACAGGTCTGCTGACAGAGGATACTCAGAATCCCCAGAAGAACAACCTCTGAACAGAGACAACTATAACAACTCCAGAGATTACCAGATGGCGAGAGGTAAAGGTAAGAATCTTACTAACAGAAACCAAGACCACTCACCATCATCAGGACCCAGCACTCCCACTTCACCCAGTCCAGGGCACCCCAACACACCTGAAAAACTAGACCTGGATTTAAAAGCATATCTCATGATGATGGTAGAGGACATCAAGAAGGACTTTAAAGAACTACAGGAGAACATGGCTAAAGAGTTACAAGTCCTTAAAGAAAAACAGGAAAACACAACCAAACTGGTAGAAGTCCTTAAAGAGAAACAGGAAAACACATCCAATCAGATGATGGAAATGAACAAAACCATACTAGACCTAAAAAGGGAAGTAGACACAATAAAGAAAACCCAAAATGAGGCAACACTGGAGATAGAAACCCTAGGAAAGAAATCTGGAACCATAGATGCAAGCATCAGCAACAGAATACAAGAGATGGAAGAGAGAATCTCAGGTGCAGAAGATTCCATAGAGAACATGGGCACAACAATCAAGGAAAATGGAAAATGCAAAAAGATCCTAACTCAAAACATCCAGGAAATACAGGACACAATGAGAAGACCAAACCTACGGATAATAGGAGTGGATGAGAATGAAGATTTTCAACTCAAAGGACCAGCAAACATCTTCAACAAAATTATAGAAGAAAACTTCCCAAATCTAAAGAAAGAGATGCCCATGAACATACAAGAAGCCTACAGAACTCCAAATAGGCTGGACCAGAAAAGAAATACCTCCCGACACATAATAATCAGAACAACAAATGCACTAAATAAAGATAGAATACTAAAAGCAGCAAGAGAAAAAGGCCAAGTAACATATAAAGGCAAACCTATCAGAATTACACCAGATTTTTCACCAGAGACTATGAAAGCCAGAAGATCCTGGACAGATGTTATACAGACACTAAAAGAACACAAATTCCAGCCCAGGCTACTATACCCAGCCAAACTCTCAATTAACATAGATGGAGAAACCAAAGTATTCCACGACAAAACCAAATTCACACATTATCTCTCCACGAATCCAGCCCTTCAAAGGATAATAACAGAAAAAAACCAATACAAGGACAGGAACCACGCCCTAGAAACAACAAGAAGGTAATCCCTCAACAAACCTAAAAGAAGACAGCCACAAGAACAGAATGCCAACTTTAACAACAAAAATAACAGGAAACAACAATTACTTTTCCTTAATATCTCTTAATATCAATGGACTCAACTCCCCGATAAAAAGACATAGACTAACAAACTGGCTACACAAACAAGACCCAACATTTTGCTGCTTACAAGAAACTCATCTCAGAGAAAAAGATAGACACTACCTCAGAATGAAAGGCTGGAAAACAATTTTCCAAGCAAATGGTCTGAAGAAACAAGCTGGAGTAGCCATTCTAATATCAGATAAGATTGACTTCCAACCCAAAGTCATCAAAAAAGACAGGGAGGGGCACTTCATACTCATTAAAGGTAAAATCCTCCAAGAGGAACTATCAATCCTGAATATCTATGCTCCAAATACAAAGGCAGCCTCATTCATTAAAGAAACTTTAGTAAATCTCAAAGCACACATTGCACCTCATACAATAATAGTGGGAGACTTCAACACACCACTTTCACCAATGGACAGATCATGGAAACAGAAACTAAACAGGGACACAGTGAAACTAACAGAAGTTATGGATCAAATGGATCTGGCAGATATCTACAGAACATTTTACCCTAAAACAAAAGGATACACCTTCTTCTCAGCACCTCATGGTACCTTCTCCAAAATTGACCACGTAATTGGGCACAAAACAGGACTCAACAGATACAAAAATATTGAAATTGTCCCATGCATCCTATCAGATCACCATGGACTAAGGCTGATCTTCAATAACAAAATAAATAATAGAAAGCCAACCTTCACGTGGAAACTGAACAACACTCTTCTCAATGATACCTTGGTCAAGGAAGGAATAAAGAAAGAAATTAAGGACTTTTTAGAGTTCAATGAAAATGAAGCCACAACATACCCAAACTTATGGGACGCAATGAAAGCATTTCTAAGAGGAAAACTCATAGCTCTGAGTGCCTCCAAAAGGAAACTAGAGAGAGCACACATTAGCAGCTTGACAACACACCTAAAAGCACTAGAACAAAAGGAAGCAAATTCACCCAATAGGAGTAGACGGCAGGAAATAATCAAACTCAGGGGTGAAATCAACCAAGTGGAAACAAGAAAAACTATTCAAAGAATCAACCAATCAAGGAGCTGGTTCTTTGAGAAAATCAACAAGATAGATAAACCCTTAGCCAGACTCACTAGAGGGCACAGGGAAAGCATCCTAATTAACAAAATCAGAAATGAAAAAGGAGACATAACAACAGATCCTGAAGACATCCAAAACACCATCAGATCCTTCTACCAAAGGCTATACTCAACAAAACTGGAGAACCTGGATGAAATGGAGAAGTTCCTAGACAGATACCAGGTACCAAAGTTGAATCAAGATCAGGTTAATGATCTAAACAGCCCTATATCCCCCAAAGAAATAGAAGCAGTCATTAATAGTCTCCCAACCAAAAAAAGCCCAGGACCAGATGGGTTTAGTGCAGAGTTCTATCAGACCTTCAAAGAAGATCTAATCCCAGTTCTTCACAAACTATTCCACAAAATAGAAACAGAAGGTACTCTACCCAACTCATTCTATGAAGCCACAATTACTCTGATACCTAAACCACAAAAAGACCCAACAAAGATAGAAAACTTCAGACCAATATCCCTTATGAATATTGATGCAAAAATCCTCAATAAAATTCTTGCTAACCGAATCCAAGAACACATCAAAACAATCATCCATCCTGACCAAGTAGGTTTCATCCCAGGGATGCAGGGATGGTTCAATATACGGAAATCCATCAACGTAATCCAGTATATAAACAAACTCAAAGACAAAAACCACATGGTCATCTCGTTAGATGCGGAAAAAGCATTTGACAAGATCCAACACCCATTCATGATAAAAGTCTTGGAAAGATCAGGAATTCAAGGCCCATACCTAAACATGATAAAAGCAATCTACAGCAAACCAGTAGCCAACATCAAAGTAAATGGTCAGAAGCTTGAAGCAATCCCTCTAAAATCAGGGACTAGACAAGGCTGTCCACTTTCTCCATACCTATTCAACATTGTACTTGAAGTCCTAGCCAGAGCAATTCGACAACAAAAGGAGATCAAAGGGATACAAATTGGAAAAGATGAAGTCAAAATATCACTCTTTGCAGATGATATGATAGTATATATAAGTGACCCTAAAAATTCCACCAGAGAACTCCTAAGCCTGATAAACAGCTTCGGTGAAGTAGCTGGATATAAAATTAACTCAAACAAATCAATGGCCTTTCTCTACACAAAGAATAAACAGGCTGAGAAAGAAATTAGGGAAACAACACCCTTCTCAATAGTCACAAATAATATAAAATATCTTGGCGTGACTCTAACTAAGGAAGTGAAAGATCTGTATAATAAAAACTTCATGTCTCTGAAGAAAGAAATTATAGAAGATCTCAGAAGATGGAAAGATCTCCCATGCTCATGGATTGGCAGGATCAACATTGTAAAAATGGCTATCTTGCCAAAAGCAATCTACAGATTCAATGCAATCCCCATCAAAATTCCAACTCAATTCTTCAACGAATTAGAAAGTGCAATCTGCAAATTCATCTGGAATAACAAAAAACCTAGGATAGCAAAAACTCTTCTCAAGGATAAAAGAACCTCTGGTGGAATCACCATGCCGGACCTAAAGCTCTACTACAGAGCAATTGTGATAAAAACTGCATGGTACTGGTATAGTGACAGACAAATAGACCAATGGAATAGAATTGAAGACCCAGAAATGAACCCACACACCTACGGTCACTTGATCTTCGACAAGGGAGCTAAAAACATCCAGTGGAAGAAAGACAGCATTTTCAACAAATGGTGCTGGCACAACTGGTTGTTAACATGTAGAAGAATGCGAATCGATCCATTCCTATCTCCTTGTACTAAGGTCAAGTCTAAGTGGATCAAGGAACTTCACATAAAACCAGAGACACTGAAACTTATAGAGGAGAAAGTGGGGAAAAGCCTTGAAGATATGGGCACAGGGGAAAAATTCCTGAATAGAACAGTAATGGCTTGTGCTGTAAGATCGAGAATTGACAAGTGGGACCTCATGAAACTACAAAGCTTCTGCAAGGCTAAAGACACCATCAATAAGACAAAAAAACCACCAACAGATTGGGAAAGGATCTTCACCTATCCTAAATCAGATAAGGGACTAATATCCAATATATATAAAGAACTCAAGAAGGTGGACTCCAGAAAGTCAAATAACCCCATTAAAAAATGGGGCTCAGAACTGAACAAAGAATTCTCACCTGAGGAATACCGAATGGCAGAGAAACACCTGAAAAAATGTTCAACATCCTTAATCATCAGGGAAATGCAAATCAAAACAACCCTGAGATTCCACCTCACACCAGTCAGAATGGCTAAGATCAAAAATTCAGGTGACAGCAGATGCTGGCGAGGATGTGGAGAAAGAGGAACACTCCTCCATTGTTGGTGGGATTGCAAGCTTGTACAACCACTCTGGAAATCAGTCTGGCGGTTCCTCAGAAAATTGGACATAGTACTACCGGAGGATCCAGCAATACCTCTCCTGGGCATATATCCAGAAGATGTCCCAACCGGTAAAAAGGACACATGCTCCACTATGTTCATAGCAGCCCTATTTATAATAGCCAGAAGCTGGAAAGAACCCAGATGTCCCTCAACAGAGGAATGGATACAGAAATTATGGTAAATTTACACAATGGAGTACTACTCAGCTATTAAAAAGAATGAATTTATGAAATTCCTAGCCAAATGGATGGACCTGGAGGGCATCATCTTGAGTGAAGTAACACAATCACAAAAGAACTCACACAATATGTATTCACTGATAAGTGGATATTAGCCCAAAACTTAGGATACCCAAGATATAAGATACAATTTGATAAACGCATGAAACTCAAGAAGAATGAAGACCAAAGTGTGGACACTGTGCACCTTCTTAGAATTGGGAACAAAACACCCAGGGAAGGAGTTACAGAGACAAAGTTCGTAGCTGTGATGAAAGGATGGACCATTTAGAGACTGCCGTATCCAGGGATCCATCCCATAATCAGCTTCTAAACGCTGACACCATTGCATACACTAGCAAGATTTTGCTGAAAGGACCCAAATATAGCTGTCTCTTGTGAGACGATGCCGGGGCCTAGCAAACACAGGAGTGGATGTTCACAGTCAGCTATTGGATGTATCACAGGGCTCCCAATGGAGAAGCTAGAGAAAGTACCCAAGGAGCTAAAGGGATCTGCAACCCTATTGTTGGAACAACATGATGTACTAACCAGAACCCCGGAGCTCTTGTCTCTAGCTGCATATGTATCGAAAGATGGCCTAGTCGGCCATCAATGGAAAGAGAGGCCCATTGGACTTGCAAACTTTATATGCCCCAATATAGGGGAATGCCAGGGCCAAAAGAATGGGAATGGGTGGGTAGGGAAGTGGGGGGCGCTATGGGGGACTTTTGGGATAGCATTGGAAATGTAATTGAGGAAAATATGTAATAAAAATATTAAAAAAAAAAAATCATCTTGCAAAAGTAAAAGTGCAGACACAAAAAAAAAAAAAAAAAAATTATTCTTCCTTGGTCCAATAGCTCTTAGGGGTGGCTCAAATTGTTTGGGGATCCCTCCTCAAATTTCCTTCTTTTATAGCAGAGCTTCCATAATAGAAATAAAAATCTCAGTTAAATCCAGGCAAGACCAAAGCCTATACTCCTCCCTGTTCCTCCTTTAAACTACTTAGAAACTTAGATCTGGGTATAGGAAAGAAGGCAGAGGAATAAGACAGAATAGTGGAAATATAAAAGGACAAATATTGTTTGTGTGCTTTCTTATGTGGATCTCTGTGTGTGTGTGTGTGTGTGTGTGTGCGTGCGTGCGTGTGAGTGTGCATGTGCATGTGCATGTGTATGTGTAAAGCAGAATCAGTATTACTTTTGAGGAAAGAAGGTAACTAGTGGAAGAAGAAAAAGACAACAAGGGAAAGTGATGGATGGCAAATGTGAGTGAAACAAAACAGGAAAAATAGTCAATAAAAAAGGCAGCAATAAGACAAAGCACACAAGGAGCTAAAGGGATCTGCAACCCTATAGGTGGAACAACAATATGAACTAACCAGTACCCCAGAGCTCTTGACTCTAGCTGCATATGCAGCAGAAGATGACCTAGTCGGCCATCACTGGAAAGAGAGGCCCAGTGGACTTGCAAACTTTATATGCCCCAGTACAGGGGAAAGCCAGGGCCAAGAAGTGGGAGTGGGTGGGTAGGGGAGCAGGGTGGGGGGAGGGTATAGGGAACTTTCGGGATAGCATTTGAAATTTGAAATGTATATAAAGTAAATATCTAATAAAAAAGGCAGCAATCATAAGACTGTATTTCAAAGGCAAAGGGTGCTTCTTGGTCTGAAAATAGCAATCTATGTCAACTGTTCTAACTTGTCAATTCTAAGAATGACAATAGCAAGTACTTATTGAATACCATATTCCAGGTACTATACTATGTATGTAAAATTTGTTTACTTAACTATCAATAGAACTCTGTAAGGTATATATTATAAGGTAAACATTAGTGTTCTTATCCTCCATTTTATGGCTGAAAATACTGAGGCCCAGAATGACTTATAAGAATTCACTCCTGTCTTAGCAAATAGAACTAAGCTCAATTTCAGGATTGCTAAGTTCTTATTCTTAAACACTCAGTCAAGTATTTGTGTATATATGTAGGATTTGTGGAATTTAAATTAGATGTGTTGTGTGTGGGAGAAGTGTAACCATGAGAGAGAGAGAGAGGGGTGTAACCATGAGAGAGAGAGGGAGAGAGAGGGAGAGAGGGAGAGAGAGAGAGAGAGAGAGAGAGAGAGAGAGAGAGAGAGAGAGAGAGAGAGAGAGAGAGAGAGAGAGAGAGGTGTAACCATGAGAGAGAGAGGGAGAGAGAGAGGGAGAGAGAGGGAGAGAGAGAGAGAGAGAAAGAGAGACTGAGATGTTCCTAGCCACAGGAAGCAAATATTGTGAATGAGTTGAATTTTTATAATTATTATTGGTTTAAAGATATTTTTCACTTTTGACCACACCCACCCACACCTCTCAGATCTACCACATTAACATCATGTCTTGTTTAATTTTTATAACCTACTAATTCCAATTTGTGTTACTCATACACTGCTGGTTTGGGGGTCCTCCAGTGGAGCATGATTGAAGCATCAGGAGCAAATAGAACTAAGAAAGAAACCTTAAAGAAAGCTGATTCCCTCTCCCTCCAAAACTATCAACTATAAACAACATCTCAGCTAGGGGCAGAGAGTCAAGCAAACTGGCTGAATGTTTTTTAAGATGACTACTTTGAGGGACTGGAGACATGGCTCAATAGTTAAGAACACACAGTGTTCATACAGAGGAGCAGTGTTGGTTCCAAGCACCCAAAACATGCAGCCCACAAATCACCTCTAACTCCAGATCTAAGAGATCTGATGCTGTCTTCTAGACTCTGAGGGTATCTACAGTCACACATGAACATACTTCCAGAGATACATACTTGAGGTACCCATGTGTACATAAATTTAAAAGTCAGTCTTTCATAGAAAGACCTTCTTACCCTTTTCTGCTGGGAGCTTTTGGGTAGCAGAACTCCTGTGAGAGAAAAGTTAAGCTCACAAATAAGGGTGAATTTAGACGTGATCTTTTGCAGATAACACGGAGAAGCTGTTATTTACACAGCACGCTAGTTAGTTCTCAGGGGTCAACTCTCACTCTTTGTGTTATCCCATAAAGTACATATTTCTACCTTAATATCTAGACCTAAGTGACTACAAATAGATAAGCCATTCTGAAAGGCTCCATCTGACTAAGAAATCCTCTGGTACTCTTATGCAGCTATTTTCAAAATGCCCCCCAGCCATAAAGACTGCTGGTGACAATGTCAACTAGTAAAGACACTGTGAGGATCAGTATAGAAGTCCCTCAAGAAACTAAAATTGGAACCACTCTAGATGGATATGACACTGATACTCACAAACTCACATTTGTTACCACACAATAGCCAAAATATACATCATCCTGAGTGAGGTAACACAATCACAAAGGAACTCACACAATATGTACTCACTGATAAGTGGATATTAGCCCAAAAACTTAGGATACCCAAGATATAAGATACAATTTGCTAAACGCATGAAACTCAAGAATGAAGACCAAAGTGTGGACACTGTGCCCCTTCTTAGAATTGGGAACAAAACACCCATGGAAGGAGTTACAGAGACAAAATTTGGAGCTGTGACGGAAGAATGGACCATCTAGAGACTGCCATATCCAGGGATCCATCCCATAATTAGCCCTCAAACGATGACACCATTGCATACACTAGCAAGATTTTGCTGAAAGAACCAAGATATAGCTGTCTCTTGTGAGACTATGCCGGGGCCTAGCAATCACAGAAGTGGATGCTCACAGTCAGCTATTGGATGGATCACACAGCGCCCAATGGAGGAGCTAGAGAAAGTATCCAAGGAGCTAAAGAGATCTGCAACCCTGTAGGTGCAACAACATTATGAACTAACCAGTACCCCCAGAGCTTGTGTCTCTAGCTGCATATGTATCAAAAGATGGCCTAGTCGGCCATCACTGGAAAGAGAGGCCCATTGGACTTGCAAACTTTATATGCCCCAATACAGGGGAACGCCAGGGCCAAAAAGTGGGAGTGGGTGGGTGGGAGGGTATGGGGGACTTTTGGGATAGCATTGGAAATGTAAATGAGGAAAATACCTAATAAAAAATATTTAAAAAAAATAGCCAAATTATAGAACTAACCTACAGGTCCATCAACAGATGAATAGATAATCAAAATTAAGCATATATATTCAATGGAAAATTATTCAGCTGTAAAAAAAAATACAGTTATGACATTAGAAGCAAATGGGTGGAACTGCAAAATATTATATAAAGTAGGATGCAGAAAGACAAATACTGTGCATTTTCTCTCACATGGGGAGTCTAAATTTAAGTCTGTATGTTACATGAAGTAGATATGGGCAAATGAGAAGGCAGGAAGACCTCCTAAGTGAGGGAGAAGAGTAAGGGGGTAGTATTGGGATGTTAATTATGAAAACAGTAGAGGGAGAGTCTTTGGGGATAGGAAAGCAAGAAGAGCCAGGGGAACAGGGGAGGGTAGCAAGGGTTTGATGAGAACAAAATACAATGATACAGATTTGTAAAGATGTCAGAATCAAATTGATTTTGTATGCAAACTAAAAATTCTTTTTTTAAAAAAAGAAACACTTCTTTAAGTCCAAGTAAGGGCAAAGCTTTTCTGACAACCATAATCCACCTGCTATGAGAAGCCTTTATCAGTACATGCTGTTGTTTTCAGAGAATTCAGAAACCCAGAATCTGTCCCCTCTGAGCTCAGAACTGTGTTCCTGGAGAGGAAGCGCAGATGTGTCCTCTGTGAAACCTAAAGGACAGTGACAGAGCTCAGCAGGGCAGAAGCACTTCGTTCGGGCTCTTTCCACCTGTCCTTCCAGTGGCTTCAGTACAAGAGGTGAGAAGGGAGGTAGAAAGTGAACTCCGACTTCTTCAATAGAAGACACTGGAGAGGTTCTGACCCATTATAGCCAGAGAGTTCACTACCATCTCCATCTTGCTCTGTCGCTTTGCAACTGTTTTCTTCACCTATTTGGTATCTCTGGAAACACATAGGGAAATATGTATCCGAACATACAGACACAGGTATAGAGACACACACCATCTCTACCTTATTCACTCTCTCAATAGGACTTCAATAAAGCCAATATCACTTCAGTAAAACAACGAAAGAACACAGATACAGTCTTACATTTGAGTCCTGAATCAGTTGTATTTATCTATAAATGTTCACATATGCATACACACACACATACTCACTTCCTATAAGCACACACTTCACTTCTTACCTAAGCATGGCCCTGAAAAACAAACATCAAAATCAGCAAACATCAAAATGAGTATCAAAATTACAGGAAAGACAAATTACACTCAAATTCAGGTGAGTTAAACTAAATTATTTCACCCATAAGAGCACTTACTAGTATAAATAATAATGAATAATTTTGACAGTGGGCACAAAAGCACAAAAATTTATCATTAGTCATTGACCTAGTGGGGATGCTAATGGATATGATTGAAAGGGGCTCTACTGCAAGCCATCTTTATCAAAGGATAAATTCTTCCTTAGAGCAAACATTTATACAAATGGATTCCAATATATTTTGTATTAGTGTTTCTTACATTAGATTAAGATTGTTCTTCGTTTCCATCACATCCACATTAGCCTAGAAATTCTTTTTTTTTTTTTTTTTAGCTTTTACTATTTTTTTTATTTTTTTTTAATATTTTTATTACATATTTTCCTCAATTACGTTTCCAATGCTATCCCAAAAGTCCCCCATAGCGCCCCCCCACTTCCCTATCCACCCATTCCCATTCTTTTGGCCCTGGCATTCCCCTATATTGGGGCATATAAAGTTTGCAAGTCCAATGGGCCTCTCTTTCCATTGATGGCTGACTAGGCCATCTTTCGATACATATGCAGCTAGAGACAAGAGCTCCAGGGTTCTAGTTAGTACATCATGTTGTTCCAACAATAGGGTTGCAGATCCCTTTAGCTCCTTGGGTACTTACTCTAGCTTCTCCATTGGGAGCCCTGTGATACATCCAATAGCTGACTGTGAACATCCACTCCTGTGTTTGCTAGGCCCCAGCATCGTCTCACAAGAGACAGCTATATTTGGGTCCTTTCAGCAAAATCTTGCTAGTGTATGCAATGGTGTCAGCGTTTAGAAGTTGATTATGGGATGGATCCCTGGATACGGCAGTCTCTAAATGGTCCATCCTTTCATCACCGCTACGAACTTTGTCTCTGTAACTCCTTCCCTGGGTGTTTTGTTCCCAATTCTGAGAAGGTGCACAGTGTCCACACTTTGGTCTTCATTCTTCTTGAGTTTCATGCGTTTAGCAAATTGTATCTTAAATCTTGGGTATCCTAAGTTTTGGGCTAATATCCACTTATCAGTGAATACATATTGTGTGAGTTCTTTTGTGATTGTGTTACTTCACTCAAGATGATGCCCTCCAGGTCCATCCATTTGGCTAGGAATTTCATAAATTCATTCTTTTTAATAGCTGAGTAGTACTCCATTGTGTAAATGTACCATAATTTCTGTATCCATTCCTCTGTTGAGGGACATCTGGGTTCTTTCCAGCTTCTGGCTATTATAAATAGGGCTGCTATGAACATAGTGGAACATGTGTCCTTTTTACCGGTTGGGACATCTTCTGGATATATGCCCAGGAGAGGTATTGCTGGATCCTCCGGTAGTACTATGTCCAATTTTCTGAGGAACCGCCAGACTGATTTCCAGAGTGGTTGTACAAGCTTGCAATCCCACCAACAATGGAGGAGTGTTCCTCTTTCTCCACATCCTCGCCAGCAACTGCTGTCACCTGAATTTTTGATCTTAGCCATTCTGACTGGTGTGAGGTGGAATCTCAGGGTTGTTTTGATTTGCATTTCCCTGATGATTAAGGATGTTAAACATTTTTTCAGGTGTTTCTCTGCCATTCGGTATTCCTCAGGCGAGAATTCTTTGTTCAGTTCTGAGCCCCATTTTTTAATGGGGTTATTTGACTTTCTGGAGTCCACCTTCTTGAGTTCTTTATATATGTTGGATATTAGTCCCTTATCTGATTTAGGATAGGTGAAGATCCTTTCCCAATCTGTTGGTGGTTTTTTTGTCTTATTGATGGTGTCTTTAGCCTTGCAGAAGCTTTGTAGTTTCATGAGGTCCCACTTGTCAATTCTCGATCTTACAGCACAAGCCATTACTGTTCTATTCAGGAATTTTTCCCCTGTGCCCATATCTTCAAGGCTTTTCCCCACTTTCTCCTCTATAAGTTTCAGTGTCTCTGGTTTTATGTGAAGTTCCTTGATCCACTTAGACTTGACCTTAGTACAAGGAGATAGGAATGGATCGATTCGCATTCTTCTACATGTTAACAACCAGTTGTGCCAGCACCATTTGTTGAAAATGCTGTCTTTCTTCCACTGGATGTTTTTAGCTCCCTTGTCGAAGATCAAGTGACCGTAGGTGTGTGGGTTCTTTTCTGGGTCTTCAATTCTATTCCATTGGTCTATTTGTCTGTCACTATACCAGTACCATGCAGTTTTTATCACAATTGCTCTGTAGTAGAGCTTTAGGTCCGGCATGGTGATTCCACCAGAGGTTCTTTTATCCTTGAGAAGAGTTTTTGCTATCCTAGGTTTTTTGTTATTCCAGATGAATTTGCAGATTGCACTTTCTAATTCGTTGAAGAATTGATTTGGAATTTTGATGGGGATTGCATTGAATCTGTAGATTGCTTTTGGCAAGATAGCCATTTTTACAATGTTGATCCTGCCAATCCATGAGCATGGGAGATCTTTCCATCTTCTGAGATCTTCTATAATTTCTTTCTTCAGAGACTTGAAGTTTTTATTATACAGATCTTTCACTTCCTTAGTTAGAGTCACGCCAAGATATTTTATATTATTTGTGACTATTGAGAAGGGTGTTGTTTCCCTAATTTCTTTCTCAGCATGTTTATTCTTTGTGTAGAGAAAGGCCATTGATTTGTTTGAGTTAATTTTATATCCAGCTACTTCACCGAAGCTGTTTATCAGGCTTAGGAGTTCTCTGGTGGAATTTTTAGGGTCACTTATATATACTATCATATCATCTGCAAAAAGTGATATTTTGACTTCATCTTTTCCAATTTGTATCCCTTTGATCTCCTTTTGTTGTCAAATTGCTCTGGCTAGGACTTCAAGTACAATGTTGAATAGGTATGGAGAAAGTGGACAGCCTTGTCTAGTCCCTGATTTTAGAGGGATTGCTTCAAGCTTCTCACCATTTACTTTGATGTTGGCTACTGGTTTGCTGTAGATTGCTTTTATCATGTTTAGGTATGGGCCTTGAATTCCTGATCTTTCCAAGACTTTTATCATGAATGGGTGTTGGATCTTGTCAAATGCTTTTTCCGCATCTAACGAGATGACCATGTGGTTTTTGTCTTTGAGTTTGTTTATATACTGGATTACGTTGATGGATTTCCTTATATTGAACCATCCCTGCATCCCTGGGATGAAACCTACTTGGTCAGGATGGATGATTGTTTTGATGTGTTCTTGGATTCGGTTAGCAAGAATTTTATTGAGGATTTTTGCATCAATATTCATAAGGGATATTGGTCTGAAGTTTTCTATCTTTGTTGGGTCTTTTTGTGGTTTAGGTATCAGAGTAATTGTGGCTTCATAGAATGAGTTGGGTAGAGTACCTTCTGTTTCTATTTTGTGGAATAGTTTGTGAAGAACTGGGATTAGATCTTCTTTGAAGGTCTGATAGAACTCTGCACTAAACCCATCTGGTCCTGGGCTTTTTTTGGTTGGGAGACTATTAATGACTGCTTCTATTTCTTTGGGGGATATAGGGCTGTTTAGATCATTAACCTGATCTTGATTCAACTTTGGTACCTGGTATCTGTCTAGGAACTTCTCCATTTCATCCAGGTTCTCCAGTTTTGTTGAGTATAGCCTTTGGTAGAAGGATCTGATGGTGTTTTGGATGTCTTCAGGATCTGTTGTTATGTCTCCTTTTTCATTTCTGATTTTGTTAATTAGGATGCTTTCCCTGTGCCCTCTAGTGAGTCTGGCTAAGGGTTTATCTATCTTGTTGATTTTCTCAAAGAACCAGCTCCTTGATTGGTTGATTCTTTGAATAGTTTTTCTTGTTTCCACTTGGTTGATTTCACCCCTGAGTTTGATTATTTCCTGCCGTCTACTCCTCTTGGGTGAATTTGCTTCCTTTTGTTCTAGTGCTTTTAGGTGTGTTGTCAAGCTGCTAATGTGTGCTCTTTCTAGTTTCCTTTTGGAGGCACTCAGAGCTATGAGTTTTCCTCTTAGAAATGCTTTCATTGCGTCCCATAAGTTTGGGTATGTTGTGGCTTCATTTTCATTGAACTCTAAAAAGTCCTTAATTTCTTTCTTTATTCCTTCCTTGACCAAGGTATCATTGAGAAGAGTGTTGTTCAGTTTCCATGTGAAGGTTGGCTTTCTATTATTTATTTTGTTATTGAAGATCAGCCTTAGTCCATGGTGATCTGATAGGATGCATGGGACAATTTCAATATTTTTGTATCTGTTGAGTCCTGTTTTGTGCCCAATTACGTGGTCAATTTTGGAGAAGGTACCATGAGGTGCTGAGAAGAAGGTGTATCCTTTTGTTTTAGGGTAAAATGTTCTGTAGATATCTGCCAGATCCATTTGATCCATAACTTCTGTTAGTTTCACTGTGTCCCTGTTTAGTTTCTGTTTCCATGATCTGTCCATTAGTGAAAGTGATGTGTTGAAGTCTCCCACTATTATTGTATGAGGTGCAATGTGTGCTTTGAGATTTACTAAAGTTTCTTTAATGAATGAGGCTGCCTTTGTATTTGGAGCATAGATATTCAGGATTGATAGTTCCTCTTGGAGGATTTTACCTTTGATGAGTATGAAGTGCCCCTCCCTGTCTTTTTTGATGACTTTGGGTTGGAAGTCAATCTTATCTGATATTACAATGGCTACTCCAGCTTGTTTCTTCAGACCATTTGCTTGGAAAATTGTTTTCCAGCCTTTCATTCTGAGGTAGTGTCTATCTTTTTCTCTGAGATGAGTTTCTTGTAAGCAGCAAAATGTTGGGTCTTGTTTGTGTAGCCAGTTTGTTAGTCTATGTCTTTTTATCGGGGAGTTGAGTCCATTGATATTAAGAGATATTAAGGAAAAGTAATTGTTGTTTCCTGTTATTTTTGTTGTTAAAGTTGGCATTCTGTTCTTGTGGCTGTCTTCTTTTAGGTTTGTTGAGGGATTACCTTCTTGTTGTTTCTAGGGCGTGGTTCCTGTCCTTGTATTGGTTTTTTTCTGTTATTATCCTTTGAAGGGCTGGATTCGTGGAGAGATAATGTGTGAATTTGGCTTTGTCGTGGAATACTTTGGTTTCTCCATCTATGTTAATTGAGAGTTTGGCTGGGTATAGTAGCTTGGGCTGGAATTTGTGTTCTTTTAGTGTCTGTATAACATCTGTCCAGGATCTTCTAGCTTTCATAGTCTCTGGTGAAAAATCTGGTGTAATTCTGATAGGCTTGCCTTTATATGTTACTTGGCCTTATTCTCTTACTGCTTTTAGTATTCTATCTTTATTTAGTGCATTTGTTGTTCTGATTATTATGTGTCCGGAGGTATTTCTTTTCTGGTCCAGCCTATTTGGAGTTCTGTAGGCTTCTTGTATGTTCATGGGCATCTCTTTCTTTAGATTTGGGAAGTTTTCTTCTATAATTTTGTTGAAGATGTTTGCTGGTCCTTTGAGTTGAAAATCTTCATTCTCATCCACTCCTATTATCCGTAGGTTTGGTCTTCTCATTGTGTCCTGTATTTCCTGGATGTTTTGAGTTAGGATCTTTTTGCATTTTCCATTTTCCTTGATTGTTGTGCCCATGCTCTCTATGGAATCTTCTGCACCTGAGATTCTCTCTTCCATCTCTTGTATTCTGTTGCTGATGCTTGCATCTATGGTTCCAGATTTCTTTCCTAGGGTTTCTATCTCCAGTGTTGCCTCATTTTGGGTTTTCTTTATTGTGTCTACTTCCCTTTTTAGGTCTAGTATGGTTTTGTTCATTTCCATCATCTGATTGGATGTGTTTTCCTGTTTCTCTTTAAGGACTTCTACCAGTTTGGTTGTGTTTTCCTGTTTTTCTTTAAGGACTTGTAACTCTTTAGCCATGTTCTCCTGTAGTTCTTTAAAGTCCTTCTTGATGTCCTCTACCATCATCATGAGATATGCTTTTAAATCCAGGTCTAGTTTTTCAGGTGTGTTGGGGTGCCCTGGACTGGGCGAAGTGGGAGTGCTGGGTCCTGATGATGGTGAGTGGTCTTGGTTTCTGTTAGTAAGATTCTTACCTTTACCTCTCGCCATCTGGTAATCTCTGGAGTTGTTATAGTTGTCTCTGTTCAGAGGTTGTTCTTCTGGGGATTCTGAGTATCCTCTGTCTGCAGACCTGTACAGACTAAGTTCGGCGGAGTCCCGGAGCCAAGATGGCGCTCCCTGCAGGGCAGGTCACTGTTCTCCGGCTGGGAGGGTGTCGGATGTCTGCGGCCCCAAAAGGGTGCTGCCTCAGCGGTTCTGTGGCTCCCGCCTGTACCAGAAGCTGTCTGCCTCTGTGGTCCTCACTCTGACCTGTACAGACTAAGTTCGGCGGAGTCCCGGAGCCAAGATGGCGCTCCCTGCAGGGCAGGTCACTGTCCTCCGACTGGGAGGGTGCCGGATGTCTGCGGCCCCTAAAGGGTGCTGCCTCAGCAGCTCTGTGGCTCCCGCCTGTCCCAGAAGCCGTCTGCCCCCGTGGTCCTCACTCTGACCTGTAGAGACTAAGCTCGGCGGAGTCCCGGAGCCAAGATGGCGCTCCCTGCAGGGCAGGTCACTGTCCTCCGACTGGGAGGGTGCCGGATGTCTGCGGCCCCAAAAGGGTGCTGCCTCAGCGGCTCTGTGGCTCCCGCCTGTCCCAGAAGCTGTCTGCCTCTGTGGTCCTCACTCTAACCTGTAGACTAAGTTAGGCGGAGTCCCGGAGCCAAGATGGCACTCTCTGCAGGGCAGGTCTCTGTCCTCCGGCTGGGAGGGTGCCGGAAGTCTGCGGCCCCAAAAGGGTGCTGCCTCAGCGGCTCTGTGGCTCCTGCCTGTCCCAGAAGCCGTCTGCCCCCGTGGTCCCCACTCTGACCTGTAGAGACTAAGCTCGGCGGAGTCCCGTAGCCAAGATGGCGCTCCCTGCAGGGCAGGTCACTGTCCTCCGACTGGGAGGGTGCCGGATGTCTGCGGCCCCAAAAGGGTGCTGCCTCAGCGGCTCTGTGGCTCCCGCCTGTCCCAGAAGCTGTCTGCCTCTGTGGTCCTCACTCTAACCTGTAGACTAAGTTAGGCGGAGTCCCGGAGCCAAGATGGCACTCTCTGCAGGGCAGGTCTCTGTCCTCCGGCTGGGAGGGTGCCGGAAGTCTGCGGCCCCAAAAGGGTGCTGCCTCAGCAGCTCTGTGGCTCCTGCCTGTCCCAGAAGCCGTCTGCCCCCGTGGTCCCCACTCTGACCTGTAGAGACTAAGCTCGGTGGAGTCCCGGAGCCAAGATGGCGCTCCCTGCAGGGCAGGTCACTGTCCTCCGACTGGCTAGCCTAGAAATTCTTAAAGCGACATGGCATGTGGCATTGCAAGTCGGGGCACCAAATGACCAGATGTTTTAATTCCTCATCTGTAAAAAACGGCTGCTTTTCATTGTTCCAATTCCCTCACATATATTAAAGGGTGATTATAATACCATGTTGTCTAGTTAATATGGTTAATGAAAGAGATAAAAATGAAATCAAATATGTGAAAATAAAGTTCTAGAAAGCATGAGGCAATGCAATAGGCCAAATTGTATGATGGTCTCCAGCCCCTGATTGGGAATTTTAGTTGCAGCTGAAGTCAGCATACAAATCAGCTGAAGGGAGGTGTCTGGACATTACTGGTTTGAATCTTGGTTGGCAATAATAATAATAAAATCATCATCATCACCATCATCATCCTTGGAAGATACATGCCATTTGCATTAGCTTTGTATTGCTGAATAACCAAATTACCACAAACTTAGCAACAGAAAACACTACATATTTCTAAGAACCCTGAACTCATGCATGTTTTATGATGTGAGGTTTGTTGTATTTGATTATTCAGCAGTTCTAGCCCATTTGTCAAGCACACATCTAAACATGCTGAATTAGGAGTTGGAATATCTGGGATTAAAGCCCACACTTTATGGGCTCTGCCCCTGGGCACATCACTTCTATCTCTCTTCTTCTTGACTCTGCTCCTTTATAGGACAAGAATAATAATCTATTCCCCAGGACTTCTGTGGGGAGGAGGGTGATGTGAAAACGTGTCCCTGAAAAAAATGCTCAGTGCATCTCAGGGAGTCAGAATTCTACAACAGGGATAGAAGAGTATATCAGCAATTTCTATACAGAATTGGGGTCAATGTGGTAGAAGGCCACAGATGATATTGTGGAAACAACAAAAGAAACAATTTGATCAAACTGGGATTTAAGGACTAGTCCTCAGTTCAGTTCAGTAGTGATTCTTTTTATTATTTTTTTATTTTTATTTTTTAATTAGATATTTTCTTTATTTACATTTCAAAAGTTATCCCCTTTCCTGGTTTCCCCTCTGAAAACCCCCTATACTCTCCTCCCCCCTCCCCCTGCTCACCAACCCACCCACTCCCACTTCCTGGCCCTGGCATTCCCCTACACTGGAGTCACTTGCAGTTTAAAGCACTGGTTCTCCAACTCAGAGAGCTTTTGAAAATGCAAATTGCTGGGCAGGAGAAATGGCTCAGAAGGTACAACAACATACCACTCTTTCAGAACCCAAATTGGTTCTCAGCATCCACAATCGGTAGCTCACAACCACATCTAATTCTACCTCCAATGGATAGACTTTCTTCTGGATTCTGTGGGTGTTTGTACTCACGTGTGCACTCACAGAAATATATACACATAATTTAAAAATAAATCTTAAATATAAATAGGTAAATAAATAAAATGTCAATTTCTCTACACTCTATATGTATGTGAAAACAAATCCCAAGGTATTGTATAGGAGAGAAGTTCCCTAATTTCCCTTTATGTTCTTTGTAGGCTCTTTGGACGACCTAGGAATTCAACTAATACAAAACCTGGTTAATAAGAGATGCCCCACATGGGGATCCATCCCATATGTAGTCACCAAACCCAGATACCAATGAAACCCAGATGCCAAGAAGTACTTATTGACAGGAGCCTGATATAGCTGTCTCCTGAGAGGCTCTGCCAGTGCCTGACAAATACAGAAGTGGATGTGCACATTCATCCATTGGACTGAGCACAGGGTCTTCAATGAAGGAGCTAGAGAAAAGACCCAAGGAGCTGAAGTGGTTTGTAGCCCCATAGGAGGAACACCAATATGAACCAACCAGTACCCCCAGAGCTCCCAGGGACTAAACCACCAACCAAAGAGTGCACATGGAGGGACTCATGGCTCCAGATACATATGTAGCAAAGGATGGCCTTGTCAGGCATCAATGAGAGGAGAGGCCTTTGGTCCTGTGGAGGCTTGATGCCCCACTGTAGGGGAATGCCAGGGCAGGGAGCTGGGAGTGGGTGGATGGGGGAGCATCCTCATACAAGCAGGGGAGGAGGATATGATTGAGGGGTCCCAGAGGGGAAACCAGGAAAAAGTATATCATTTGAAATGTAAATAAAGAAAATATCCAATAAAAGAAAACAGGGGGCAGAGCGAAAAGCTTTAAAATGTTGGATGGATCACAGGGCTCCCAATGGAGAAGCTAGAGAAAGTACCCAAGGAGTTAAAGGGATCTGCAACCCTATAGGGGGAACAACATGATGAACTAACCAGTACCCCGGAGCTCTTGTCTCTAGCTGCATATGTATCGAAAGATGGCCTAGTCGGCCATCACTAGAAAGAGAGGCCCATTGGACTTGCAAACTTTATATGCCCCAATACAGGGGAATGCCAGGGCCAAAAGAATGGGAATGGGTGGGTAGGGAAGTGGGGGGGGGGTATGGGGACTTTTGGGATAGCATTGGAAATGTAATTGAGGAAAATACGTAATAAAAAATATTAAAAATTTTAAAAAAATAAAAATAAATAAAATGTTAGTAAGTATCCATGTAATGTAGAGATTATCCTGAGAGGTAAGTCCCAACATGAACATGATGGGCTTATACTTCTTAGGAAAAGAATGATAAATCTGTAAAGTAACATGACAGTTTGATACACAGATGAAGGTAGCAAGTTCTGAATATGCCACTCAAGAAATGTGGTGAGGTATCAGGCATTAGTGGAAGATAAAACATACCTCAGGGAATTTCTTTATTCAAATTCACTGCAGCTTTAATGACCAGTGTCTGGTGAAGAAGACCATCTCTCTCAAAAGAATCATTATGTCTTGATTCGTATAGGAAAACACAAGCTAAATGGCCCTTTTTGAAGCTATTCTTCCTGAGGTTATTTCTTCTTGAAATAACCTATATGCTAATTTGGCATTTCTTATTTGCATCCTTCAGAAAACTACGAAGTTCCTACCTTACAATAGCTAAGAAGGTGTGTATCAGGAAAGGGTGGTACACAATTTTAAGCAGAATGCAGATCATCTTGCATCCAGCAAGAATAAGAGTTTGGAATGAGAAAGAAGAGAGAGGGAAGGAGAAATGGAGGGAGAGACAGAAGGAGGAAGGGAAGGGGGAAAGGAAGGAGGGAGGGAGGGAGGGAAGTAAGGAGAATAGAGAGGTCTACGAGTGGGGCAGATTGATTCTAAAATATATTAAAATAGTAAAACCCAAAAGAGTTGGTACCTAACAATGTCAAAGATGGAGGAGAGGACTCATAAGTCTAAATATGGCACTGGAGTAGATTGACCCTAGACTATGCTGGGATACAGATATATCTACATATAGCTAATAAATTAATGCAGCCAAGCATCACTCTCCTGGGGACCTATGCTGAGAAGTGTGATTTACAGAATTTGATATGAGTTTGGAGTTCTTGCCAATGAGGAAACTATTGTCCTTGAAAGGTCAGGTGTTCATCCTCAATTCACTAAGCAGAAACAAATCTGACACCTACTAATAAAGGGAAAATAGCTGCTTTAAAAGAAATCTTAGTGGCTTAGTAATAAATGGCTTACCAGTTTCTTTCTCATTTATATCACAATCTAGCATGAACTTTGGAGTGGAGTAGGGAGGAACACGGTGGTGTGTGACTATAATCCCAGAACCCAGGAACAGGAGGACTGAAGCTTCAAGGCCAGCCTGGGCACTAGCCTGTCTTAAAAATAAATGAACATTGTCAAAAAACTGAACGTTTCAGACAAAAGTAAAGAAAGTGTGAGAAAAAGCACTTTACAGGCTGTAATAACTGCTCCTCCCAGCACAGTGAGCCATGAACTCTGAAATTTCACACTATGCCAGATCTGACCTGAAGGGCATTCTTCAATCCATTTTTTTTAATCTAACCAAGAAATAAAGAAAAACAACCACTAGCAAACCAAATGAATAAAAAATGCTTGGTTTTGTCAACAAAATTTCTTCTTTTAGGAACACACACACACACTTAAATCCCTTACTTGCAACTTTCCAACATGAAAGAAATCTACAAAGCCTGCATTGCAGGAAAGTTTCTTGGTTTTAATTAAATATCACTTTTAAAAAGGTAAAATATGCCATTTCCAGTAAATATGAAATGCCAAAGATATACATGTATTAAAAGTAGAAGATTCCGTGTAATTATTACTTTTTTCCTATTTGTCATTATTTTTTAATGAAGTCTCCTGGAAGAGAGGAGGAGAAATGTGATCAATATAATGTGATCAATATAATTTTGTAGCAAGATGCTAATAAGAAGCTGGAGAGGTGACTCAACTATTAAGAATATCTGCTGCTCTTGTAGAGGACCTGAGTTCAGCTCCCATACCCCACATGGCTGCTTACAACCCTCTGTAGATGCAGTTCCATGTATTCTGGCTCCCTCTCCTGGCCATCATGGGTACTGCATACACATATAGGCAAAACACATTTATTATTATTGAAATAAAGGTTAATAAATAACAGCCTCTTTCCTCGGGACTCCAGGATTCTGATTTAAGAGTTGCATTTTCATAAGCACAGTCATATACAGTTAGTGCATAGCTCGCTAGGAAACTGCATTCTGTAATCATTTCAGTGTAAAGAGGCTTTGCCATACAAGTTTTAAATAAATAAATGATGAACTTACACCAAACTTGATTATACATAATCATGAGTTGTCTGATGTTTAAATACTAGATGATCATTATTGTCAGCCATTCACTCACACTCTTGAAGACTTCATTTCCTATAAAAAGTTCTGAACCCCAAAATGCTAAAGAGAATTAGAAGATTTTGTATTCTCAGGCTTTTAGGCACTTAAAACTCACAGCCAATCTTTCTGATTACTTGAATATTTTTGTAACAACTGATATAGGGTTTGGAGGTGGTGTTTTTGGGAGGGCAACGTTTGTTTGTTTGTTTTCTGGGGTTTGTTTCATTTGATTTAAGACAGGGTTTCTCTGTGTAGCCCTGGCTATCCTGGAACTCACTTTGTAGACCAGGCTGGCCTCGAACTCAGAAATTCACCTGCCTCTGCCTCCCAAGTGCTGGGATCAAAGGTGTGTACATTTCATGTGCCTGGCATGAAAGGTTATTTTTATTAGGTAAAAATAAGAACGTTGTTACATCCTACAATACAAAAATATCCATAAGTTTTCTAAAACGTATTTCCCTTCATCCATCTGAACCTCTGGCTGTTAGCTTTGGTTCAGAATCTTTGTGTTAGTTCTTATTCATTCAGAGTCCATATCTGTTTGCCCTAAATAACAATGGAGCTCACATCACTGCTTTCTTGGAGGAAGATTTATTAAGCAAATAAACAGTAAGTAATGCATATAGCACTTTCCAATTTAGAAGTCATTCCTCACAGGCATCTAATTTTATCTTTACAACCACTCTATGAAATAGCCATTATTGTCCTTATTATACAGACAAGGAAACCGGAGCTCAAAAAGCGCCGGTGACTTTCTCAAGGTTAGACAGATTGAGTTGCAAATGAAGGTACTGCATTCTATTTTATTGTTATGAACAACAGAAGAATTTAGTGTCTATTGGTCAATGGCCTATAACACGTGCTATCTTAACTATTTTACTTGTATCATATTTAATTTACATAATCAGCTTGCTCATTTATCATTCTCACTTCATAGACGAAAATATTTTGCCTCACATAGCTAAAGCAACTTGTGGAAGACCACACAGCTAATTAATAACATTGGAGTAAATTTAAGCTAAGAAAACAAACTATATTTTAAATTTTTAGAAAACTAACTTATGCAAATAAATGTTTATCAAGAGGCTTCTGTATCCTGCTCTTTTCACAACAGCAAGAAAGTAGAATTAGATGTCAATCAACAGATAAATGGACAATGAATATGTGATATGCACAGATATCGACATAGATAATGAAATTTTATTCAGCTGTAAAGAAAAACAAGTTAGGAAATTTTCAAGAAAATGAATAGAACTAAAAAATATTACACAGAGGCTCCCCAGTTTCAGAAAGACAAGAACCACATATTCTCTCTCATATGTGGATCATAGATTATAATTTTTCTTTTTATTAAAAACAGATTTATTTTCACATATGTATCCTGATAAGTCTTCTCAATACTCCTCTCCATCCCCTCCCACCTCCCCTCCCACCTCCCCTCCCACCTCCCCTCCCACCTCCCTTCCCACCTCCCCTCCCACCTCCCCTCCCACCCACATCCACCCCCTTTCTGACTCTCATTGGAAAACAAACAGGCTTCTCAGGGGTGGGAATAAAATAAGATATAAAATAAAACAAAAATTAACTCACTAGAGTCAAACAAAACAAACAACTAGAAGGGAAAGGACCTAAGAGAAGGCATGAGAAACAGCCCTGCTCACTCACACACTTGGGAATCCCATTAAAACACTACACTGGAAGCACTAATATATTCACAGGGGACCTGATGCAGACCCCTGCATGCTCAGCGCAGGCTGCTTCAGTCTCTGTGAGTTCGCATGAGCTTTGATCCTGTTGACTTAGAGGGCCTTGTTCCCCTGGTGTCCTCCATCACCTCTGACTCTTCTACTCTTTCTGCCTCCACTTTTGTGAGGTTTCCTGAATCTTGAGGGGGGGGCGTTAATAGAGACATCCTATTTAGGGCTGAGTCTTCCAATATCTCTCACTCTCTGTATAATGTTTGGCTGTGGATCTCTCTATTTGTTCCCATCTGCTTCAGGAAGCCTAGCTTCTAATCTTCATATATGTCCATCCATGTAGGGGTGCATATGTGGAGAGGTCAAGAAACTAGAAAGGGACATGGGAGAGGGGAGAGAAGATATTTGAGGAATGGATATGAAGGTAATGTGACTTTAAAAAGAGGAATAGTGTGAGTGGAAGGACTCAAGGGGGAAGGGGAAGGGAGAAGGGGGAGAATCCGCTGATTGATGAAAATGCCCTAAGGAAAGCTGTCCCTTTGCATGTCAATTAAATAATAAAAGAAATGTTTTTTAATTTGAGAGCATTGTAGTTGGAATGTTATTGGTAGTCAAAGTAACCATGAGCAACAAATATATTTTAATCACTTTTTCAGATTTCTCTACTGTAGATTTTTGGGATTTTAAGAAGATGGGAAATTGGGTGATGTGGGGAAAGGACACCGGGTCAGGAGTTGCAAGTTTAACTCTGTCCTCACTTCTAGCATTGAATGCCTACTGTGCTATCTAGTGGGACTACAAAATGCTCTGTTTGATACTGTTTAAGACGTGGAGAGATTTAATTATTTGTAATAAAGGATTTGCTATGGTCTGTTAATAAAAAAAGATGGGAAATGTATCTAAACGTATTGTTGTTTGCTGTTGTTGTTGCTGCTGCTGCTGCTGTTTCTTTTTGAGACAAAGTCTCTCTACACATCGCTGGCTTTCCTGAAATCCACTGTGTAGACCAGAGATTTGGCTGTCTCTGCCTCTCAAACTCTGGGATTAAAGGTGTGACTGCCATGGCCAGCCTCCAAATGTATATCTTGAGAACAGTATCATTGCGGCTGATTTGGTTTGCTTTTCCTTATAACTTTTATATTGAAATTTCAAACTGCATAGGCAAGAAGGTGTGAGCTTTTGTATGTAATCAAGAGGTAGCCAAAGTTATCAATGCTATCGCTGATTCTCTTCTCCAATATTTATACACATGGGGGGAGAGAGACAGAAAGACAAAGAGACATGCAGAGACTGACGGAGAAAGAGAGAGCTACAGATCTAAGCTGTAAAATTCTCAACCAGTGAGATGGCTCACTAAGTAAAAGGAAGTGTAAGGACCTGAGCTGGCATCCCCCAAACCTATATTTAAAAGTATCTGTACAGGCTCCCACCAGCAGCTAATGGTGGTGCAGAGACCCACAGCCAAACATTACATGCAGTGCTCCATCAGGTCCTTCTCCTTGGAGCACCACACCAGGAGAAAGCGGCCCATGAACATCAACTAAGCAGGGCTCATAGGGGCTCACAGAGACTGAAGTGGCACTCCCAGAGCCTGCAGGGATCCGCACCAGATCCTCTACATATATGTTGGGGTTGGTAGCTTGGTGCTCTTATGGGCTTCTCTCTGACTCTTTTGCTGCTTGAAGCACTGGAAAAACCACAGGCACCATCTTATACAGGAAGTGGGACCCAGCTTGATTCTCTCAGGCAACTACTAGTGACACTTTGGCTAGAACCTGAGGCTATGATCTCTTTGTGTCTGGTTTTCAAATAAAGGCCTAAGGAAGCATGAAGGAGAGCGATGAGATGAATAAGTGATCAAGCAGAATCCCTTGAGTGTCACTCCGTACCAGGGCACGCATAGAAGGCAGTAAGAAATGCTTCTCTCTTCCCCCATCCCCTTCACCACGGATGGAAAACAGACAGTGATAAGCCTCAGCCTAGTATCTGTCCCAGCAGGGAACTGTTTGCCATTCGCCCTTACATTACATGGGGGGGGAGGGGGGGACCTGTTTTGCCATTGTAAATTCCCAGTCCTGAAATAGACTTCAGATAGGAAATCCTTCAAGCTGCCAAAGTCACCTACTATGCACATGGAAGCATGTAAGAGACCAGATACAGGAGTGACAAAGATGTGCTGCTCAGATCCCACTTTGCAGAACAACGTCCACTCAGCTGTGGGACAACATGGAGTTTTCCATTCCTTTCGGCTCTGTCTCAGTTGCAAAGAACTGCCTCAGCTGAGCTATGCCCCACCTCGGGTGGTCAGAATCCAATGACTGAACAAAGGACTTACCCAAGACAGTTCTGATGAACCGTCCTTGTTCCACAGCCTGTTTGCTAAGCGGGCCAAGCTTCTTCCTCTGCTGGATCCTGCGTCCTTTTGGTTCTCTGCTGTTGAGTTCCTAGATAGCAACTGCTGTCTCAGCACCTGCTTCCTGACAAGCCCACTTGTAGGCACAGATAAGGCCTGTTCAGCGACAGAATCAAGTATGCTAGGAACGGAAAAAGGCACGTGATTTCAGCTTGAATGGTCCCCAGGTGGCAGAAGGTTGATTTACTCTGGCCACTGACACCGAGAACAACATAGCATTCATTGTTCAGTATCCTGAAAGCGAGGGAAAACCTGATAGCAAAAGGGCAAGGCAGCAAGGGAGATCATGTCGTTGGGAAGAAGTAGCCATCAATGTCATGGACGACTTAAATGAATTACAGTGCACCACTGTACTAAAATAAGTCATAGCTTTTCAAAAGGAAGAGATAAAAGTGTGTTTACTACGTGAGAGAATGTCCAAAATATGTTGTCTGAATTTTATAAAGAAAATTCAGGGCTGGATTTTATTTGACATGACCCCCTTTCATAAAGTTAACACAATATAATGACATTTTAAATACATTTGATTTCTAATAATAGGAAATATTATGATATTTTCAACCTGGCTTATGTACTATTGAACACTGCAAGTCTCCCTAAATTCAAATATCACCGTGGAGCTTGAAAGCTTGACAGCCAAGTGAATCATATGCTATGTTTCTGCTTTTGCCACATGGTGGCACCACTTTAGCTGAGAGACAGGAATTCTGGCCTTCCTTTGTCAAGACTGGTCTGGAATAGGGCAAATTTCTACTTATGTGGAGCCCTCGGGAATACAGTTTTCACATGAAACGCAGTTGTCACGAATACTGACAAGCAGACTCTCTTGGGGAGGGAGTACCCAAGCTAACTGTGATTATTTCTGGAGAGTTCAGAGAAAAATGGCGATAAACTGTCTCATACTTATGATTTATAATTTTAATTTTCTGCTTTTATATTCAGTAAGAAAAATGTACAAAACAAAATTACTTCTGAATACACACACACACACATACACACACACCATACACAAACACACACACACACACACAGCTTTCTTTGAATTCTTGGTTAAAAACCCCAAGATGCTTCAAATGCCAGAGAGATGACAGTGATGACAGAGAGCACACACTAGGTGGACTAAGGGCATGGCATCCTCTGGCCATGCATCTTGGAGTGCTCCAAACATGAAGGAGCCGAAGCCAGAAGACTGCATGTCACAGCACTCTGACTCTGACTCTGACCCTAAACAAGTCTCTACTGCATCCAAGGTTTGCTCCAGGCTTCCTGTGCTCAGCACTCTCAAGCTCAGCAGGCAACCAGAAAACAGACACCCTCATTCTTGTTCCTCTTGTGAAGCTGGACCTTCCCTCAGTCTCAGGGTAGGCAAAAACTTGGGGACAAACAGGACTATTAGAATTGATGAGCAGCCCCACAGTAGAGCTCAGAAGTTCCATGGCACACTGGCCTCAGATGGATGAGGATGCTCAAAGGGCTAACAACAACTGCTGTTGGTTATTTTACAACAACACATTAACAAAGCTAAGCATAAACTAATTAGGTAGTTTGATGAGGATTTAGAGGGCTAGAGGTGTGGCTCGGTGGTCAAGCACCATGCAAGCAAGAGTCTAGGGGTGGAGCCTCATCTCCAGCACTAAACAAAGGAGAAGGAGGAGGAGGAGGAGGAGGAGGAGGAGGAGGAGGAGGAGGAGGAGGAGGAGGAGGAAAGAAAAGAAATTACACATAAGAAATCACACTTCATAGCTGAACAGTAGTGGCGCCCGCCTTTAATCCCAGCACTTGGGAGGCAGAGGCAGGTGGATCTCTGAGTTTGAAGCCAACCTGATCTACAGAGCAAGTTGCAGGACAGTCAGGGCTACACAGAGAAACCCTGTCTTACGGGAAAAAAGACATAGGAAAAAAAATAAGAGAAAAAGAAGAGAAAAAGAAACCACATTTCATTCCATGGTTTATTTCCTATTTCCTAGATTTAAAGAAAATGGGCAACATCTACTTGTAACTAACTGCTAATTAACTACCATAACAACCCCTAGAATATATTCATCTCATAAGGTCTGATTGAATGCGCAATGACAGATTTCAAATACATATGTAGTAGCTTCCAGTTTGCCGCTGCTCTAGTTCCACATATATTTAAACTATCAAGATAAAATGCTTTTGGATGTCTTAAAGACACAATTCTGGTGAAGAGAGGGTGCTACATCTTCTTTGCTCAATAGCATTCTTCTTTGCTCAATAGCATTGCAAATTATGTTCATATTTAGATTTTTAAATGTCAGCTTAAATTATGAATCCAGCGGAGAGGTTCTGCATATATAGGCATGTGTGTACACGCGGACTGAGAAGCATGTGTGTGCAATGCATATGGAAAACTGGATAACTATAACAGCCCTCAGGAGCCCTCCATCTCACTGGCCTGAAACTTTATCAAGTAGGTCAGGCCACCTGGCCCACAAGTTTCCATGGCTCTCCACCTGTCTCTGTCTCTGAATACTTTCTTTCTCTTAATTCAAATCTCCACTTGTTCCCTAATCCTGGAAATGAGTTTCTATCTGTGAAGCCTCTCAAGTTTGAGGCCCTACAATAATAACCACCTAAAAACCAAAATAAAGACATGACATACTGCTCCCTGTCAACCTATAGTATTTTCCCAATCCTGTCAGAAGAGAGCTAAACTCATTTACAATGGTCTCTAAGGCTGTCAAGGTCTACCATATTCTATCTTTTTGACCCCAGCTTTTCTTGTCCTCACCCACATTCACTTTGTTTCAGCTCCATTCATTCTCATATGGTTTTCCAATGTTCCAGCTATATTCCTGATACAGAGCCTTTTTAAAAAGAGAGAGAAGGCTTCTTTTTTTTTAAAAAAAAAAAAAAAAAGTCTTTTGTTAAGAGAAGTAAGCCTTTATTTCCATGTGTCTCAAATTAAGTTGCTGAGTTGGTTGCTTTAAGGGGATTAGTCCAAGTCCCACATCCTCATATCTGATTCCTCTGACTATTCCTTGGCTTAAGCTTTAGCTGGGGCAGCAGCCACAGGGGCAGCAGCCACAAATGCAGATGGATCATCCACAAACGCTTTGACCATTTTAGCAAGTGGGCAGGTGTACTCAGTCTCCACCGACCAAGCTAAGACCTGCTTGTGTCCACTGATGACAGAGTGTAGCACTGAGACATCAGTCAGGTAACCCAATCTGCAGACAGATGCTGGCCACATGACTGACTTTGCCAGGAAGTCAGACTCCAGAGTCTGCTCCATTCAGAGCCTTTTTTATCATTACAGTGCCTTTACCCAGAAAACTTTATCCACAAATTGATTTATCACTTTCAATGGAGAAATTATAAACAGACAATAGAACATCTGGAAAACACATCAACAAAGTGGTTGAAATTAGTATTGTGACTAAAGACAAAAAGGGATATTATTGTACTTCTATGACATCCTGGGTTTTACACAACACACCTTTCAGTAATTTTTTAGCACAGGTGAACTCTAACCAGGAAGAAACAGACAAGCCAAAATGAGAATGGTTCAATGTAAGACAAAAAGACCTTGTCCTCTGAATATGTTTCCACTTAAAAGAGGTTAAACCCATGTTACTACCAAATGTAATGTCTGACCCTGGATTGAGTTCTATATTAAAGGAATAAATAATATATTAAATATTATTTATTTGATTTGTTAAAGACATAATTGGTAGATTCAATTAAGTACTATGTCTGGGTTAAAGTTACTGAGATTGTTAATATTTCTCCTTATATTATAAATAAACTTATTCTTTTTTTTTAAAGATTTATTTATTATATGTAAGTACACTGTAGCTGTCTTCAGACACTCCAGAAGAGGGCATCAGATCTTGTTACAGATGGTTGTGAGCCACCATGTGGTTGCTGGGATTTGAACTCTGGACCTTCGGAAGAGCAGTCGGGTGCTCTTACCTACTGAGCCATCTCACCAGCCCAAATAAACTTATTCTTAAAAACTACATGTTGAATTATTAAGAAGCTATGATAATATGTATTACTTTGACAAAAGTAATATGTATTACTTTGACATGGTTCAAGTATATATAGATGGGGCCAGAAAGGTAGAAGGTGAGAGAGTGGCTAGGGAAAGAGCCTATGGTTATTATCTGGTCTTATAACTTTTCCATATCTTTTAATTGTTTCCAAGTAAAGTGTTAAAATGAATAAAAGTAAAATAAATTATTTTCATGCTCCATTTTTGTCATCATATTCACTCTTTATGTTACATATTTCTAAGTATTCTTCTGCCAACATTAGTGTTAAGTTCCACAAAGGTAGGAATTATACTGGGAATTATTCCTGGTACATATTAGGGACTCAGCACATATGTTTTAAGCAGATGAATGGGTGAATGACAAAAATAATATCTAATTTTTATAAAGTACTTACAGTGTGTCACATCTTGTTTTAGACAATTTAGATATATTATTTCATTTAATCTTCAGAACAACCATATGAAGTAGATGTTTGTCTTACTTAGGATTTTACTGCTGTGAAGAGACACACCATGACCATAGCAATTCTTATAAAGGAAAACATCTCACTGGGAGTGGCTTACAGTTAAGATGTTTAGTCCATTATTGTCATGGTGGGAAACATGGTGGTATGCAGGCAGACATGGTACTGGAGAGGTAGCTGAGAGTTCTACATCTTAGTCTGCAGGCATCAGAAAACTTTATGGCACACTAGGTGTAGCTTGAGCATGTGAGACCTCAAAGCTCACCTCTACAGTGATGCACTTCAACAAGACCACACCTACTCCAACAAGGTCACACCACCTAATAGAGTAGACTAAGCATTCAAACACATGAACCTATGGTGACCATTACTATTCAAACCTCCGCAATGTTAGTATCACTTCTATTCACAGATGAGAAAACTGAGTTGTTATGAGTCAAGTCAGTTGACTAAGGTCACGTGGCTACTAAGCAGAGATAACAAGTTTAGAACACAACAAGAACCTTAAGGAAGGGGTTTTAACCCCATGCTGGGCTGACAAGAAAACTAAAAGGAACTAATTTTCTTTCTTTCCTTTCTGCCACATGCTACTTCGAACTCTTGTTGAAATCCTGGCTTATGGTTGGCCTTCCATGTGCTCTGGATATTTCTCACCTTGCTTCAAATGAATTACAGCACTCTAACATGTCAGGAAGACAGCGTTCCCAGTGACATCATCTAGCCCAGTAGCTATATATATTAAAAAAAAAAAAAGGACATCATTGCCCATGTCAGCAGAAGCTGGATATCTTAGGAAATTCAGATTCTAACATGCCAACTTTTAAATAAGAAACTGTGGAAGACAGGTGGAACTCCAGTGATTACCACACATATGAAAGTTTGAAAATCACTGCTATAGTCCAACTTTCCCATTTTAGACATGAAAACATTGAGATGCAAGTCTCCAAATCCACAGCATTGCTTAAGAGAACCTGTGTTTTACCCTTCAGTCCAGTACTCTTTGCAATAAACCACACTGTTCCAGAAAAACAAAAATAATGCTCACCAACTACACTTTGAAATGATATAAAATATCCTTTCTTTTACTAGGAAAGAGTTTAAAATGTTAGCATTCCAGTGAGTTTGGGGCATCTAGAAAACAGGAAGAATATATCAACTACACATGTATTCCAAAGGGCAACAAGAGGCTGCTTTTTTTTAAATTTTTAATATTTTTTATTACATATTTTCCTCAATTACAATTCCAATGCTATCCCAAAAGTCCCCCATAGCGCCCCCCACTTCCCTACCCACCCATTCCCATTCTTTTGGCCCTGGCATTCCCCTATATTGGGGCATATAAAGTTTGCAAGTCCAATGGGCCTCTCTTTCCAGTGATGGCCGACTAGGCCATCTTTCCATACATATGCAGCTAGAGACAAGAGCTCCAGGGTTCTGGTTAGTACATCGTGTTGTTCCAACAATAGGGTTGCAGATCCCTTTAGCTCCTTGGGTACTTTCTCTAGCTTCTCCATTGGGAGCCCTGTGATACATCCAATAGCTGACTGTGAACATCCACTCCTGTGTTTGCTAGGCCCCGGCATAGTCTCACAAGAGACAGCTATATTTGGATCCTTTCAGCAAAATCTTGCTAGTGTATGCAATGGTGTCAGTGTTTAGAAGCTGATTATGGGACGGATCCCTGGATACGGCAGTCTCTAAATGGTCCATCCTTTCATCACAGCTACGAACTTTGTCTCTGTAACTCCTTCCCTGGGTGTTTTGTTCCCAATTCTAAGAAGGGGCACAGTGTCCACACTTTGGTCTTCATTCTTCTTGAGTTTCATGCGTTTAGCAAATTGTATCTTATATCTTGGGTATCCTAAGTTTTGGGCTAATATCCACTTATCAGTGAATACATATTGTGTGAGTTCTTTTGTGATTGTGTTACCTCACTCAAGATGATGCCCTCCAGGTCCATCCATTTGGCTAGGAATTTCATAAATTCATTCTTTTTAATAGCTGAGTAGTACTCCATTGTGTAAATGTACCATAATTTCTGTATCCATTCCTCTGTTGAGGGACATCTGGGTTCTTTCCAGCTTCTGGCTATTATAAATAAGGCTGCTATGAACACAGTGGAGCATGTGTCCTTTTTACCAGTTGGGACATCTTCTGGATATATGCCAGGAGAGGTATTGCTGGATCCTCCGGTAGTAGTATGTCCAATTTTCTGAGGAACCGCCAGACTGATTTCCAGAGTGGTTGTACAAGCTTGCAATCCCACCAACAATGGAGGAGTGTTGCTCTTTCTCCACATCCTCGCCAGCATCTGCTGTCACCTGAATTTTTGATCTTAGCCATTCTGACTGGTGTGAGGTGGAATCTCAGGGTTGTTTTGATTTGCATTTCCCTGATGATTAAGGATGTTGAACATTTTTTCAGGTGCTTCTCTGCCATTCGGTATTCCTCAGGTGAGAATTCTTTGTTCAGTTCTGAGCCCCATTTTTTAATGGGGTTATTTGACTTTCTGGAGTCCACCTTCTTGAGTTCTTTATATATATTGGATATTAGTCCCTTATCTGATTTAGGATAGGTGAAGATCATTTCCCAATCTATTGGTGGTTTTTTTGTCTTATTGATGGTGTCTTTTGCCTTGCAGAAGCTTTGCAGTTTCATGAGGTCCCACTTGTCAATTCTCGATCTTATAGCACAAGCCATTGCTGTTCTATTCAAGAATTTTTCCCCTGTGCCCATATCTTCAAGGCTTTTCCCCACTTTCTCCTCTATAAGTTTCAGTGTCTCTGGTTTTATGTGAAGTTCCTTGATCCACTTAGACTTGACCTTAGTACAAGGAGATAGGAATGGATCGATTCGCATTCTTCTACATGTTAACAACCAGTTGTGCCAGCACCATTTGTTGAAAATGCTGTCTTTCTTCCACTGGATGTTTTTAGCTCCCTTGTCGAAGATCAAGTGACCGTAGGTGTGTGGGTTCATTTCTGGGTCTTCAATTCTATTCCATTGGTCTATTTGTCTGTCACTATACCAGTACCATGCAGTTTTTATCACAATTGCTCTGTAGTAAAGCTTTAGGTCCGGCATGGTGATTCCACCAGAGGTTCTTTTATCCTTGAGAAGAGTTTTGGGTTTTCTTTATTGTGTCTACTTCCCTTTTTAGGTCTAGTATGGTTTTGTTCATTTCCATCATCTGTTTGGATGTGTTTTCCTGTTTTTCTTTAAGGACTTCTACCTGTTTGATTGTGTTATCCTGTTTTTCTTTAAGGATTTGTAACTCTTTAGCAGTGTTCTCCTGCAATTCTTTAAGGGATTTTTGTGCTTCCTCTTTAATGTCTTCTACCTGTTTACCAGTGTTCCTTTGTATTTCTTTAAGTGTGTTATTAAAGTCCTTCTTGATGTCCTCTACCATCATCATGAGATATGCTTTTAGATCCGTGTCTAGCTTTTCCGGTGTGTTGGGGTGCCCTGGACTGGGCGAAGTGGGAGTGCTGGGTTCTGATGATGGTGAGTGGTCTTGGTTTCTGTTAGTAAGATTATTACGTTTACCTTTCGCCATCTGGTAATCTCTGGGGTTAGTTGTTATCGTTGTCACTGTTTAAAGATTGGAGCAGACTCTGTGTTCCACTCACCCGAAGTCTCAAAATCCTGTGGCGGGGGTCGTGGGTAGCTGGCGGGTGTCAGCCGACCCTGCGCCCTAGCTACTCCGGTGCTGTTCTGACCGGAAGAGGCTTGTGGCCCTACTCAGGCTGGATTTCTGCCTCCCCAACCAAAGCAGTCTCAGGTCCCGCGTGATTGGACTGGAGCAGAAGCTGTGTTCCACTCACCAGAAGTCTCAAAATCCTGTGGCAGGGGTCGTGGGTAGCTGGCGGGTGTCAGCCGAACCTGCGTTCTAGCTACCCTGGTGCTAGTCCGGCCGGAAGAGGCCTGTGGCCCTACTCAGGCCGGTTTTCTGCTTCGCTAACTAATGCAGTCTCATGTCCTGCGCGCAATTGGATTGGAGCAGAAGCTGTGTTCCACTCACCAGAAGTCTTAAGATCCTGTGGCGGGTGTTGTGGGTAGCTGGCGAGTGTCAGCCGACCCTGCGCCCTAGCTACCCCAGTGCTTTTCTGACCGGAAGAGGCTTGTGGCCCTACTGAGGCCGGATTTCTGCCTCCCCAACCAAAGCAGTCTCAGGTCCCGCGTAATTGGACTGGAGCAGAAGCTGTGTTCCACTCACCAGCAGTCTCAAAATCCTATGGCGGGTGTCGTGGGTAGCTGGCGGGTGTCAGCCGACCCTGCGCTCTAGCTACCCTGGTCCTGGTCCGGCCGGAAGAGCAAGAGGCTGCTTTTAACAAGAATTTTGCTTCTCTAGACATCAGAGGTCCGAGACTCCAACCACCTCAAAAAAATAACTGTGACACTCATCCCTAGCAGGCTTCTAAAAGCAGTTGGTCAGATGCACCCCATAAAGCACAGAATAGAATAGACACTCGCATTCCTTTGAGAAACAGCATATCAATAGCTGCTGAAAACACAGGGATTCTTCAGGGAACAACTAGCAGGAGCAGTGAGTGAGTGATGGTGCTTGCCACCAAGCCTGACAACCTTGCCTTTGATTCCCAGAACCCAAGTGGTGGAAGGACAGAACAAATCCTCCAAGTTGTCTTCTGACCTCCACATGCACACTGTAAAACATGCATCGACACACACGAAAGAAAGAAAGAAAGAGAGAGAGAGAGGAAGAAAGAAAGAAAGAAAGAAAGAAAGAAAGAAAGAAAGAAAGAAAGAAAGAAAGAAAGAAAAAGAAACAAAGAAAGAAAGAAAGAAAGAAAAATGGAAATCTAAAGGTTTTAAGTTAGAAGTTAGTGCATCTACCAGGATGAGTTCAGCCATAACTCTCTACCTTGAACACCAAGGTAATAGAGCAGCCAAATGTTTCAAAAATTTTCTAATTAGTGAAGCAGTTTGTACCTACATACACAAGCAAGGCTAGGCTGACCTGACAGGCAGCCTCTTCCTTATATCAGGTTGAAACGGCAAAATGGGTTATGAAAGTATGAGCATGACCTGAGCAGCTGGGGCGCAGGGTCTGCTGACACTCGCCAACTGCCCACAACACCCGCCACAGGATCTTAAGACTTCTGGTGAGGGGAGCACAGCTTCTGCTCCAATCCAATTGCGCGGGACCTGAGACTGCATTAGTTAGGGAAGCAGAAACCGGCCTGAGTAGGACCACAGGCCTCATCCGGCTGGATCAGCGCCGGGGTAGCGGGAGCGCAGGGTTGCCTGACACCCGCCAGCTACCCACGACCCCCGCCGCAGGATTTTGGGACTGCTGGTGAGTGGAACACAGCTTCTGCTCCAATCCAATTGAGCGGGACCTGAGACTGCATTAGTTAGGGAAGCAGAAACCGGCCTGAGTAGGACCACAGGCCTCATCCGGCTGGATCAGCGCCAGGGTAGCGGGAGCGCAGGGTTGCCTGATACCCGCCAGCTACCCACGACCCCCGCCGCAGGATTTTGGGACTGCTGGTGAGTGGAACACAGCTTCTGCTCCAATCCAATTGAGCGGGACCTGAGACTGCATTAGTTAGGGAAGCAGAAACCGGCCTGAGTAGGGCCACAGGCCTCACCCGGCCGGATCAGCGCCAGGGTAGCGGGAGCGCAGGGTTGCCTGACACCCGCCAGCTACCCACGACCCCCGCCGCAGGATTTTGGGACTGCTGGTGAGTGGAACACAGCTTCTGCTCCAGTCCAATCACGCAGGACCTGAGACTGCTCTGGTTGGGGAGAGAGAAATCCGGCCCACACAGGGCCACAAGCCTCTTCCGGTCAGAAAAGCACCTGAGCAGCTGGGGCGCAGGGTCTGCTGACACTCGCCAACTGCCCACAACACCCGCCACAGGATCTTAAGACTTCTGGTGAGGGGAGCACAGCTTCTGCTCCAATCCAATTGCGCGGGACCTGAGACTGCATTAGTTAGGGAAGCAGAAACCAGCCTGAGTAGGGCCACAGGCCTCACCCGGCCGGATCAGCGCCAGGGTAGCGGGAGCGCAGGGTTGCCTGACACCCGCCAGCTACCCACGACCCCCGCCACAGGATTTTGGGACTGCTGGTGAGTGGAACACAGCTTCTGCTCCAATCCAATTGCGCGGGACCTGAGACTGCATTAGTTAGGGAAGCAGAAACCGGCCTGAGTAGGGCCACAGGCCTCACCCGGCCGGATCAGCGCCAGGGTAGCGGGAGCGCAGGGTTGCCTGACACCCGCCAGCTACCCACGACCCCCGCCGCAGGATTTTGGGACTGCTGGTGAGTGGAACACAGCTTCTGCTCCAGTCCAATCACGCGGGACCTGAGACTGCTCTGGTTGGGGAGAGAGAAATCCGGCCCACACAGGGCCACAAGCCTCTTCCGGTCAGAAAAGCACCTGAGCAGCTGGGGCGCAGGGTCTGCTGACACTCGCCAACTGCCCACAACACCCGCCACAGGATCTTAAGACTTCTGGTGAGGGGAGCACAGCTTCTGCTCCAATCCAATTGCGCGGGACCTGAGACTGCATTAGTTAGGGAAGCAGAAACCGGCCTGAGTAGGACCACAGGCCTCATCCGGCTGGATCAGCGCCGGGGTAGCGGGAGCGCAGGGTTGCCTGACACCCGCCAGCTACCCACGACCCCCGCCGCAGGATTTTGGGACTGCTGGTGAGTGGAACACAGCTTCTGCTCCAATCCAATTGAGCGGGACCTGAGACTGCATTAGTTAGGGAAGCAGAAACCGGCCTGAGTAGGGCCACAGGCCTCACCCGGCCGGATCAGCGCCAGGGTAGCGGGAGCGCAGGGTTGCCTGACACCCGCCAGCTACCCACGACCCCCGCCCCAGGATTTTGGGACTGCTGGTGAGTGGAACACAGCTTCTGCTCCAGTCCAATCACGCGGGACCTGAGACTGCTCTGGTTGGGGAGAGAGAAATCCGGCCCACACAGGGCCACAACCCTCTTCCGGTCAGAAAAGCACCTGAGCAGCTGGGGCGCAGGGTCTGCTGACACTCGCCAACTGCCCACAACACCCACCACAGGATCTTAAGACTTCTGGTGAGGGGAGCACAGCTTCTGCTCCAATCCAATTGCGCGGGACCTGAGACTGCATTAGTTAGGGAAGCAGAAACCAGCCTGAGTAGGGCCACAGGCCTCACCCGGCCGGATCAGCGCCAGGGTAGCGGGAGCGCAGGGTTGCCTGACACCCGCCAGCTACCCACGACCCCCGCCGCAGGATTTTGGGACTGCTGGTGAGTGGAACACAGCTTCTGCTCCAGTCCAATCACGCGGGACCTGAGACTGCTCTGGTTGGGGAGAGAGAAATCCGGCCCACACAGGGCCACAACCCTCTTCCGGTCAGAAAAGCACCTGAGCAGCTGGGGCGCAGGGTCTGCTGACACTCGCCAACTGCCCACAACACCCGCCACAGGATCTTAAGACTTCTGGTGAGGGGAGCACAGCTTCTGCTCCAATCCAATTGCGCGGGACCTGAGACTGCATTAGTTAGGGAAGCAGAAACCGGCCTGAGTAGGACCACAGGCCTCATCCGGCTGGATCAGCGCCAGGGTAGCGGGAGCGCAGGGTTGCCTGATACCCGCCAGCTACCCACGACCCCCGCCGCAGGATTTTGGGACTGCTGGTGAGTGGAACACAGCTTCTGCTCCAATCCAATTGAGCGGGACCTGAGACTGCATTAGTTAGGGAAGCAGAAACCGGCCTGAGTAGGGCCACAGGCCTCACCCGGCCGGATCAGCGCCAGGGTAGCGGGAGCGCAGGGTTGCCTGACACCCGCCAGCTACCCACGACCCCCGCCGCAGGATTTTGGGACTGCTGGTGAGTGGAACACAGCTTCTGCTCCAATCCAATTGAGCGGGACCTGAGACTGCATTAGTTAGGGAAGCAGAAACCGGCCTGAGTAGGGCCACAGGCCTCACCCGGCCGGATCAGCGCCAGGGTAGCGGGAGCGCAGGGTTGCCTGACACCCGCCAGCTACCCACGACCCCCGCCGCAGGATTTTGGGACTGCTGGTGAGTGGAACACAGCTTCTGCTCCAGTCCAATCACGCAGGACCTGAGACTGCTCTGGTTGGGGAGAGAGAAATCCGGCCCACACAGGGCCACAAGCCTCTTCCGGTCAGAAAAGCACCTGAGCAGCTGGGGCGCAGGGTCTGCTGACACTCGCCAACTGCCCACAACACCCGCCACAGGATCTTAAGACTTCTGGTGAGGGGAGCACAGCTTCTGCTCCAATCCAATTGCGCGGGACCTGAGACTGCATTAGTTAGGGTAGCAGAAACCAGCCTGAGTAGGGCCACAGGCCTCACCCGGCCGGATCAGCGCCAGGGTAGCGGGAGCGCAGGGTTGCCTGACACCCGCCAGCTACCCACGACCCCCGCCGCAGGATTTTGGGACTGCTGGTGAGTGGAACACAGCTTCTGCTCCAATCTTTAAATAGTGACAACTATAACAACTAACCCCAGAGATTACCAGATGGCGAAAGGTAAACGTAATAATCTTACTAACAGAAACCAAGACCACTCACCATCATCAGAACCCAGCACCCCCACTTCACCCAGTCCAGGGCACCCCAACACACCGGAAAAGCTAGACACGGATTTAAAAGCATATCTCCTGATGATGATAGAGGACTTCAAGAAGGACGTTAATAACACACTTAAAGAAATGCAGGAGAACACTGCTAAAAAGGAAGAAGACAATAAAGAGGAAGCACAAAAATCCCTTAAAGAATTGCAGGAGAACACTGCTAAAGAGTTACAAATCCTTAAAGAAAAACAGGATAACATAATCAAACAGGTAGAAGTCCTTACAGAAAAACAGGAAAACACATCCAAACAGATGATGGAAATGAACAAAACCATACTAGACCTAAAAAGGGAAGTAGACACAATAAAGAAAACCCAAAATGAGGCAACACTGGAGATAGAAACCCTAGGAAAGAAATCTGGAACCATAGATGCAAGCATCAGCAACAGAATACAAGAGATGGAAGAGAGAATCTCAGGTGCAGAAGATTCCATAGAGAACATCGGCACAACAATCAAGGAAAATGGAAAATGCAAAAAGATCCTAACTCAAAACATCCAAGAAATACAGGACATAATGAGAAGACCAAACCTACGGATAATAGGAGTGGATGAGAATGAAGATTTTCAACTCAAAGGACCAGCAAACATCTTCAACAAAATTATAGAAGAAAACTTCCCAAATCTAAAGAAAGAGATGCCCATGAACATACAAGAAGCCTACAGAACTCCAAATAGACTGGATCAGAAAAGAAATACCTCCCGACACATAATAATCAGAGCAACAAATGCTCTAAATAAAGATAGAATACTAAAAGCAGTAAGAGAAAAAGGCCAAGTAACATATAAAGGCAAGCCTATCAGAATTACACCAGATTTTTCACCGGAGACTATGAAAGCCAGAAGATCCTGGACAGATGTTATACAGACACTAAAAGAACACAAATTCCAGCCCAGGCTACTATACCCAGCCAAACTCTCAATTAACATAGATGGAGAAACCAAAGTATTCCACGACAAAACCAAATTCACACATTATCTCTCCACGAATCCAGCCCTTCAAAGGATAATAACAGAAAAAAACCAATACAAGGACAGGAACCACGCCCTAGAAACAACAAGAAGGTAATCCCTCAACAAACCTAAAAGAAGACAGCCACAAGAACAAAATGCCAACTTTAACATCAAAAATAACAGGAAACACCAATTTCTTTTCCTTAATATCTCTTAATATCAATGGACTCAACTCCCCGATAAAAAGACATAGACTAACAAACTGGCTACACAAACAAGACCCAACATTTTGCTGCTTACAGGAAACTCATCTCAGAGAAAAGGATAGACACTACCTCAGAATGAAAGGCTGGAAAACAATTCTCCAAGCAAATGGCATGAAGAAACAAGCTGGAGTAGCCATTCTAATATCTGATAAGATTGACTTCCAACCCAAAGTCATTAAAAAAGACAGGGAGGGACACTTCATACTCATCAAAGGTAAAATCCTCCAAGAGGAACTATCAATCCTGAATATCTATGCTCCAAATACAAAGGCAGCCACATTCATTAAAGAAACTTTAGTAAATCTCAAAGCACACATTGCACCTCATACAATAATAGTGGGAGACTTCAACACACCACTTTCACCAATGGACAGATCATGGAAACAGAAACTAAACAGGGACACAGTGAAACTAAGAGAAATTATGAATCAAATGGATCTGGCAGATATCTACAGAACATTCTATCCTAAAACAAAAGGATATACCTTCTTCTCAGCACCTCATGGTACCTTCTCCAAAATTGACCACATAATTGGTCACAAAACAGGCCTCAACAGATATAAAAATATTGAAATTGTCTCATGCATCCTATCAGATCACCATGGACTAAGGCTGATCTTCAATAACAAAATAAATAATAGAAAGCCAACCTTCACGTGGAAACTGAACAACACTCTTCTCAATGATACCTTGGTCAAGGAAGGAATAAAGAAAGAAATTAAGGACTTTTTAGAGTTCAATGAAAATGAAGCCACAACATACCCAAACTTATGGGACGCAATGAAAGCATTTTTAAGAGGAAAACTCATAGCTCTGAGTGCCTCCAAAAGGAAACTAGAGAGAGCACACATTAGCAGCTTGACAACACACCTAAAAGCACTAGAACAAAAGGAAGCAAATTCACCCAAGAGGAGTAGACGGCAGGAAATAATCAAACTCAGGGGTGAAATCAACCAAGTAGAAACAAGAAAAACTATTCAAAGAATCAACCAATCAAGGAGCTGGTTCTTTGAGAAAATCAACAAGATAGATAAACCCTTAGCCAGACTCACTAGAGGGCACAGGGAAAGCATCCTAATTAACAAAATCAGAAATGAAAAAGGAGACATAACAACAGATCCTGAAGACATCCAAAACACCATCAGATCCTTCTACCAAAGGCTATACTCAACAAAACTGGAGAACCTGGATGAAATGGACAAGTTCCTAGACAGATACCAGGTACCAAAGTTGAATCAAGATCAGGTTAATGATCTAAACAGCCCTATATCCCCCAAAGAAATAGAAGCAGTCATTAATAGTCTCCCAACTAAAAAAAGCCCAGGACCAGATGGGTTTAGTGCAGAGTTCTATCAGACCTTCAAAGAAGATCTAATCCCAGTTCTTCACAAACTATTCCACAAAATAGAAACAGAAGGTACTCTACCCAACTCATTCTATGAAGCCACAATTACTCTGATACCTAAACCACAAAAAGACCCAACAAAGATAGAAAACTTCAGACCAATATCCCTTATGAATATTGATGCAAAAATCCTCAATAAAGTTCTTGCTAACCGAATCCTAGAACACATCAAAACAATCATCCATCCTGACCAAGTAGGTTTCATCCCAGGGATGCAGGGATGGTTCAATATACGGAAATCCATCAACGTAATCCAGTATATAAACAAACTCAAAGATAAAAACCACATGGTCATCTCCTTAGATGCGGAAAAAGCATTTGACAAGATCCAACACCCATTCATGATAAAAGTCTTGGAAAGATCAGGAATTCAAGGCCCATACCTAAACATGATAAAAGCAATCTACAGCAAACCAGTAGCCAACATCAAAGTAAATGGTGAGAAGCTTGAAGCAATCCCTCTAAAATCAGGGACTAGACAAGGCTGTCCACTTTCTCCATACCTATTCAACATTGTACTTGAAGTCCTAGCCAGAGCAATTCGACAACAAAAGGAGATCAAAGGGATACAAATTGGAAAAGAGGAAGTCAAAATATCACTTTTTGCAGATGATATGATAGTATATATAAGTGACCCTAAAAATTCCACCAGAGAACTCCTAAGCCTGATAAACAGCTTCGGTGAAGTAGCTGGATATAAAATTAACTCAAACAAATCAATGGCCTTTCTCTACACAAAGAATAAACAGGCTGAGAAAGAAATTAGGGAAACAACACCCTTCTCAATAGTCACAAATAATATAAAATATCTTGGCGTGACTCTAACTAAGGAAGTGAAAGATCTGTATAATAAAAACTTCAAGTCTCTGAAGAAAGAAATTATAGAAGATCTCAGAAGATGGAAAGATCTCCCATGCTCATGGATTGGCAGGATCAACATTGTAAAAATGGCTATCTTGCCAAAAGCAATCTACAGATTCAATGCAATCCCCATCAAAATTCCAAATCAATTCTTCAACGAATTAGAAAGTGCAATCTGCAAATTCATCTGGAATAACAAAAAACCTAGGATAGCAAAAACTCTTCTCAAGGATAAAAGAACCTCTGGTGGAATCACCATGCCGGACCTAAAGCTCTACTACAGAGCAATTGTGATAAAAACTGCATGGTACTGGTATAGTGACAGACAAATAGACCAATGGAATAGAATTGAAGACCCAGAAATGAACCCACACACCTATGGTCACTTGATCTTCGACAAGGGAGCTAAAAACATCCAGTGGAGGAAAGACAGCATTTTCAACAAATGGTGCTGGCACAACTGGTTGTTAACATGTAGAAGAATGCGAATCGATCCATTCCTATCTCCTTGTACTAAGGTCAAGTCTAAGTGGATCAAGGAACTTCACATAAAACCAGAGACACTGAAACTTATAGAGGAGAAAGTGGGGAAAAGCCTTGAAGATATGGGCACAGGGGAAAAATTCCTGAATAGAACAGTAATGGCTTGTGCTGTAAGATCGAGAATTGACAAGTGGGACCTCATGAAACTACAAAGCTTCTGCAAGGCTAAAGACACCATCAATAAGACAAAAAAACCACCAACAGATTGGGAAAGGATCTTCACCTATCCTAAATCAGATAAGGGACTAATATCCAATATATATAAAGAACTCAAGAAGGTGGACTCCAGAAAGTCAAATAACCCCATTAAAAAATGGGGCTCAGAACTGAACAAAGAATTCTCACCTGAGGAATACCGAATGGCAGAGAAGCACCTGAAAAAATGTTCAACATCCTTAATCATCAGGGAAATGCAAATCAAAACAACCCTGAGATTCCACCTCACACCAGTCAGAATGGCTAAGATCAAAAATTCAGGTGACAGCAGATGCTGGCGAGGATGTGGAGAAAGAGGAACACTCCTCCATTGTTGGTGGGATTGCAAGCTTGTACAACCACTCTGGAAATCAGTCTGGCGGTTCCTCAGAAAATTGGACATAGTACTACCGGAGGATCCAGCAATACCTCTCCTGGGCATATATCCAGAAGATGTCCCAACCGGTAAGAAGGACACATGCTCCACTATGTTCATAGCAGCCCTATTTATAATAGCCAGAAGCTGGAAAGAACCCAGATGTCCCTCAACAGAGGAATGGATACAGAAATTATGGTACATTTACACAATGGAGTACTACTCAGCTATTAAAAAGAATGAATTTATGAAATTCCTAGCCAAATGGATGGACCTGGAGGGCATCATCTTGAGTGAAGTAACACAATCACAAAAGAACTCACACAATATGTATTCATTGATAAGTGGATATTAGCCCAAAACTTAGGATACCCAAGATATAAGATACAATTTGCTAAACGCATGAAACTCAAGAAGAATGAAGACCAAAGTGTGGACACTGTGCACCTTCTTAGAATTGGGAACAAAACACCCAGGGAAGGAGCTACAGAGACAAAGTTCGTAGCTGTGATGAAAGGATGGTCCATTTAGAGACTGCTGTATCCAGGGATCCGTCCCATAATCAGCTTCTAAACGCTGACACCATTGCATACACTAGCAAGATCTTGCTGAAAGGACCCAAATATAGCTGTCTCTTGTGAGACGATGCCGGGGCCTAGCAAACACAGGAGTGGATGTTCACAGTCAGCTATTGGATGTATCACAGGGCTCCCAATGGAGAAGCTAGAGAAAGTACCCAAGGAGCTAAAGGGATCTGCAACCCTATTGTTGGAACAACATGATGTACTAACCGGAACCCTGGAGCTCTTGTCTCTAGCTGCATATGTATCGAAAGATGGCCTAATCGGCCATCAATGGAAAGAGAGGCCCATTGGACTTGCAAACTTTATATGCCCCAATATAGGGGAATGCCAGGGCCAAAAGAATGGGAATGGGTGGGTAGGGAAGTGGGGGGCGCTATGGGGGACTTTTGGGATAGTATTGGAAATGTAATTGAGGAAATTATGTAATAAAAATATTAAAAAAAAACAAAAAAAAAAAAAAAAGAAAGTATGAGCATCTAGAAACTATTCACTTGATATCATTGGCATCCCAGAACTGTCACCACCCCCAGAAAGCAGAAAAACCCCGTTTTGAAACTTTTTATTTTAATTAAAATATAATTATTAGATTTTCCCCCTTCCCTTTCTTCCTTTAAACCCCCATATCTTTATCCATATCCCCCATCCCTCTTAAATTCTATGATTTGAGCCTCTTTTTCTATGATTATTGTGCTATACACACACACACACACATTGTGTGTGTGTGTGTGTGTATATATATATATATATATATATATATATCACATAAATATATAAATATGGCCTGTTGAGTCCAGTTAGTGTTGTTTATATGTGTCTCCTAGAAATGACAGGGAAGCTCTACCCATGACAATTTAACAATATGGCTGCCTAACAAAGACCCAAATAATGACATTAGCCATACTAACATGAAAGGGGAAACTTCATGGGGCCCCATTCTTAGACAAAGAAATACAAGGAACTTACCACTGCTGAGATGAGTACTAGTCTGCCTCAGGAATGAGCCCCCTACAAACAAAATAAATCTTTTTTTAACATATTTTCCTCAATTACATTTCCAATGCTATCCCAAAAGTCCCCCATACCCTCCCCCCACTTCCCTACCCACCCATTCCCATTTTTTTGACCCTGGCGTTCCCCTGTACTGGGGCATATAAAGTTTGCATGTCCAATGGGCCTCTCTTTCCAGTGATGGCCGACTAGGCCATCTTCTGCTACATATGCAACTAGAGTCAAGAGCTCCGGGGTACTGGTTAGTTCATAATGTTGTTCCACCTATAGGGTTGCAGATCCCTTTAGCTCCTTGGGTCCTTTCTCTAGCTCCTCCATTGGGAGCCCTGTGATCCATCCAATAGCTGACTGTGAGCATCCACTTCTGTGTTTGTTAGGCCCCGGCATAGTCTCACAAGAGACAGCTATATCTGGATCCTTCCAGCAAAATCTTGCTAGTGTATGCAATGGTGTCAGCATTTGGAAGCTGATTATGGGATGGATCCCTGGATATGGCAGTCTCTAAATGGTCCATCCTTTCGTCACAGCTCCAAACTTTGTCTCTGTAACTCCTTCCATGGGTGTTTTGTTCCCAATTCTAAGAAGGGGCACAGTGTCCACACTTTGGTCTTCATTCTTCTTGAGTTTCATGCGTTTAGCAAATTGTATCTTATATCTTGGGTATCCTAAGTTTGGGGCAAATATCCACTTATCAGTGAGTACATATTGTGTGAGTTCCTTTGTGATTGTGTTACCTCACTCAGGATGATGCCCTCCAGGTCCATCCATTTGGCTAGGAATTTCATAAATTCATTCTTTTTGAATGAATTGAATCTAAATTGAAGGAAGTTAACTTGCTCCCTTCATGTTTCGATGGTCAGCCCTTTCCACAAGAAGCTGGATTTTACCAGCTGAGTAGTACTCCATTGTGTAAATGTATCACATTTTCTGTATCCATTCCTCTGTTGAGGGACATCTGGGTTCTTTCCAGCTTCTGGCTATTATAAATAAGGCTGCTATGAACATAGTGGAGCATGTGTCTTTCTTACCGGTTGGGAAGATAAATCTTATACAGAGAACACTGTATTGTGTCTGAGTAACTATAGTTATAGTTGGAATGTTCAGTATGCCACCATCATGACAAAAAAAAAAATATTATCCTAGGTCAAATTAGCTGAAAATCTATAAAAACATTTTGTCCATAAATCACAATTGGAGAATAAAACTGTTTTTCAAAAGTCAATGCTAAACTTAAGTTTCAGAAGATGAGGAGTGGGAACTCTGTTTTTTCCTGGATATGATTCCAAAAGTTCTCTCTCTCTCTCCCTCTCTCTCCCTCTCCCTCTCCCTCTCCCTCTCCCTCTCCCTCTCCCTCTCTCTCTCTCTCTCTCTCTCTCTCTCTCTCTCTCTCTCTCTCTCTCTCTCTCTCTCTCTTGTGTGTGTGTGTGTGTGTGTATGTATGTGTGTGTGTGTTAGGTTAGGGTGGATTCTGTTATCTGGCATGACCTCATTTTATGTAACTTAGGATGACCTTGAGCTTTCCTTGTTTCCCTTCCTCTAGCCTTTCTTCTCCACCGCTCTCCTTTGTTTCTTCTGTTAGACTCAGCACTACATGCAACCATCCCTTGCCATATTTAAGCAAGCAGCCAAATAAGGAGCAGCTTGCTCTCTCTCGCTCTCTCTTCCTCTTGCCCTTGCCCTTGCCCTAGTCTTAGCCCTTCCTCTTGCCCTTCCCCTAGCCCTTGCCCTAGCCCTTGTCCTTCCCTACTTCTTTTCTCTCTCCCTGAAGACTACTGGTAAATAGGAGCTAGAACTGTCTGAATATGACTGCCTTAGCTATCGTGGTATGAGAAATCACTCGATGCCATAGTGCACCCTCCTTGGCACTCTCTTGCTATGCATGCAAGATTAGTGCATGCATTTGCATTACAGAACACTGTAAAGGAAGCCCTAGTGGTATACAGAGACACTGGTCTCTACATGGTACCTAGCAGTTTCTACCTCCCTTAGTCCCCTACATTTTATAATGTTCCTCTAAAGGCTTCCTTGTGTTCTCACAAGCACTGTCATAAGTTCTATCTTTTATCCCCAAAACCATGTTCCTGTCCAACTTTCCATAGGCAATGGCTTCATAAATTGAAGGAAGTTAACTTGCTCCCTTCATGTTTCAATGGTCAGCCCTTTCCACAAGAAGCTGGATTTTACCAGTTCTCCCTGCTACTCTCCCCCACTTCCCCAGCACTTGCCTCTGTCATTCCCCTGATGCTCTGGGCACATCACTCTGGGACTGAATTAGAACTTGATTTCCTCTTCCTCACTTTTCTCAACTCATTCTTATACTTGAATCCCTACTCTAAATGTTTTGGCCTCCCCTCCTATGTACCTTCCTTGTTGTTTTCTGACTCTTTATCCAGCTATAATTATGACACATTTAGCACTGTGCATAGACGAGACAGAACAATCTTTCTGTGAATGGGAGCCAAGGACTGAAGTGTCCAATATGACCTTGACCATTTTACACAACCAAGTTTCAAAGAAGATAGAGGTTGATTCGAGCATGCTGCCCCTCCCCCCGTCAGAAATTGTAAAGCCAATCTGCTAAGGGCAATTTTCTGCAGAGGCTGTCAGGGATGGAGACTAAAGATTTTCAAGTGCTCTTTACTTCCCTCCGGCCATCAAAGAGCAATTTTCAGTAATGTTAGAATGGATTACATTAAAATTGTGCAAAAGAAAGACAGGACCTCCTTTTTTTTTTTCCTCAGCTGGTACTTACAAGGGCTATGAAGGTGCACGTTCTCACCAGATATCACCAGCCAAGGCTGACTTGGCACATTTAAAGCTCAGTCTGTTGGATAGAAAAGAAGGATGCTTACTTTGGACCACCATAATCTATTATCATTGGTTTGCTCATTAAACCCTGATTATGCAGCCATTTCTAGAAGAGACTGTTTCACAACAGAATTTCTGATAATATGGCTCTTAGAACCCCACTGGGTCTCTTTGAAAATATCCCCTGAGCCTAGGCTGTACCAGCTATCATGTAAATGTACCTGAAGGAGCTGGGATTCCCACCATCTGTTGGTCTCTGCTTTGTGTCCAGTTGTGGTTTTCTATGAAGCTATCACCCCTTATCAAAGAGCCTCTCTTTATGACAAAAACAGGTTATTTAGTCCCTTCAGGCTGTTATGAAACAAATACCACAAACTGAAATTTTTATAGGCAGAAATGTTTTTCTCAAATCTCTGGAGACTGGGAGCTCCAAAATCATAAGGTGCTGGCAGATCCAATAGATGTCTACTGCAAGCTCACTATGTCACTACCGATACTTTCTGGCTGTGCCCTTAAAATGTAAGTAGTCCACTATAGCTAGTTCTCTAGGGTCTTTTGATAATGGTATGAGACAAACCCTCATGACCTAATAATTTCCCTGCTAAGACCTACTTCTTGGGAATTAAATCACATTGGCAATGTATGAATTTGGAGAGAACAAAAACAGTTTAGACCAGAATAGAAACAATATGAGCATTTCATATTTCAATAGGAAAAAAAACTCACTGATTTTTCAAACAAGTACTTAAGCTGCATGAAAGTTTCATCAAATAAGATCCCCTGTATGCTGTATTCTATTTCAACTATCAATGGGAAATGATTCCCAAAGGATTACACAAAAAATTTTAGGCAGCATACAGCCATAGACTTTATAGTTAAGGGAGGCAATCTACCACTCTCATTCCCAAACATCAACCTTTGTATCTCTGTTGTGATTATCCCATATTGGGATTGCCCTTTAACTTCAAGACACATGAAAAAAATGAACATTCTTTCATATTACTATTCATTCATTCAAGTATTAAGAGAAATGTCTACTATTTGCTAGCCCATTGGTGAAGTGGTAGCATGCATTAAACAACATTGGCACAATACCTTCCCTCTGTTGTACAACTTCTCATGAAGAGACATGAAAAATGTCTATTCACCCCCAAAGAGTAAGTCAACAGAGCAAAGAATGTGTTCTTTCCTAGTCCAATTTAATGAAGGTTACTTAGAGGTGCATGGGCAAGTCAAAGGTATCTGCACTAACAGGAAGTTACAAAACTGATGAGTTAAAGAGTCTCCCCAGGAGCATGAACAGCTCACAAAAAGCACACCCCTGAAATTCCTATGGGCAGTGTGGCTGACTCAGGCCAAGCTTTGTCACTGAAAAGCCACCTAGGCAACTAATTTACAGACAGCTGTACAGCCTAAGCATCTCATTCCTCAGTTATTTACCTCCTAGGTAACCTCAGAAAGAAGAGGTGCCTCAAAGGCCTCTCCACTCCTTCCATGAGAGAAGGTTATGGGCCTGAATTTGTGAGGCTTTTCTGAGGATAATCACAGCTGCTGTAATTAAAGACATCTATGGTGATGTCTAATCTGGAGGCATTAGCTACACAAAACACTCTCACCAAATGAGGATGTAGCATTATATGCCTATAATGTGGCACTAAAAAGGACTAAGTTCAGAGGATGGCAAGGTCAAAGCCAACCTGGGCTACATTTAGAGAACCTATCTCAACACAAACAAATCCAAGATACTGTTGGGTCATACAGTTTTCTTCTTGACTAAGGCTTCTTTCTCAAATTTGTTTTCTAAACCAGATGTTTCTACCTTACTCCTTAGACCAACATGGGGCATTGAATCAAGTCCACAGAGGGCTCTTCCCTTAACCCATGGACAAAATCCAATGTCCAGTATGAAAATCTTGCTAAGCCTGCAAAAATGGTTACTATCACCTTCTTAATTTAGTCTCAGTTCTGAGCTAGCTTTACCCTGTATGTAGCAGAAATCTGTAGGAGTGTCAGTGTTTCTTCCTTTTTCCATGATCTAGAATATGACTGAACTTGGATGAATATAGGCTTTTACAGTTCGATTACTGCTATGGATATAAACTACCCAGCCTACCTCACAGTTCATTCTTTTGCTGTAATTCAGAACAGAACTGAGAGTACGGTATTTGTGGCTGATCTTTGAAACTCAGCTTTCCAACGAAAATTATTAAACTAAACAAAGTGAGAAGGAAGCCAGACATGGTGGCACATGATCAAAATCGCAGCACTTAGGAAATGGAGGCAAGAGATTCAGGAATGCAAGGCCATCCTCAGCTACATAACAAGTTTAAGGCTAGCCTGGCCTAACTGAGAAAGGAGAGAAGGAGAAGAGTTACTTTTCCTTACATGTAATTTTTTTAGATTATGTTAGAACCTCTTTGAATCACGCTGAGAATAGTTATTTTTCTTAATGAATTTTGTAAAATGGGCCTCAATTTGACATTTTGTATCATTTCACATTGCTAAAGGTGAAGGAAATGACAGTGGACTTAAAATAGTCTGCATTTCAGATTTATAGCTAATTAGATTGGTTTCCTCGCACCCTATCAAGCACAAATAAGTAAAACTGGATGCACCGAATTAAGGAGCTTTAATGTTCACAGTAATGTAATCAATTATGTAAGCACTACTTTTCTTCATTCAACTAGAAGTACTGAAGAAAATGGAATCAAATCAATGTTGGGGTTATTTTTTAAAATAATTTTTAATATTAATCTGGTTCTCAGGATGCCATCACAGGGCCTGCTTGCCTGATTCCTTCCCTCTCTCTTCGTTTCTAGTCTTAAGCGTGAATAGTGGCCCCAGATCACTAGCATGATGATGGTAAGGGCATATCTAAAGCCTAGGAGACAAACAATATAGTCCATGATGGGCAAAACACTGGTCACTGAGGCTGAGATCTCAGCAACAAATAGTCTATATAGGCTGGCCATATACTGGCTGTGCTCTTGTAAATGAGTTACTTGACTTTTCAGAGCCTCACTTTCATCAGTGTTAGGGTGGTGCTGAAGGTAACATCAGCATCCCTAGGTAATATAGAGACTGAACCAATAATATCAGTAACACACCCAGCACGAAACCTAGCACACCATAAGCAAGTAGTAAAAAAAAAAAAAAAAAAACCTCTTTCATATCAGAAAGGAAAACTAATACAAAGAAAATAGAGAGGAAAACAAGAATAAAGAATAGGTTGGTTACCTTTCAGTTAAGTAGAATGTTGCACTGCCTAGACTCCCATTCCTCAAGTGGTTCCATTAAGTCCACATGCATGGTATTGATTTTTTTTTTCAGGACAAAGACCATTTTTACACATTAAGCATATTTAGCTCTGACTGTGTTTTACAGGTGGCTGGTAAAATAAGATCTGTGCTCACACTAGTGCAGGTGTCTTTATGTCTTTCTCTGTCAGAAGCAGGAAGTGGGATTTAAAAACCCTAGATCACTACAGAAAAATAGTATATCTAGTAATTCACAAGAATTAGGTCAGGAGTATGAACTGACATGGAGTAACAGGCATAAGTGGTCTTCTTGCTCCTAACAGTGGGAACAGGGGCTGTCTCTGACTCTGCTGTCTGCCTTTAGGACCCTTTCCTCCTACTGGGTTGCCTCATCCAGCCTCAATAGGACAGGAGGTGCTTAGTCTTAGTGCAATTTGATATGCCAAGGCTGGTTGATACCCATAGGACACCTGCTCTTTTCTGAAGAGAGACAGAGAAAGAGTAGACAAAGGGGGAAAGGGCCGGGAGGAGAAAAGAAAAAGGAAACTGTGGTCAGAGTGCAAATTAATTAATTAATTAATTAATTAATAAACAAGCAAGCTTGCCCACCAGGTCCCCTTAAATCATACCCAACAGCCATAAACTGCCCCCCATACCCTGGGCTCCATTTCCCACCCCACAACTCTACCTGCTTTCCTGGAAACTCACTGGCACAAAAGACACCAGGTAAGACCCCACCCCAAGCCCTTACATGCCAAGTTCCCTTAAAACACACCCAACAGCCTTAAATTGTACCCCATCCCCTGGACTCCATTCTCCAGTCCACAACTCCATTTGCTTTCCCAGAGGCCACTCTGGCCCTAGGGAACCCAGGCTATGCTGGTACTAGGGGCCCCATAGTTAAAGTTAGCACCCAAAACCTCAGAGGCCATGCAGGCCACAGAAACCTCAGGGGAGACAGCCTACTGGACCTGAAGACTTGCTAATCACCAGAACCTCAAGCCACTTAGGCCAGAAGATAGAAAAGAAACCAAACCAAGGGGGAAAAAAACATCCAAAAGGCACCCATCCAACAAAGATAAATTCAGAAATCGGCATCTAAACCTATAATAACTGTCAAGGACAAGCCTCGAGAATGGGGGGACTGGATCACTGTGAAATCAGAGTCTCAAGCAAGGATGCAGGTGCAGGCTTGACAGGTGACTGACTCATTCACTGTCTTTCTGAAGCTGCACTTGGGAAACAGCTCTCTCTCTCTCTCTCTCTCTCTCTCTCTCTCTCTCTCTCTCTCTCTCTCTCTCTCTCTCTCTCGTTCTCCTCAGTCTTTTATTGGCTACACACTTTATTGTTATACAATAATACATAATCAAAAGCCTTGTCACTATTTTCCTCAGAAAGCACAATGCACACATAAATTTCCAGTTCAGTGTCTGAAAAAGCAAGTAATACATTAGCTTTTAACTCTCAGCAAAACCTCCATGGCACAGGTCATCTGGGCATAAACTTGCAGTTACAGCATTAGCATGAGATCAGAAAAGTGCAAGTTAATGTTAATGTTTTTGCATTGTCTAAATTTGCAGAATATCTTCCTCCAGTTTATTGAGCTCATCCAAATATCTACTTCTACAGCGCTTTTCAAACTCCTTCCCATATGCAATGTTCATTCCTCTTGCAGCTTCCCCCAGGGACCCTTACAGCTCGAATTCTATCTTAGAATTTGTACCCTACTTTCCTTAGGCAGACAATGCCAGGAATGCAAATCCGTGTGTTCCAATCTCTCCAGGAAGGTCAGTTCACGAATCTAACAGCCCCCTCAAAAGGGTCAAACTCTCCTACCCATCCTTTTATCTTTTTATTATACATATATCTTACAGTTGCCCCAATAATATCTCTGAATCAAACTTTCTATTATTGAAGATCTCCCCCTGTGGGGGCTCTCACCATTGCTCACTAATCCAGTAGACCCAGCTATTACTTCCCCTATCTTGTCCCTTGTATTTTCTATGGACATCCCTGTCCTTAGTGACCCAGGCCCACTGGTCCTTTTCCTTGGTTTCTTCAATTTTCTAAACTACTAAAGATTCAGATTCTAAAAAACATTTCCTGCTTCAAATATTTCCTGGTACAACTTAATTATCATGAGTTGGCTGAAATTTCCCAGAGAACAGTTAAGGCAGTTACCCTCCATATCTAGAATCCCTTGTCCTAATATGCCTGAGGTGGCTGCTTGAATGGCCAGGGCCAGAGCAGTTTGTTCCTAATAGACATCAGAGCCATTTTCTTCTCTAGTGACCCCCTTAATCCCTTTTCCAGAAATGTTTACCAGAGTTGTATTTGAAGACAAATATGGTATAGAAAAGGGCAAAACAGACAAGTATACAAGAAAGAACAGTGCCATCTGTATACTAGAAATCCAGAGATGCATTATTCAATTTGATGCTACTCTTACAGCTAAAACTGTGTCATGCAGCTGCCTTCACAACCATATCACACCTGACAAATAAAAAATACAGATGGCTAAAGATCAGGTTAAGAACACAAGCAATAGACTGGTGAGATGGCTCAATGGTTAAGAGCACTGGCTGCTCTTCCACAGGTCCTGGGTTCAATTCCCAGCAACCACGTGGTGGCTCACAACCATCTATAAGGGAATCTGATGCTCTTTTCTAGCCTGCAGATGTATATGAAGCAGATCATTCATACATTAAATAAATACATTTTTTAAAAAGCAATATTTAAAAATCCACAATCAACAACAGTTAGGGCAACATGGCACCACCAGAACTAGCTATCCTACTACAGCAAGCCCTGGATATTCTGACACAGCTGAAACAAAAGAAAATAACCTTAAATACAATCTTATGAAGAAGATAAAAACCTTTAATGAGGAAATTAATAAATCCCTTAAAGGAATATAGAAAAATACAATCAAACAGGCGAAAGAAGTGAATAAAACTGTTCAAGACCTGAAAAGGGAAATAGAAACAATAAAGAAAATACAAACTGAGAGAATCATGGAGATGGAAAACCTAGGGAAGAGAACAGGAGCAACAGATCATCAACAGAATACAGGAGATAGAAGAGAGAATCTCAGGTCTAGAAGAATACAATAGAAATAATAGAATAAATTGATACATCGGTCAAAGAAAATGTTAACTTTCAACAATTCCCAACACAAAATGGCCAGGAAATCTGGGATACTGTGAAAATACCAAACCTAAAAATAATAGAAATAGAATATTCCCAACTCAAAGATCCAGAAAACATTTTCAACAAAATCATAAGAGAAAATTTCTACAACATAATTAAAGAAGGACTATAAATATACAAGAAGCTTAGAGAACACCAAATATACCAAAAAAGAAAACCTTCCCACCACATAATAATCAAAATACTAAGTATGGAGGACAAAAAAAATATTAAAAGCTGTAAGGGGAAAAGGCCAAGTAATATATAAAGGCAGACCTATTACAATTACACCCAACTTTTCAGCAGAGACTTTAAAATCAAGAAGGGCCTAGTCTTGTAGTCTCAAAGATGCAACAGTTGTCAGCCCAACTACTATACCCAGCAAAAGTTGCAATCACCATAAATGGAGGAAACAAGATATTCCATGACAAAACCAAATTTAAACAATTTCTATTGACAAATACAGCCCTACAGAAGATACTAGAAGAAAAACTCCAACCCAAGGAGGTTAACTACACCCAAGAAAACACAGGAAATTAATTTTACACCAGAAAAACCAAAAGAAGGAAAACACTAGCACAAAAGCACTCACAGGTGTGTATATGCTCACATGTGCACACATATACACACTCTACCATCACCACAATAAAAATAAGAGGAATTAACAATCATTAGTCATTAGTATCTCTCAACATCAATTCCCCAGTAAAAAGACACAGACTAACAGAATGGATGCAAAAACAGGATTGATCATTCTGCTGCATACAAGAAACATACTTCAATATCAAAGATAGATATTACCTCAGAGGAAAATGGCTAAAAAGGGATTTTCCAAGCAAATGAACCCAAAAAGCAACCTGGAGTACCCATTCTAATATTTAATAAATAGACTAAGATGAGGAAGGACACTTCATACTCAAAGGGAAAATACACCAAGATGACTCAATTCTAAACATCTATGCCCCAAATGCAAGGGCACCCACATTTATAAAAGAAACATTACTAAAACTTAAACCACACATCGAACGACTCGCATTAATAGTGGGAGACTTCAACACCCTACTCTTGCTAAACAGAAACCAAAGAAATAATGGAAGTAACAGATGTTATGACTCAAATGGACCTAACATATCTACAGACCATTTCACCAAAACACCAAAGAATATATCTTCTTCTCAGTACTTCATGGAACACTCAAGAAAATTAGACAGTAGGAAATAATCAAACTTAGGGCTAAATCAATCGATTAGACACAAACAATCAACAAAACAAAGAGTTGGTTCTTTGAGAAAATCAACAAAATAAACAAACCCTTAGCCAAACTAACAAAGGGCACAGAGACAGTATCCAAATTAACAAAATCAAAAATGAAAGGGGTACATACTAACAGACATAAAGGAAATCCAAAGAATCATTAGGTCTTACTTCAAAAACCTGTACTCCACAAAATTGGAAAATCTAAATGAAATGGAATTTTTTCTTGATAGATACCACTTATCAAAATTAAATCAAGATCAGGTTTTTAAAAATACCTATAACCCCCAAAGAAATAGAAGCAGCCATTAAAAGTCTCCCAACCAAAACAAAAAAGCCAGAGCCAGATGCAGATGGTTTTCGTGAAGATTTCTACCAGACTTTCAAAAAAGAGTGAATACCAATACTCCTCAAATAATTCCACAAAATAGAAACAGAAGAAACATTGCCAAATTAATTTTTTAATTAACAGGCATCAGTCAGCCTGTTACTAAACCATACAAAGATTCAACCAGAAAAGAGAAGTTCAGACCAATTTTCCTATAAATACTGATGCAAAAATACTCAATAAACTTCTCACAAACTGAATCCAATAACACATCAAAAACATTATTGACCATAATAAAGCAGGCTTTATCCAGGAGATGCAGGGATGGTTCAACATGCAAACACACACACACACACACACACATCAGTGTAATCTACCACATCAATAAACTGAAAGAAAAAAACCACATGACCATCTCATTTGATGCTGAAAAAGCCTTGGACAAAATTCAACATCCCTTCATTATAAAAGTATTGGATATATCAGGGATATAAAGCACATACATAAAAGCACTAAAATCGGGTACAAGACAAGGCTATCTACTTCCTCCATATCTACTCCATATCTATTCAATATAGTATGAAGTTCTACCAAGAACGATAAGTCAACTAAGGGAGATCAAGGAGATACAATTGGAAAGGAAGAAGTCAAAGTATTCACAGATGATGTAATAGTATACATGTGACCCCAAAAATTACATCTGCCTCTGATAAACCCCTTCAGCAAAGAGACTGTTACAAAATTAACTCAAAAAATCAGTAGCCCTCCTTTATACAAATGAAAGAAATTAGGGAAACAACATCCTTCACAATAACCACAAATAACATAAAATATATTGGTGTAACGCTAACCAAGCAAGTGAAAGATCTGTATGACAAGAACTTCAACTCTTAGAAAGAAATTAAAGAAGATATCAGGAAATGGAAAGATCTCCCATATCCATGGATTGATACATAATAAAATGACATCTTACTATAATAATATATGACATAATAAAAATGGCCATCTTACCAAAAGCAATCTACAGATTCATCACAATTCCCATCAAAATTCCAACACAATTCTTTACAGATCTTTAAAGAATAATACTCAACTTCATATGGAAAAATAACCTAGAATAGAGAAAAAACTCTTGTACAATAAAGGAACTTCTGGAGGTATCACCATCCCTGATTTCAAGTTTTACTACAGAGCAATAGTAATAAAAACTGAATGTTATTTATATAGGAACAGACAGATTGATCAATGCATTCAAATCAAAAACCCAGAAGAAAATCCACTGATGGACATTTAATTTTTGACAAAATAGCTAAAATTGTTTACAATATAAAGGGAGAGCATCTTCAACAAATGTTACTGGTCTGGTCTAACTGGATAGCTGCATGTAGAAGAATGCAAATAGAGTGATATCTATCATCCCTCACAAAACACAAATCCAACTGGATCAAAGAATTCAACATAAAACCAGATACACTAAATCTAGAAGAAAAAGTCTTGAACTCATTGGCACAGGTGACAACTTCCTGAACAAAACACCAACAGCTTAGGCACAAAGATCAACAATTAATAAATGGGACCTCATGAAACTACAAAGCTTCTGTAAGGCAAAAAACATTTTCAACAGGACAAATCAGCAGCCTACAGAATGGGAAAATAATCTTCACCAACCCTACATCTGACAGAGGGCTAATATCCAAAATAAATAAAGAACCCAAGAAGTTAGACACCAGTGACCCAAATAACCCAATTTAAAAATGAGGTTCATTTGAAGAGAGAGTTCAAGAGGGCGTGAAACTGTTAAGAGGTAAAGGGGTGGGGTCTGCACAGTCCACCCAGAGGATTCAACACAGAGGCACGGCCCCAGGTCCTGCCAGTAGTCCCAACTGATCTTTTCTGGCTCCGGTTTCCTCCCTACCCCCCCACTCACTCGTCGTCCCCACTCCCCGTGTCCCACCACAAAATAGATTAAATAATTAATTAATTAATTAATTAATATAAAAGTGGGGTTCAGAACTAAACTGAGAATTCTCAATAGAGGACTCTAGAATGGCAGCGAAGCACTTAAAGAAACAGTCAGCCAGCAGATGCTGGCGAGGATGTGGAGAAAGAGAAACACTCCTCCATTGTTGGTGGGATTGCAAGCTTGTACAACCACTCTGGAAATCAGTCTGGCGGTTCCTCAGAAAACTGGACATAGTACTACCGGAGGATCCCGCAATACCTCTCCTGGGCATATATCCAGAAGATGTCCCAACTGGTAAAAAGGACACATGCTCCACTATGTTCCTAGCAGCCTTATTTATAATAGCCAGAAGCTGGAAAGAACCCAGATGGCCCTCAACAGAGGAATGGATACAGAAAATGTGGTACATTTACACAATGGAGTACTACTCAGCTATTAAAAAGAATGAATTTATGAAATTCCTAGGCAAATGGATGGACCTGGAGGGCATCATCCTGAGTGAGGTAACCCAATCACAAAGGAACTCGCACAATATGTACTCACTGATAAGTGGATATTAGCCCAGAAACTTAGGATACCCAAGATATAAGATACAATTTGCTAAACGCATGAAATTCAAGAAGAACGAAGACCAAAGTGTGGACACTTTGCCCCTTCTTAGAAATGGGAACAAAACACCCATGGAAGGAGTTACAGAGACAAAATTTGGAGCTGTGACGAAAGGATGGACCATCTAGTGATTGCCATATGCAGGGATCCATCCCATAATCAGCTTCCAAACGCTGACACCATTGCATACACTAGCAAGATTTTGCTGAAAGGACCCAGATATAGCTGTCTCTTGTGAGACTATGCCGGGGGCCTAGCAAACACAGAAGTGGATGATCACAGTCAGCTATTGGATGGATCACATGGCCCCCAATGGAGGAGCTAGAGAAATTACCCAAGGAGCTAAAGGGAACTGCAACCCTATAGGTGGAACAACAATATGAACTAACCAGTAACCCGGAGCTCTTGTCTCTAGCTGCATATGTATCAAAAGATGGCCTAGTCGGCCATCACTGCAAAGAGAGGCCCACTGGACTTGCAAACTTTATATGCCCCAGTACAGGGGAACCCCAGGGCCAAAAAGGGGGAGTTGGTGGGTAAGGGATTGGGGGGTGGGTATGGGGAACTTTTGGGATAGCATTGAAAATGTAAACGAGGAAAATACCTAATAAAAAAATAAATTAAAAAAAAGAAACAGTCAGCATTCTTAGTCATCAGGAAAATGTAAATCAAAACATCTCTGAGGTTCCATCTTACACCCATCAGAATGGCTAAGATCAAAAACTCAAGAGATTGGACATGCTGGGGAGGATGCAGAGCAAGGGGAAAACTCCTCCACTGCAAGTGGGAGTGCAGACTTGTATAATCACTTTGGAAATCAAGTTGGCAGTTTCTCAGAAAACTTGGAATAAATCTGCTTCAAGGTCCAACTATATCACCCCTGGGCATATATACAAAAGATGTTCCAAGATCCCACAAGTACACTTGTTCACCTATGTTCACTGTGGTTTATTCATAGTAGTTAGAAACTGAAAATATAAATCAGATAGGGGACTAATATCCAATATATATAAAGAACTCAAGAAGATGGACTCCAGAAAATCAAATAACACTATTAAAAATGGGGCTCAGAGCTAAACAAAGAATTCTCAAGTGAGGAATACCGAATGGCTGAGAAGCACCTGAAAAAATGTTCAACATCCTTAATCATCAGGGAAATGCAAATCAAAACAACCCTGAGATTCTACCTCACACCAGTCAGAATGGCTAAGATCAAAAATTCAGGTGACAGCAGACGCTGGTGAGGATGTGGAGAAAGAGGGACACTCCTCCGTTGTTGGTGGGATTGCAAGCTTATACAACCACTCTGGAAATCAGTCTGGCAGTTCCTCAGAAAATTAGGCATAGTACTACCAGAAAATCCAGAAATTCCTCTCCTGGGCATATATCCAGAAGATGTTCCAACTGGTAATAAGGACACATGCTCCACTATGTTCATAGCAGCCTTATTTATAATAGCCAGAAGCTGGAAAGAACCTAGATGTCCCACAACAGAGGAATGGATACAGAAAATGTGGTACATTTACACAATGGAGTACTAATCAGCTATTAAAAACAATGAATTCATGAAATTCTTGTGCAAATGGATGGATCTGGAGGATATCATCCTGAATGAGGTAACTCAATCACAAAAGAACACACATGGTATGCACTCACTGATAAGTGGATATTAGCCCAGAGATTTAGAATATCCAAGATACAACTTGGAAAACACATGAAACTCAAGAAGAAGGAAGACCAAAATGTGGATACTCCGTTCCTTCTTAGAATGGGGAACAAAATACCCATGGAAGGAGTTACAAAGACAAAGTTCAGAGCTAA